>NC_133001.1:55079848-55382878 GCF_048564905.1 Vicugna pacos
TTGTTCCTCCCTATTATATTGTGAAGGAAAAACCGGGCTGGTCTAACAAGACAACTCACAAGTCTAGGAATGTGAAGGGGAGGCTGGGCTGGGCTGACAAGATAACTCACAGATCTAAGTATCGGAATACTGATCTGAGTTCTGCTGGACTAACTTGTAAATCTAAGTTAATTAGTGTTGGTTTGCTGTTCATGTTTTTTTGCCAGCCAGCTGGGTTTTCAAAGATACATATCTGGCTTTGGAATGTTGGTTTGCTGACTCCCTGCCTCCACTTTTGTGATGATAATGCTGCTAAAGCTGTTCCATGCCTATTGGCCGAATACCCCAAGCTTGTACTTTACCCTATAAAACCTCATGTGCACGTCTTGGAGGTGCTCAGAGCTTCGGAGCAGAAGCCTCTCTGAGCCCGCCGGCGTAATACATCTGAGTACTCCAACCCTCCGAGTGGTGCTTGTTTCTTGACTGGCCTGTCATTTCCGTAACATTATCAGGAGCTGGGAAAACTGCCTCTCCTCTCCTCTCCCGAAGTCAAATCTTCTTCAGGACTTCAGATCCCCGGGGCCTCCAGGATCCTGCCTCCATCTCTCCAGAATCCAGGTGTGAAACTCAGCTCTCCTTCAGGCTCAGAGAACTTGACCTTCAAGTTCATTTACACAGCCTTCAGGAGCCAGTGGACACCGAGGGAACTCTGAAAAGGGCGTTTGCACCAGGGCCAGGCCAGCAAGCTGAAAAGGAGCTGCAGGCTCCCCCAGTCTCAGAATGCCCGCGGCTCCCAGTACCTTGGCCCCCACCCTCCACCACACTCGCCTTCTCATCTTTTACTGTCTCTGCCACAAAAACCAGAACTCGTCTCATGCAGAGTTTTTCCGTCTTCTCTGCTGATTTGGCGCCAAGGACATGAGGGCATCCTTGGGAACAAAGACAGCCCTCTTCTTTTGGGGTGGGGACGGCCGGGTGTGTGTACTTAGTTTAATGTGATATTAGCACTTAACCTGGTAATAATGATTTTTTTTCTTTTTTCAGTTTTATTAGGTAGAATTGATGCAGGAAAACAGATGTGGGGCGTAAGGAGGGCTGTGTCCCAGGTCTCGGTTGAGCCCCTGGGACGTGCCCCACCTAGTGTGGGTCCTTGGCTTCACGCAGGAAAGAATTCAAGAGCCAGCCACAGTTGAGTAAAGGTAGATTTATTCAGAGAGATCCATTGAAAGGCAAGACAAAGGCCACGAGGTGTGGGGGTTGGGTGCTCAGATTAAAAGTAGATACACACTCCATAGACAGAATGCGGGCCATCTCCAAAGAGGGAGAGAGAGGGCTGCCGCGAGGTGCCCATGTTGCCAATTTTTATGGGCTTGGTGGCTTCATATGCTAATAAGTGGAAGGACCAATCTAAGTAGCCTGGGGAAGGGGCTGAGATTCCCAGGAAGTTGGCCATTTCCCACTTTTTGACCTTTTGTGGCTAGACCTTGGGATTGCCGTGGTGCCTGTGGGATGTTATTCACCATGTTAATATATTACAGTGAGCGTATAATGAAGCTCAAGGTCTACTAGAAGTTAAATCTCCCATCATCCTGAGCCTCAGGGCCTACCGGGAGTTGAATCTTCCACCATTTTGATGTTAATTGCTATAGTATTCCTTGCATGGCTGTGCCCTGCCCCCTTCCTGTCTCAGAATTATTAGTTTGGACAATCCTTGTCTTAGGAGCAATTCTGGACCACCTTAATCTAATACATCTTTCCCTCTGATTGCATATGTATAACTATACCTAAAATGGGGGCTTCAAATTGGGAATTTATAAAGAGAAGCCAGTGCCCAGGGCCTAGGAGGCTGACTGCTTACTAATGAATGAAATAGATAAATAAACAAGCACAGAAAGAAGCCTTTTCAGAGCTTCCTTTATCTGACTAAAGCCAGATGCTTCTGGGAGGGAGGCTGCCATAAATCCCCTCCCTGCGGGAGATTTTCCCTCCAGAAGAAAACAGAAGACCACCTCTATAGGCAAACATCAGAACGACTGTCTTATCTCTTAAAGCCCATAGGTCTTTCCTAAATAAACTCATTTTTTGCTTTCTGCCCCTCCCCTTCCCCTATTAAGTTAGGTGTACAAACCCTTATCTCAAGTTACTAAGCCACGTCTTTTGGGCCCTCATATGCATATGAATACACTTAGCTTTTCTTCTGTTAATCTGTCCATTGTCAGTTACTGCAGCCCCAACCGCTGAACCCCAATCCACGGAGTAAAAGGTTTTCCTCCCAACAGTTTGATGTGTTGTTTTGAGAGCTGTCCCCAGGAAAGCCCTGGAGACATCTCTGGGTGAGCAGACAGTTGGCCAAAGGGCTTAGTAAACACGTGGAGACCTTGAGTGGGAAGAGAAGTCCAAACAGCCACAGTCATCTTCAGTTTGGGAAAGGAGAATGGGCAGGCCACACACAGGTGCCATGAAGTACACTGGGGACACGCCTCTGGGGCTGGGGACACTGGTCCTGATCCCACCTCTCTCATCTCTGTCCAGACTCACCCGCTAGCTGGCCAATTGCCTCCTCTAGTCCTGGCTAGCACCGCCGTTCCCTGCCTGCCCCCGTAATCTGCAACCCCACCTGACCTGCTGGGGACCCTCCCCCTCAGGGAGGACTTTGGCTGCAACCATGTCCCCCCTGAGAACCAGCCCCGCTATCATGCTTCTCCGGCCTCCTGCCCAGGCGCTTGGCCTCCATCTCGCCTCCATTTCCTCCTGGCCCAGACAGGAGAGCAGAGAAGGACAGAGCCAGGAGCCCGGAAAGCCAAGGGAAAGAGCTGCTGTGTCTTGTGTCCAGGGCCTTGCACAGCCCATTGGTGTAGGAGACCAGCAAGGCAGGACCACGGATGCACTCCATCCCCTGAACATACCCACAGACACACACCCACCACCCACTGGCCAGGAATGTGCCCCGCCTTGGGGGGAATTCCAGACCCTTCTGCATCTTGCCACCACCTACTTTCCAGGCCTGGGGAGGGAGGAGGTGTCTGTCAGCCCCTGTAGCCAGCAGGCCAGAAGGTGTCTCGGAGCTGAGCTGTGAGGTCCTGGAGCAAGGGGTAGGTGGGGGAGGTGGGGGCTGCCCAGAGAAGACTCCTTACAGCTCCATCTAAGGGATCCATTCACATTCATTTGTTTCTTACTCACTTGTTCATTAACCCTTAATTTGTCCTTTCTTTCATCTAACAATCATTTACTGAGTGCTTACTGTGGGGCAGAGCCAGGAAAACCAGGCAAGTAAGACTCAGTGGCGATGGGTGCAGTGGAGGGACCTCCCGGAACCAAGTTCACGGCCGGGGAGAGCCAATGCAAGGCCAGAGAGCAGGAAGACCTCACAGAGGAGGTGGCCTCTGAGCCGTGTCCTGAAAGAGGATGTGACAGGCCTCTTCAACAGGTGTCAACACACACTCATCAAACAGAATTTTACATCCAGCTCGTGAAGCCATAACTCTCATTCCTGCTCTTGAGGAATCTGCCATCTTGCTGACATCAGCCCAGCAAAGGGCGGTGCGTTCCTCGCACAAACACACTCATTTCCTTATAGACTCGGTTGCCCTCTCCCAGGCCCCTAGCCCTCACAGGTGGGAAAGTCTTCCCCTGGGAGAGACTGTGAACAAACTGGCCCCCTCCTAACCAAGGCCGCATGGTGGGATGCTCAGAACTACAGGAGCAGCACGCACTACAACAGGGCTTGGTAGCTCACATGCGAGGATGAGGCACCTCTCCCAGCCCCACGGGGCCCCTGCAGGGCAGGAGCGGGGCAGTGAACAGGCCTGAGCTCCAAAGTTAGCAGGGTGAGCCTTAGTCCCCAGTGCCTCTTGCAGGCCTCAGTTTCTTCAGCTGTACGTTGGGATCATAATGATCTACCTCTTAGGGCAGTTTGGAGGGTTAAAGAAGATGCTGGATGCCAAACATTTCACCCACTTGCCACACAGTGAGCAGATGTGTCCCTGATCCATCCCAACCCCAAGAGCGAGGCCCTTAACAGTCACAGCCCAGGGTCCAGGGAGGGACAGAGCCTGTTAGGAGTCAGTGGCTGACACAGGTTTGTAGGTTATCAGGAGGCGGGGTGGGGAAGGACAGCAGGGCCAAGGAGAGGGGCTGAAGCCCCCACCTCCAGGCTCCAACCAGTCTCCAGTGCCCCACGCCCCCAGCAACTCACTCCCGGATAAGCCACTCTGGCTCCAGGTCTCACCACCCCGCCCTGGGCTCTGCAAGTCCTGGTTAATTTAGAGGAGTAATTTTAATCAATTAGATGAAGTGTAAAATAACTGTTCTGCTCTGCTCGGGAAATGGGGCTTGTCATCTTTAAGGCTTTATTGAAAAGGCATTAAGATGGAATTGTGTGTTGCCGGCAGGTAGGCAGCGGGGAGGGGCTGCTAGGAGGCCGGGTGGACGGAGCTCCCCGGCAGGGCTCTGTCTGCACCAGGCCACCCAACCCAGGCAGCTCGCGGGGTGGGAGGACGGCCAGGCCCCGAGCCGACCGGCAAACCGCCGCCAGCTGTCCCTGCCCCCTCCACGCTGCAGACCGTTCTTCCCATCCTCAGACACCGCGGACGTTGGAGTGGGGGGGCTTCTGTACTCAAGCCTGGCAAAATGGGGAAGAGAAACCACAAGGAGTCACAAAACATCACACAGCACACGGCCCACAGTAAACACTGACTCAACCAAACACCAATGGAATCAGTCACTTGCATTTTTTCCAGGTCTCTTCGGGGGAAGAATTCTCTGACATCTTAACTATCCCTCAAATGTCATGTTTTCAGATCCATCGCCACCCTGGTCACCCAGGAGGACCCCAGTCATACAACCATGAGCGCCTGTGGGCACATTGCTCTTTACAAAGCTTGTTTTAAGTCTTTATTTGACGTAGGCAGGACATTATCTCCCTTGTGTGCAAAACGAGGGGCTAGAGTCAGGAACAGCTGGTCCTGGGCTCCTCACAGCGACCCTCACCTCTAGGGCTGGTTCTCTGGCCGCACCCACATCTGTCACCTCAGTCCCTGCATTTGGAGGTAGCCCTGAGGGTCTGTCTCTTCTACCCAGGGGTGGGATTCAAAATAGTTAACGACTGATGTGGTCCAGCCTAGACCAGTAGGTACAGATGCTGGCCTGCCAGCCATGCGGGTGAGCACTGGCTGAACCCGAGCCTTCATTCTCTCTTTCAGCCACGTGGGAATGCATTCATTCCCATGTCACCTGCTGGCATAGGTGGACCTTACACTGTGACCCTGAGCCAGCAAATAATAATGATGATGATGCTAAAATTCATTGAGCACTTACTAAGTGCCAGTCCCTTTTCTGAGTATATTAATGAGTTTAATCCCCATAACTCACCTAGGAAGTATGTGTGATCATTATCTTGACTGAGAAACAAGGAAGCTGGTTATCACTGTGATTTGTCAGATACACCCAGTGAGGCATGGAGCCTGGGTGCAGACTCAGGGGCCCAACCAACAAGGCTGGTGCTCTAACACTGTTGCTTTTCTTTAAGGAAAAAAAAAGAATATTAAAAAAAAAAAGAATATGCACTCTGGATTCCATTCAAAAAAGGTAGAAAAGCACATATTCTATGTAGAAACACTTCTGTCTAAATGGCCCCTCATTCACACATTCACACAAGCTTTCATTCCGGGGAAAATGAGCTTGCATGGACACACAGTTTCCAGACGCTGCAGCAAAGACTATGAGCACTCGTCACCCGCTAGGTATCCGGCCACTGCGTACTGTAACGCATCCAGCTAAGAAACAGCTCAGAGAGGTCAAGGAGCATCCCTAAGGCCACAGAGCTAAGAAGAGGCAAAGCTGAGATTTGAATGGCCACCTCTCTGACTTGGAGGCCCAGTGAGGCACTCACATTAGAATTATAAATTTTCCTCTGTTCCAGGAAGAAAACTGGGAGGGGCAGAGGGAGGGTACAGCAGCTGAGGAGTGGCCAGAGGACCAGGGTTTGCATTTGGAGGCAGAAGCCCTCTCCTCGGGCCCGTCCGGCACCATCTGCTCTGGACCCGCAGCTCCCACCTGTCGTTTCCATGATGGATGGGCTCCATCTGGTCATTTTGAGCAGCACTCGTTTTGCAGATTCAGAAACGGAGCACCCAGGGGCTCAGTGACTTGTCTAAGGTCACACAGCCAATGTCAGCAGCCCGAGGCGAGCACCCCCAAGCCCTCCCTGGCCTGTCCCAGCATCTGCTCCCGCCTGGTGGACGAACCCATCCCCCACGGGTAGGCCCGGCAGATGCCCCGCTTTTTCCCTATTTCTTCTCTCAATTCTGTGCCCTTTGGTTCCCCCGGGAACAAGCTGACATTCACCATGATTAGCTCGCTTCCCACTCTACCCGCAGCCAAGAGCTAATTGTCCTGATTTCCTTCCAAGAACGGTCTCTCTGAATAGCCTTCGCAGGCACAATTAGGCAGGTTCAGCCTGGCTTTCACACTCCAGTTTTGAGAAAAATCAAATCAGCCAGGAAGCGGAGCCTCTCGGAAGTTCTCTGAGAGCTCCTTTGTGCGGGGAACAAAGCGCTCACATAATTACCTGCTTAGCTGATGAGCACTGGACTCCGGGGCCCTGCTTGCCAGAGAGCAGGTCCCACTGGTGCATCCCCGCCAAGACCCCATCCCTCACCCGCCCCGTTGGCGGCTGATCCTGGGAGCAGCCGGCCGAGCACACCTGCCTCTGGGACATGCTGTTGGGTGGCGAGGCTCCAAGGCCCTCTCCCTTGTCAGTCTTGGCCAGCTGCAGCCATCGGCCATCGGTCAGAACCCCAGTCATGAAACCCTGGAGCAGGGGACCCCTCCAGCACAGCAAACTAGTCGCCCCATTGTAAAGATGAAGCACCCAAGGTCAGAGAGGAGAGATGCCCTGCCCAAGTTCACACAGCAAGTCCAAGCAGAGCCCCTACTCGGAACCAAGTCTCCCTGCAGGCGCGCTGGCCTCGTGCTGACCATACGGCTGGGTTGAGATGCACAGTCATCTTGGCCAGAAAAAAGTAAAGGCTTCCAGCCAACTAAAGAAAACCATTTTTTTCCCACTAAATGGCGCATACATCAAATTGTTGACAGGCCGAGGAAATTGTTGCCAGTACTTTTCCTGGGGACAGAAAGGGGGTCTGTTATCTCCACGTGGCGGAACCAAGGTCCAGAAGGAACTGGTTCAATTCACATAGCCGATAAATGGCAGGGCTGAGACTCATGCTGTGTTCCCTGATTCCTGGACCAGGCTCACACCTGGTATCTGTAACCCCCAAACCCCAAACACTGTATCTGAAGGCCTAATGAGACAGCATCCTGAAGGACTCAGAGAGCCCATGCCATTGACAGGGTGGCTCCAAACCATTCCATTAACCAACAGCCTTGCAGGGCCCAGCAGTTTGAGAGGGACAAGTCCAAGCAAGGGATCCCCGGCTGTAATTTGTCTCCCTTTTGAACTGTGTACCTGGGCAAGTCCCTCACCTACTCATACCTCTGTCCCTCATCTATAAGATGGAGATGCTGCTGCCCACCTCACAGGGCCAGACAGCCTGGTCCAGGCTGCCACATGGCATGTCTGCAGTGAGGGTCATGCCCTCGTGTGTTTGGGAAATGCCCCATCCTACACCTCTCAGCAGCCAAGAAAGGCTCTGAGCAGTCCTGCAAGAAGGAAGCCTGAACTGTTTCACCCCAGAGATTCCTAAATCTCATTCCTCTTAGAGCTGTTCTTTTTTTCTGGTTACACTGATAAAATCCTACTTTGGAAAGCACCCCGCCCAGCCTGCTTGTCTGTGGGGTCCTCATGGAAAGACCCCGAGTCTGATCTCAGTATCACCAGCACAGAGGCTGGCCTAGGCTGTTTGTGGAACTGAATAAGAGAAGAGCCCTGAGGAGGGTAGCCTCAGTCTCCTGAGCATTAGAAACAGGCGGAGACACGAAGCAAACACTGCTAGCCAAAGGGAACTGGCTTTGGAAGAGACAAGGAATTCAGTGTGCATCCCCAATGACGGGCAGGAGGCAATGGAGTGAGATGCTGTACTGACCCCTTGGGGTCTCCCAGGTGTTGCAGTGGCCTCCTGGGGTCCCTTGGGGCTGAGCAAGAGCCACCCAGGGAGCCCTGATCATTATTTCATAATGCAGACCATGTGGTGCCCACTGTTCACAGCTCTTCAACCACTGACCCTTGAACTAAGGAAATCTCCACTGACCAAGGAAGTGGTTCTGTCCTATTTGGGGCCACAGTCCCTTTTGAAAATGCCGCCTGCCCCACCCCACAACCTCTTAGTACCAGATGTGACTAACAGGCGGGGCCAGATTTGGTCCCCATTCGAAACTGACATCTCTTGACCCAAGAGTATGATGTAAATGACGAATTAATGGAAGAAGCCAAGAGACTGTCCCATCCGAAGAGCTAACGCCCCCACCAGGCCCCCAGGGGCACTGCTCTTTATGGGTCATTGTTCTAATTACTAGCTGGTTCTCCTGAGATGAAGGTGCTGGAGAGAGGCTTGCCCGGGGTTGAGTCACTGTGGCTTCAACTTGGTCACAGCTGACCGAGCAGCCGACTGACCCCATGCTGGAGGAGGCTGCTCCCAGAAGCACTGCACCATCCCCTCTGCTGGGAGCAGCCAGGCCTTGCTCAGAGCAGAGCCTCAGCCCCAGTTCCAAAGTCACATGCTAGGCTGGCTGTTATTTGAATTTAAATTAGTGTGCGAGTTCTAGAAGCCCTATTACTCCAGACACAGAAAATGAAATTAGTGAGCAGAGACCACAATTGTATGCTAATCTCATCCTCTGGATAAGGGAGTTTAGAGGAGGGAGGGCACCACATCGAAGTCTAGGGCTGAGTCTTAACTGATCTGCTTAATCACTGCCCAGATTACAGGCAGGGAGGGGACAGAGGTGGCTCATGCACAAGCCCCGCCATCACATCCCAAAGCTCAGGAGCAGGAAGGGCCAGGGCTGGAAAGATAAGCCAAGACCTCTTTTTCACACTCCCATATCCCCAGTGGTAGAAACGATGCAGTGAGATGATGTAAGGTTCATAAGTTCAAACCCTGGGTTGGCCACTTACAAGCTACATGACCTTGAACCATAAAGATGATGGGCAAGAGTTTATTAAGCCCTTTTCTGTGCCAGGACTATGCTGACTGCTTTATGTATAGCACTCAGTTATTCTCTCAACAACCTGCTGAGACCTATTGTTGCCATTTCGCAGATGAGCCCAGGGAAGTTAAATGACATGGATGCTCTGAGACTTAAACATTTTTTTCAATCTATAAAATCAAGGAAATCACCTCATCACCAAGGATTAAATATGGTAACGTTTATAAAGACAGCCAGCACAGTATTTGACACAAGGTGACATGCAATAATGTTCTTTTTGGAAATGCATTCATTCATTCATTCATTTATTCCTTCATTAATTCACGCATTTTTTATTTAATAAAAAGGCCACCTATGGTGCTGAGATTCCAACAGCAGGTCCTCCATGAGGCCATGGCATCGCAGGCCCCATTAACACATGTGTGTGTCACCGTCACCCCACGCTCACCACGTCAAGCTCAGTCCCCGGTGGTTTGCAAAGTAAGGAGTAAAACCGAGCCGTTAGCCTCCTCTACCAGGAATATTCCTAATTCTAAAAATGGAAACAACACAAAGGCCAATCAGGAGCAGAATGAATAAACTGTGGTATATTCATACAAAGGAATACCCTCTACAGCAACAAAAAGGATGGACTACAGCTACACAGGAACATGGACGAGTCCCACAAACACAACACGGAGCTGAAGAAGCCAGACACCAGAGCAGGTTTCCTATGATTCCATTCATGTTCAGTCCAAGCCAGGGGAGAATATCTCAGGTGACAGAGTCAGGACATGGCCACACTGGCGTGGTGAGGCCACAGGGGCCAGGAGGGGCTCCCTTTAGCTGCAATGTTCTCTTTCTTGATCCGGGAGCTGATGCCCCAGTGTATTCACTTTGTGGAATGGCATCGAGCTAGGCTCTTAGGAGGTGTGCATTTTTCTGTATTATGAAATCTGGTTTTAAAAACGTGTATTAGACACCGCAGGGAGGCGTTGCACAGACATTGAGATGCCTGAGGGTGGCGGTCAGAAGGGTCAAGAGTGGACAGTGAGTGTCCAGGATGCGATGGACAGGGAGCTGGGAGACAGGGAGGAGTGAAGGGACGGCTCAGCCTGGAGCCCGCAGGTGTCCAGAGGTCAGAAGGGAAGCAGAGCCAGCAGAGGAGACAGAAAAAGGGTTCAGTGATGCTGGTGGGAACCCAGAGGCCGTGGAAGCTTGCTGGGAGTCAGGGAAGATGAGGACCTAGGGCCCGTGTCTGGATCTGCTCACAACGTGAAGGTCACTTGATAAGAGCATTTCGGAGGTGAAGAAGGGACAAAAGCCAGACTGCAGCTGGATGCAGAGGAGAGGGAGGCATGGAGGGGTTGAGACCCAATGGATGCTACTCCTCTTTCCTCTGCTCAATGCTGCTGCCTCCAGGAAACCTTCCCTATGGCCCTCTTCCTCTCAAGGCCACTTCGCTTTACAGTCATTTAAGGCTGTCCCCCCCACCTGGTGAGCTGGGTGACCCCTAAGCACAGGGACTATCTCTTTGTCACAGTAAGTCGGAAAACCTTAGCTTGCCTTTCTCCCTCTTCAGACTGCAGAAGGAAATTCTGAGATTTTCCCAAAACTCTGTTCTCCCGTGGAATGAATCATTCCTCCCCAAACAATTGTTGTTTTTGTATTGCTGTGTGAAGATTATTAGTATAATGATGAGCCCTAATGTTGCATTAATTTGGTTCTGAATTATTTTTATTGTCACAGTCATTAACTCAGCGATTGCAACTTTATTTCAATTTTATCTGGCTCCTTGTGCATCCTGTCAAAACCTCCAAAAACAATGGATCCCAGAATCTCATTTCAGAGCAGACTGAATATCAAATATATGAAGTTTATGGGAATCCAGCCTGCAGTGACCACCCTCCGGAGTAAGGAAACCCAAAGACAGCAGGTAGACAGGTGAGCCCAGGACAGGGCCAACACCTACTGCCTCCCACACCAGGAAGGAGTGGCCCAGCCCCCAGCCACACTCTTTTTCAGACCACAGCAGAGATAACGTGGATCTCTTCCCAGCTCACATCATGCATGACCCCAGTCCTGGCTTAGGCTGCCAAAGCTGGGGAAAACCTGGCGGGAAAAGCCTGGGGTGATAGGAATTCATCTGGCTTCTCACCACTAGGCTTCACGATCTTTGTGCTTCAACTAAACATGACGTCTTGCTTGCTAAGTTTTTGGTGGCTGAAACCGGCTGGTCGTTCCCCAAGAGCCTCCTGAGGCAGCATTTACCCTCAGCTGACCCAACTCAGAGAGCTCAGTATTGTGCCAGAACCAGAGCACAGATTGGCTTCCAGGGAAGACTCACATTAGCCAGGTTTATATGGCTGATGTATAAATCAGAAGCCATGCTTTTAATGACAATGAGTAAATGAGGTGTGACAAGGACTGGACTACTTTCTCCCAGACATGGAGTCTTCCCAGTCCTCTCTCTGGAGAGGGTCACAGGGCCTGGGGGTCCTGGGGCACAGGCACAGCACCCTGAGCCGGCCCCTGCATGGCTCCCCTCTCCTGCTGCCTGCAATGGTGTGGGCTTCCCTGGCCCTTCAAGCTGCTGAAGCTCAGGCTCCGCCTCCTGCCAAGACCACTGCCTGTTCCCTTTTGATGTCTCTTCTATTGCAGCCCCTCCCTCCAACATTCTATCAGTGCACTCCAGACTCTAGAACAGTCCCTCACACATAGTCAAGGCTCAGTAGTCACTGAATGGATGGATGGATGAACTGGTGGGCTGTTGTACCTCTGTTCTCTCTTTCTGTAGGAGAGCACTTCCCAGGAGGCAAAAAGACTTAGGGGGGTGTCCCCCAGCCCTCCAGACGACTCAGATGTGCCTGATCCCAGACAAAACACGGCTGGACCCCCTACCACCAAGGGCCACACCGCTGAGCATGCCCATCTCTCTACTCGCAGCCTTCACTCAGCTTCCTTTGTATCCCTGGGGGCTGTTCGCCCTCTAAGAAGACTGTGCACGTCTCTGTTACATAATAGACTGATTTGAAATTTAGTTTTAAGAGCAGCTCTATTTCTAAGGTCTAGATGGGCTCCTCGGGGTGCCTTCAGGGCTCTTCCCACAGGCCCAGGCAGACCCTGGCCAGAGGAGCCAAGTCCTTGGAGAGCAGTGTGGGGTGGGGACTTTGGAGTCAGACAATCTGGTTTGGAAGATGACCTGTGTGACTTTGTACAAGTTGAACAACCTCTCTGGGCAGCAGCCTCCTTATCCTTGAAGCAGAGCCAATGAGAATTTGATGGCATAATTACACCTCTCTGGGGACACAGTGGGGGTCAGGTAACTCTGGCTCAGCAACTGGGGAACTCCAGCTCCGGAAAAAACCTTTGCAGTGCCCTAGAGGAAATCTCATGTGCTGGAGGGACTGGGAAAAAGAGGACAGGCGTCACTCAAGGCAGGCCCGATGGCTCGTGGCCCATGGCTCTGGGGTGGCTGCCCGTCAAATGAAAATCAGAGCTTTCAAGGCAAAAACACTTTGGCCTGAAATAGAAGACAGGAGGGAAAAAAAAAAAAAAAAAACAGAAGAGGGGAGAGGATCAGAAAAAGTGGAGGAAAACTCTAGAACCCGACAGCAGTGTTGGGTGGGAAACCAGGTATTTTGCTCCACCCTCGCTTTACGGAGGAAAGCAAGGCCGGACAGGAAGGGTCTGGGCTGGGGACACATCCAGTCCATCTGATTCCAGCCCGCGTCCGCTCCACTCCTCCGGGCTGACTCGTAGCTGACCGGATGGCTGGACGGAGGGACTGAGTTCCTTCCATCTGCAGAACAAAGTCACAGAGAGAAGAAAACCCAGCCCAGGAAGTCTCACGTGGCCAGGCTGCAACTTAACACACGACACTCAGATAAGCCAGATATTTAGCTTATTTCTTTCTCTGGAATTTAACTTCCCATTTTCACAAGACTCCACCCCGTTGGAGAATGTAAGCTTGCCCATTAAAGAAACCCCAGTGCAAAGGGCCTGGCGGCTTGGACACAGCAAAAGAGCCAGTGTATCCCATCTCTCCCTTTAGAAACCACCTCAAAGACGACCATTTGCACACACACACACACACACAAAACCCCAAAAACCCAAGCCCCTTGCCTTACATCACAAACAAAAATTAACTAAAAAATAGATCATGGGCCCAAAGATAAGAGCTAAAACCACCAAGCTTCTAGAAGAAAACACGAGAAAATCCTTGTATCTTAGAGTTGGAGAGAATTTCTTATACAAGATACAAAAACACAAACTATAAAAAAAAAAGTTCAACTTCACCAAAATTAAAAAACCTTTGATTTTTCAAGACACTGTGAAGAAAATGGAAAGGGAAGGCACAGACTGGAGAAAATATTCACAAATCATACATCTAACAAAGGACTTGTATCTAGAACATAGAAAGAACCCTTACAACTTAATACGACAAGTGATTTGAATAGACAATTAGCAAAGATGCGCAATGTCATCAGCCATTAGGGAAATGTAGGGGGATACACCTGACCCCCACTTTGGATGGATCAAATTAAAAAGACCGGCCACTACAGAAGCAACTAGCACTCTCACGTTGCTCTCATGGGCTCATGGGCATAGAAAAGGGACAGTTACTTTGGAAAACAGTTTTGCAGTTTCTTAAAAGTGAAACACACACACTTACTGCATCACCAGCCATCATCCTGCATCTGGGTTATTTGCCCAGGAGGAATGAAAACATATGTCCATTCAAACTTCAACATGGTAGAAACCTATAATGAAAAAAAGCATGAAAACAAATACATGTATGTACATGTATGACTGAAACATGATACTGTACACCAGAAATGGACACAACATTGTAAACTGACTATACTTCAGTAAAAGTTACTAATTAACTAATTAATTAATTTTTAAAAACTTCTACATGAATGTTCACAGCAGCTTTAGTCATAATAGCCCCAAAATGGAAAACCCTAAATGTCCATTGACAGGTAAATGGACAAACACCAGTGGTATGTCCACACAATGGAATACTACACAGCTCTAAAAAGGCATGAACCCTGGTGAAACACCACTGGGTGAATTTCAAAATAATTATGGCAAGTGAAAGAAGCCAGACAAAAAAGAAATCATACTATCAGGTTTTATTTATATAAATTTCTAGAAAATGCAAACTAACCTACAGTGGCAGGAGGCAGGTCAGTGGCTGCCTGGGGGCAGGTCAGTGGCTGCATGGGGACAGGGTGTGGGTAAGGAAGAGCCAAGGGAGAAATTAAAAAAGAGGAAACTGGGGGTGATGGAGACAGTAGCTGGATTGGGGTGTATGCAAATGTCCAAACTTATTAAACAGTACACATTAAATATGCACAGATTATATGTCAATAGTACTTCAATAAAGCTAAGGAAAAATAGAAAAAGAAAATCACTCCAAAGTAAAAAGGAGAAAATCTCAAATTCCAAAAAGCAGAAATAATGTAAACCATTTTCTAATCACAGTGCAATAAAACGAAAACTTTATGACAAAACCTGGTGGGGAAGGCTACCACCTTGAGGGAAGAAAATCCTGCCAACTCATGAGTCAAAGACGCCCAAACCCCAAGTGCAGAATATGTAGAAGAAGAAGAATGAAAACACCGCATACCAGATCCTAGGGGATTCAGTTAAAATGGTCCTCAAAGGAAAACTGATGACCTTAAAACATATTTAAGTAAGCAGAGAAAAAAAGTGAAAAGTAACGGATTAGAAAAGCAATGCCCAGGGATGTCCCCCCTCCACTGGAGCAACGCCCTGGCGCTGCCCTCCCCTCCTCCTCCCCGCCTTCCCCTCTGGGTTTCCCAGGCACCTCGGGGGTCTGCTCCACCCCTACCCCCCCAGCTCTCCTGCCCACCAAACCTGGCCCACCTGGGGCAGGGGCGGGGAGGGGGGAATGAGCACAAACCTGGGGCAGGGGAGGGGCTCCAGGACCCCAGAAAAGGGTCCTTCTCACGCACCTGCTGAATGGACAACCCGGCTGCGACCCAGGGCAGACACAAGTCCACTCACACCTCTTTCCCGCCTTCCAGAGCCGTGGTCCCCAGCCCTCACTGCACATTAGGGTTGCCAGGGAGATTTAAACATGCCCAAGTCCCTCCCCTAGACACTCAGATTTAATCGATCTTGGCCATCTAGTTGCAAAAACCAAGAGCAAGCCGGGAGAGGCAACTAAGGACCCAGAAAAGAAGGTGGGCCTGGGAGTTGAAACCCCAGCTGCCTCTACCAGCTGTGTGACCTCAGGCCAATACCTTGCCCTCCCTGAGCCTCAGTGCTGTCAAACACAAGAAGCGTCCCTCCCAGATGATGCGTGGGGATCAGAGATAATACACGTGACAATTTAGCACAGCGCAGGTACCTAGGAGTGTGAGCCGCGGTGAGCTGTTGTCACCATTTCCCCTCCGCTGTCTCTGACTCCTGCAAGCAGACTGGGCTCCAGGACCACCTGCCAAGTCTGGGGATTAGATGCGAGCCAGAGGAGAGAAGCTGGCCGTGTAGACAGGGCTGCCTTGGATCCACAGTTTCAGCTTCCAGAAGACTATTCTGGTTCCAATTCAGAATGCCTGGCTCCTGGCTCAACGGGCTTTGTCCCAAAGATGTAATTTCTATTTTGATTCCACTCGACATTTAATGAAATGACTTTCAGACACCACGCAGTGTGTCTGAGTTATGAAACCACATCTTCTGGATCCCCAACGCGGCACAATAACCAGCCCCCTCTGGTTGTTTTGGGAGCTGCCCCTCATCTCCCGAGGAGGATGGATGTGCTCAGCCTGGGGATTCAAGGTGCTGCGCACGCCCTGGGAGCCAAAGCCTGTGGTGTGGACCCTTCACCCTGTCTGCCCTGAGCCGGCCGTTCCGCGCCCCCGCTGGACTGTGACAGTAGTCTCCACCCAGCCTCCTGCCCCCGCCTCCCCCTCTCCAATCCAGCGCTGTTCAAACTGCAGATCAAAAACATTCAGGGAGACAGGAAATCAATGTGGATGGTTGCAAACAGCACTTTCAGAAAAACAAAAGAAAGAGAATAGAGTAGAAAACACTGGAATGTATCGGGCACAGTAAGAGCGACCACTGCGTTGTGATGTGCCGGCTGTGAGGTGGACACCAGGCCTCGGTGAGACGAACAAAAGACTGAAAGGACGCAGCTTTCATCCATGACCCCTGACCTTCCTGAAATGCACATCTGATCGTGTCACTCCCCAGCTAGTACTCAGTGGGTTTAGGGACAGAGTTCAGATCCCGCAGCGTGGCATCAAAAGCTCCTCAAGACCTGGCCCCTGTTTTCCCACCCGTACCCCCACCCCCACTAGACCAGGAATGTCCCCGCCGGCCCAGCCCTCTGGGCACTCAGTCTGAGGGTGGGACTGAGTGACACATGACGTCACAGCACCGTCTCCTAGGTGACCGCACTCCACCTGCTGACCTCCTCTGGTCTAAGACGACTTCCTGGATTCTACAGGAGCAAAGATACAAATATTGCTGGAAGTCTTCCTTTCAGAAGGAAGTGGAAGCTCTACAATTTCTCCACAACCTGGCTATTGAAAATAGGAATTCCGCCTACACGCCGGAGAAGCTTGTTAGGGGTCACTGAAGGGCCAGGATCGTAAGGTCACTCACATGTTTGGGGCGAGGAAGTGGCCAGGCTCACAAGCTGACCGCCGTGAGGAGGCAGGCAGCTGTCCGCAGCAGGAGCCCCAGCCCAAGGCCCCAGAAATCTCTAGAAGCACAGGGATGCCAAACGGTACTGTCAACAGCTTCCTAAAACTCATTTCCCACCACATCAGGTGAACAACTGGACAAGGGCAGGTTCCAAAGAAAACTGAAAAAGAAAGAAATGGCGCATTAACAGGTAGGTGTGAGACCTCATCACAGACCTTTAAAGAACCCAGGGAGCAAGCCTGGCCCAGAGCTTGGGGACACATGGGGAAGGAAGAGCCGCGTGTCCTGAGGATTCTGCCTCAGTGCAGGTTCTCGGTTCTAGAAGCCCAAAGCTCCGGTCATAGGACAGTCTCCAGGAAGCTCTGGGAAGGAGCAGGAGGGGCGGCCATGACATTCAGGCGGCACCAGGTTAGGGGAGATGGGGGAGGGAGGAGAGGGAAGAAAGGGTCCAGCCCCTCAGGGGCGGGCGCCTCCGCGACCATTGCCTCCCGTAATCCCCACTAGGGTGGTCCCCCTGCTACTGTGTCCAAGGCACTGGTCAGTCCCTCACTACCTCATTCATTCATTCATTCACTCACTCATGCATTCGTTCAATAAGTATTTGAGAGAATCCAGAGTACCAGGTCAGTGCCACATGCCAGCTGAAGATACCATGGGGACAGTAGGCCCCATCCCTGCCCTCAGGGGCTCACTACCTAGGGCGATGGGGAGGTCAGACTGTGAAGGAAAAGCCCAGCTGGGCTAACAAGCTAAGTCACAAATCTAAGTGCAACAAGTGTCGGATTACTGATCTGAGTTCTGCTGGGCTAACTCATAAATCTGAAGTTTAGTGTCAGTCTATTGGGCTAACGAGCTCAGTCACAAATCTAAGTGTGATAAGTGTCGGTTTACTGATATAAGTTCTGCCGGGCTAACTCGTAAATCTGAAGTTTAGTGTCAGTTTACTGGGCTAACAAGCTAACTCGTAAATCCAAGCTCAACAAGTGTCAGTACCGTGATCTGTTCCAAATTGATAAGCTCCAGTGTACTGATTCCTTGCTTTTTGTTGTTTGAACCTTATTGGCTAATAGCCCCATACTTGTAATTAACCCTATAAAACCTCATGTGCACGTCTTGGAGGTGCTCAGAGCTTCGGAGCAGAAGCCCCTCTGAGCCCGCCGGCGTAATAAATCTGAGTACTCCAACCCTCCGAGTGGTGCTTGTTTCTTGGCTGGCCTGTCATTTCCATAACAAGACAAGTGACAGACAGGTACAATCCTGTATTATAAACACTCAGAACAGGGAAGCCACAGACTCCTAATTCAGCACCAATGTGTCTGGGTAGCGCCATGGCAAAGCGACCTCCAGGCTGAGCCCTGAAAAAGCAGAAGTTGGTGAGATCCAGGCACAGGTGGCGAAGCCCTAAGGCTCAGTGAGGGTCAGGCAGGGCGGCTTGGTGAAGCCAGCAGGTGCCTGGGCTCCTGCAGGGTGAGGGCAAGGGGGACCCTGAGGGCTGTAGCGACAGTGACATCAACTGATGTGCTTCCTAAAAGATCATCTGGATGCTGTGCAGAGAACAGACAGGAGGAGGGCAACGGGGAAAGAGCAGCCTGACCATGAGTGAGGCCATAATCCAGGTGAGACGGCCGTGATCTGCACTGGGATGTTGCTGCCTGGGAGCCCCTGGGAGTGGATCTGCCCGATGGTGCTGACTGGGTGGGGGTGAGGGACAAGGGAGGGTGGGCAGCTCCCCCTCCTGGCCACACCAGGAACAGCAGGTCCTCTGGCTTAGTTGGGCCAGCCGTTCATGGAGCAAGGAACTGGCAGATGGCGAGCATCTTGGGAGTGTAGTTTGGGAAGTGTCGGTGGGACACCCAAGGGGAGATGTCTAGTTGAATGTTGGGTCTGGAACTTAAAACCTGTATTAAGGAGAGAGTTTCGATTCCACAGATAGGTGTGCAGAGGCCCTAGGGAAAAAACTGCAGAAGCAGAGGGCAGAGGAGGGGGCTGGGGGTAGGGGGGATGGAGAAGGCAAAGGGGACCGAGAAGGAGCCCCCAGAGGGGTGGGTGTGGGATCACAGAGGCAAGAGGACACAGGTGAGAACCAAAGGGGACATAAAGGGGCAGCATGACAGCAGTGAAAGCTCAGAGCGACTCTGGAACCAGGCTGCCCCAGGCTCAAATACTGGCTCCTCCCCTTACTGGCAGTGTGACCTTGGGCGAGTCACTTAACGTCTCTGTGCCTCCAGTCCCTTGCCTGTAAAGGGATATTGTGAGGAGTGAATGAGTCTGTACAATGCTTAGAATAGTGCATGGTGAGCAACATATAAATGTTAAGGAAGAGAAAGCAAAGGTCCTGGTGTCTTGGAGACACAGTGTCAGGGGTGAGGTGGGGAGCAAGCCAGACAGCAGGGAACTGAGGCCAGACAGGACAAGAGAAGGTGGCAGTAACTGCAGCGGGCTGGGTGGGCGGGGCAGGGGAGAGGTGGGCTGACTCACTGGCATGGATGTCACCTCCCAAGGACACGACCCAAGAAAGATAAAGGAACCTAGACTAGGGTCGGGGAAACCTCCAGGGGGCCCAACTCCCGCACCCCCCGCTCCTGCCTGGTGTTCTGGCAGTGCCAGCTTGACAGGTCAGGAATGCTGCCCTGCGCACCCTCCCTCTGTCCTCTCCCCAAATAAAAGCACTCAGGCCCCAACTGAGCTGCTTCCCAGGAACATGGACTCTCAGACCCAGAACAAACCAGTGGCCCAGGGTCTGGGGCAGTGCGTGGCTGTCCCCAGGTTCCCACATGTTCACTCCGCTGCAGGCAGGCCTGATGGGCCATGGGGCCAATTCTGCCCACACACCAAACAGCAGAGGCTGGTGGGACCTGCAGGGGCTGGGCCTAGGACCAGGTTGGGGAAGGGGTGCCCCTGGTGGGGGGACAGACTTTCTACTGCCCCCCAGGAATAGTCGGGGGCACCCACAAATAGCCCAGGGAGCAGGTGCAGGCCTTCAGCTGTTCACAGCCTCCCCATCCTTCTGCCCTCGGGACCGGATCCATCCTTCCACCCTCTCACCTTCATCCATGGCCCCCCTCCTGCCCCCAGCATACCTCCTCCTCGACCCTCCTACCTCCTGCATCACCTCCCCTGGCCACCCTGGCCCTCCTCCTCCTTTGTTGGAAGCGCCTCTTTTTCCCGTCTCATGGGCAGTCCTCTACCCTCTCCTTGTCTACACCCACTTCCTGGGTTCACTTGCCCCATGACTTCAAATCTCATCTACTTATCAAAGGCTTCCAGGTTGCTATCTCTAGTTTAGGCCTCTTCCCTGAACTCTAGTGCCACATTCCCACCTGCTGGTCTGGCACATGCTTGCGCACCCTCCACAGGCATCTCAAGGGTGATGTGCCCAGGACAGGGCTCTTATGTGTCCCTCCCGGGTGGCCTGCTCTGGTAGCTTCCTCTGACTCCCTTCTCACACCCACGTGCAACCCCTGAGCCAATCTCACCTGCTCTGTCTTCAAAATCCAGGCAGAACTTGGCCGTGCCTGTCACTCCACTACTGCCCTTCCCCCCTTCCCCCACCTCATGCAAGTCACCATCACCTCACCTGGACAGCTGCAACAGCCTCTGAGTGAGTCTCTTGCTTCCATGGATACATTCTAACAGATGCCTGACACACAGAAACAGGAGTGCTCCTTTTAAATGGGAAGGCTGATCCCATACTTCTCATGCTCACATCCCACTGTAACAAAGCCCAAACTCTTTACCTGGGCCTACAAGGCCCCACCAGACCCTCCATGCACACACACAGACCCCGCCGATCTGACCCTGACTCCCACCCCTCATGCTGCACTGACCACAGAGGTTCCTGCCGCAGGGCCTTTGCACGTGCACTGTCACTGCCAGAAACATGCTTTCCTCTATCAACCACGTGGTCTGTCTCCCACTTCCTCCCCCAGTTCTTCACAGAGCCTTCCCTGTCCACATTGGGGAAAGAGCACCTGCCCTTCCCCGCCCCCTCCTCCTGCTTTTGTTTCCTTCCGAGCACCTGACTTACTGCACAACGGTGAGTTGGTTGGTTTTCTGTCTCCCCGCCAGTACACAATCTCCATAAGGGCCTGGGCTTCATCTGCTTTTGCTTCCTTGTCGCCCCAGCACCTGGAGCAGAGAGGATACATAGTAGGGCTTGAATTAATGGCCTCCCAGCCTCACACCTCACCCTTCCTCCCAACAGTTATGTCTGCCTCGCCTGTGCTGAGCTTCCGGTCCTGGAATGGCATCCCAAACTTCCCCTCCTTCACACTCGGTCCTTGCCAAGAACATGTAGCGGGTTCTTCCACTGCTCCCTCCCTCTACCCCTCCCTCCCTGGAGCCAATCACACCTCCTTCATGTGACCTGGGAACACAGGACCCTTAACTCCCTTGACTCCAAGACCAGGCAGCAGACACCTGCTTCCTCCATTCAATAACATCACAAGTATTTATCCTCCATTTGCTGGGCACAGAGGCCTCTGCTGGCAGCAACCAGGGATGGGAGGGAGATGGGTCCTGCACAGGAAGGGTTGACAGTCTCCCTGGAGAGGCCACATGAACAAAGGGACATCATCCTAGCCCAGTCCATGACATGTGTCCCTGAGCATGGCTGGGTGGCACTAGCTCTCTGAAGCTCCAAGGGGGACACAGTGGGGGTGGGGGGATGGAAGGCCCAACACCCCACCTGAAGTCCGGTTCTGCCGTCTGCGGACCTCACCCCTCTGAACCCCAGAGCACGGCCTGTACACAGCTGAGTAAGACTTGGCTGGGCTCAGTTCTCTGAACTGAAAAGGGCTTCAGAATTGCCTCCCACCAACACTTTAGACAGAACCAACAGGCTCCCGGTTCCCAGCTAGATCCCAAGCCACTGCCGAGGAGCGGGTGCACACGTGGGCCACCAACACAGCCCGGAGAGTGGCATGACGTCCGCTTGACGCAGCCCCAGCTCATCAGCCTCCACGCGCCCGGCATTCCCGTCTCGGCCCAGCCCTCCAGGCACCAGGGCTGTTCCCTCTGCCTTGAGCTCCTCCCAGGACCAGAACTGCCATCTGCCTGGAGGCACTGCCCTTAGCTGCTGCAAGGGCTCTTCGATATTTAGGACAAGAAAATTAAAACAGAAAAACAGAACAGAAAGAAAAACTTCTCTCACTACCACCACCGAGACAACTGATTTCATTTCTCCATCTGTGATCCTGCCCATCTTTATCCAGATGTACACGCACTTCTGTATCATCTATATCACTGTGACCACAGTATACGTAGCATTTTATGTTCTGCTATTCCGTTTCCCATTACTCTCCAAGCAGCTTTCCAAATTGCTACAGAGCTTTCATACTTACCATTTATAATGGCCAGTTAGTATTCCACTGTATGGATACCCCATAATTTTTTTAAAGTATAGCCTAACTTTTGTTTTGGTTTTGGGGGGGTTGGGGGGCAGGGGAGGTAATTAGGTTTATTTATTTGTTTTTTTTAATGGAGGCACTGGGGATTGAATGCAGGACCTCAGGCATGCTAAGCACGTGCTCTACCACTGAGCTACACCCTCCCTCATGGATACCCCATAATTTATTTTAACTATTCCCCTTCTGCTCAACATTTAGATGATTTCCAGCTCTACCTCTAATTGGAGGTGGAAGGCAGAGTCCCCTGTTAGACATTTCAAAATGAATGGGATGATTCAGCCGTTCAGCAAGCGTTCGTGGACAACTTTCCAACTGCAGAGGACACAAAGGAAGCAGATCACAGGGCCCTGCACCCACACTCCACACACAGGCATAGCCACAAAGGCACTGACAGCCAGCCATCGGCACCACCCTGGCCACTCCCCCTCTGGTTGGCTCCACATCCTGTGGCAGCTCCCTGGGACTGCCCAGGCAAGCAGAAGCTCCTTAGCCTGGTGCTCCAGGGCCCGCCTGACTCCTCTCTGAGGTTCCTCTCTTCTCTCCCACCAGGAGATTCATGCACCACCCCCTGCCATCGCCCCCCAGCCCCAGATATAGGTGCTCTCTCCTGCCTTGGGGCTTTGCAAACCCTTGTCACCCCTTCCTCCTCCATACCTGGCCAACCCGTACATACTCCAAGGTGCCGCTCAGCATCCACTGGTCCATGAAACCTTTCCTGACTCCCCCAGGCCTGGCATCCTCCTCTGGGCCCCACAGGGCCCAGGCTGGCCTCTGCCTCAGCGCTTAGCACCCTGCATCTGTGGTGTGCTGATGTAAGTAACAACCAGCTCTCTGGGAGGGGACCCTGAGATGCAGCATTTATCAGTTTCCACAGTGTAAATACTCCCACCAAAGCTGATTCTGAGCTACCAAAGTGATGTCACTGGTCATGGAATTGTAAAGAGACATGCAGTAACACGCCATTGTATAGTTATTTCCACCAACCAGATTCAGCAGCCGTCATAGCCTGAGAAGCATGAAGACAGCCTTCTTGAGTATTTATCTTATTTCTATTTAATATAATTTATTCAACTGTAAGTTTATGTAATGTAGTTTTTAGTAATGGCTTTAATTAACAACTAGCTCGGTGGTATGGATGGATTAGAACCCTCCAAAATTCATATGCTGAGGTCCCAACCCCCAAACCCTCAGAAGTAATTAGGTTGAATGAGATCATACGGGTGGACCCTAATCCAATCCGACTGGTGTCCTTATAAGGAGAGGAGATTAAGACATGCAGGGAAGAGGGAGGGTACAGCTCAGTGGTAGAGCATGTGCTTAGCATGCATGAGGTCCTGGGTTCAATTTCCAGTACCTCTGTTAAAAATTTAAAACTGAAAATAAATAAATAAATCTAATTACCTCCATCCCCAAAAAAGAAATCATAAAAAAAAATCTATCTTAATAAAGGAATCCAGAAGTAGAAGCTTAGGTGTATACATATAAGTAAAAAGGTATATTTTTATATATATACATAAAAAAGGCACACAGAGACCAGGGGCAACCAGGCGAGGACACAAAATGAGAAGATAGTCACCTGTAAGCCAAGAAGAGAGGCCTCGGGAGAAACCAAACCTGCTGACAACCTGATCTTGGACTTGCAGCCTCGAGGACTGTGACACGGTGTCTGTTGTGGGAGCCGCCTTGTCTGCAGCACTTTGCCGTGGCGGCCCTACCTAGCCAAGTTAATGCACTCAGAAACCTCCTGACAATTCACTGACCGGCTCTTGAGTGGGCACTTGCTGGCTCTGCTGACCATCCACTTTCCCGTCTTTTGACTCAACCACAGGCCCCCTAAGAGCAAGGTCATGCCTCACTCAGATGCTTTCTAGAAAGGGCCTGAAAGAAAATGCCTTAGCGAGGTGGCCACGTGCCCGTGAAACCATCCTTGGGTGATGAAATGTGGATTTCATATCGTTTCCATGTATCATGAAATCTTATTCTTTTGATACATTTTGGAACATTTTTAGCTCAGAGTCTGTACAAGACAGGCAGTGAACCAGATCTGGTCCCCAGGCCTAGTTTGCTGATCCCTGGCCTTCCTTGTGGGTCCTCCCCTAGCCCAGAGGGAGGAGGGCTCAGTTCGTGTTTAATGATCCAGGGAGTGAAGGAATGGAGGTCTTCCAGCCAGCTCAGGCTCTGCATTTCAGTGACATTCCCCTTCCAGGCAATGTCAGGGATTTTTTTTTTTAATATAAAATGTTTTTCCAAGGGAAAAAAAGCTTTCTGAAATGTAAATCAAATCTCTGCAAGGTAGACCCATCACCTCTCTGCCGCCTCTAACATTCTAAATGATCTCTTAGAAATAAAATTCAGTGCCTTTTCCATTAATAACTTCTATTCACCGAGTGTCTCAAAAATGTGCCACATCAAACCTATGGAGACAACAATCAAATCTACTGATCGTTGGTTTCCCAGGGGCTGGGAAGGTGTGAGGGGGAACGGGGAGGGACTCTGATGGGGACAGGGTCTATTTTTCTAAAATGGATTGTGGTGATAGTTACAGAACTCTGGGAATAGACTAAAAACATTGAAATTATTATCTCCATAAAGCTGTTTAAAAAATGCAGGTACTATAGTCACCTAGTTCTCATGGTGACAATTTCTAAAGCCAGGTTTTGCTGCCGCTGTCCCTGCACTGTTAGAGACAGGCTCGCTTGGGGGAGGCGGGGGAGAATATAGCTCAGTGGTAGAGCACATGCTGAGCATGCACGAGGTCCTAGATTCAATCCCCAGTACCTCCATTAAAAAAAGAAAGAAACAGCTCACTGAGATGAGGAAGTGCAGCTCAGCGACTGGAAATCGAGTGGGATTAGCCCAGAGGAGGCTGGACCAGCCCCCAGCACCTATCTGCATGTCTTGCAAAGCAGGAGCATGTCCTGGGGTCCTGCAGGAGAGGCCACCCCACCCCAAGGGGAGGGGAGGCTCAGGGAGGCCCAGCGAGACCTCACACAGGCAGCCTGGCTCCGGGCACTTTCTGGAAACAGGTGGACCCTTCCCCTATCTCACCTCTGAGGTCAGTCACTGCTCCCACCCACCCAGTTACTAACCCTGGGGTTCCTGGGGGTTCCCTGAGTGCCTAGCTCTCTCTTCAGCCTTCCTGGGGCAGCGTGTGGTATGCCACAGGCCTGTGACTTTATTTGGAAGATTCACGCATCACCAAGTCAGGAGTGGCTCCCTGGGTCCAAAGCCTGGGCCAGTGATGATGCTCTCTGATTTACAGACAATGGGGAGGCTCCTGCCCAGGCAGGCCACAGGGCCACAGCGGCAGGGACAAATCAGAGGGCAGCCTCCCCACCATGCTAGGCACACAGGAAAAGCAGGACAAGGGGTGCGAGGACACGGTCCCCTGACAAGGGTCCCTGAGCAGCAGGAGCAGCTCCAGAAGCTGCCTCCTCGGGACCAGCATGGAGGCCTGGGTAGCCGTTCTCTCATAAAGGGGAGCAAGAATCCCCAAGCAGTAAAGGGACAAAAGTGTGGCCATGGGGCCAGGGCACCTGAGTTCTCATCCTGGTTGGCCACTGTTTATCTTCATGAGGTCTCCAGCAAGGTATCTTACCTCCCTGTGCCTCTTGGCCACATCTGTAAAATGGGTCTAATCATCCCTGCCCCAGGGTGACTGTGGATCAGATGAACTCAGGGCTGTGAGTTACCATGAATTCACTGGTTTACTTAAGTGAACAGTCTGGGGTGTGGGATTCAGGCATGGCTGGATCCAGAAAATGAAGTCATGAGGACCCTGTTTCTCTGTCAATCAGCTCTCCTTTCCCATGTGTGAGCCCCACTCTCAATACAGGCTTGCCTTCATGGTTACAAGATGGCTGCAGCAGCCCCAAACCCTCTGTACCCTGAACTCCAAGGCCCGGAGTAAAACAGGGATTCCCCTAGCCCAAACCAAATGCAAGTCCTAAGTGTGGCTCTGGCTGGCAGTAACCAGGTCCTGCAAGCAGTCTGGAACTCCAGTGGCTGTGGTCAAGGGGCTTTTGATTGCGGGCAAAAAGGGTCAGTCAGTGGGCTCTTGTGCAAGGGGGAGTGAGCATTTCCAAGGCCCTACCCAATCCTAAAGCAGATCCCACCTTGTCAGAGCCAGGTCCTCTCCCACCATCTCTACTCAATTCAGAGGGTACAGGGAGGGCCTCTCGGAGTCACAGGCAACCTCCGGCAGGTCCTTTAAACTCTCAGATCAAACCACACCCAGCAGGCTCAGCCCCAACCTCCAAACTAGGAGGGCCTGGATCTCTCCACACCAGCATGTGTCTAGAACCAGTCCCCCATGTCTTTTCACCTGCTACCATCCAGGTCTCAACCCCTCGTCATGTTTGTTCCCAGGCCAGTGTGGCCAAATTGTAAAATTCGCACTGTTCACATTAATAACAGGCACTAGGTCACACAATCACACCCACACTGGCCCCAGAACCTCACCCTGATGGTACCGTGGACATGGGAGGAGGGGGCATCCTCGGACTCTCTGTGAGGATGAGACACCTTTGGCAAATTACCAGTCACTACCTCCTTGACATTGTCTGTTCTCTCCATTATTAAAACTTTCCTTAGAAATGTGCACTCTAATTCAACCCTTGGCATTTCCTGTCTTTTCCTATTTCCCATTTACTTTAGGATAATTCCTTCGGTGATATTCCTTCAGGTCACCAACTCAACAGCTGTGTCTAATCCTGCTAAACAGGATATATTTTTAAGCTCTAAGTGCTTGAATTCCAGCAGTTGTATTGTATTCCCAGCAACTCTAGCTGTGTCTTTTTAAAATCTACCTATTACTTCTTTATAGTTCTGTCCTTTGGGTTTTGATTCATATTTTCCCTTTGATCACATTATATTATCCATCTTCTTATTAACCTGAAGTTCTTGGCATTATTGCACCCATCATTCCTGCAATCACGTGGTTTCCCTGCATGTTTTGTAACGTGACTGAGCCCCACCTGTGGGAACCACGTGCAGCTGGCTGAGGGTATGTTTGTCCATGAATTCCTAGATCACAAATCTGGGAGGTGCAAACCTAGGGTTTTGACTTTTTTCAGAGTCCAGAAAGATTAACTCCCTCGTCCTGGGCTAGTGAAATTACTTTAGTTCCCATTTTGCCCAGGGGCCTGTTTTGTGAAGATGTTTTGGTTCTAGCCCCTCCCTTAGTGCAGGTCAACCCCTCCCTCCAAACCCAAGGGGGTGTCTGGTCCTTCACCCTCAGACTGCTCTAAAGGGCAGCTACAAGCACAGCTCCCACGATCACCATCTTTGCTCCCAGCACCTGGGAACTCCCTTCTCAGGATGTCATTCCCCATTCTGTTCGTGTTGGTGTCTGAAGTAGGAGGGTTTGGGGGCACTTCAGCCTGCCGTCTTGCCGGAGCCCCTCTAGTCTCCAGGGCCAAGCTAAGGTCATTGTGATTACCGAACCACCCTCATCCTAAAACATCCTGATATGAAAAATCCGCTCCAGGTCACGACAAGGAGACGCCACTGGTTGTGTTCTTTCCCGAGTGCCCAGAGTTCACCAGGAGGGGTAGCCCCCTCCACAGAAGGGGATGGGGAAGGGGGAGGCCCTATGAAAGTCTTCTCTGGTTCGAATGGGCCAAGCCATGCAATCCTGTTGCCTCAAAGCTGCAGCCACTCACTGAGGGGCTGAAACTCTTGCTCTGCAGTGAAACCGTTGTCAGGATCACCGGGACTGGCAGAGCTACCGATGCCGCCGAACAGCTCCCTGGCCAGATGGTGCTTACAAATACCCATCTAGTTCCGGCTTTGCACGGGAACATTCCTCAGGCTGGATCGTGGGCCAGGCAGTGCCTGGCAGGCAAAGGTTCTCACAGCTCTTATCAGCAGCCAGGCTTGGCCACACCAAGAGAGCGGAACCCTTGGGCTCGGGTGTAATGAGCTTAAGTCCTGGGGCTCAATACATCTGGAGCCCAAATCAGAAAGCACATCCAGTTAAAATTGAGAAACTGGGTCCAGGCCTTGGGTTTTTTTTTTAAAGACCATGGGTAATTATGATGCACACTGAGTTGAAAACCACTGGTTTGAACTGAATAAGGCGTCTACCCCCTCCCTCTCTCAGATGTCTGAGAATCTCCCAAAGTGAACTCGTGAAAATCACAGGCTCCCTAGTTCCACCCCAAGACTGATTCAGTGGGTCTGGGATGGGGCCCGAGTCTTTAATACCATAGGCAATTCAGACTCAGTGGTCCGACCACACTAACTCTGACGCAGGGAGGTGTGTTTAAGAGCAAGGCCAGCTTGAGGGGGAGGGTATAGCTCAGGTGATAGAGCACATGCCTCGCATGCACAAGGTCCTGGGTTCAATCTCCAGTACCTCCTCTAAGAATAAAAATAAACCTGATTACCTCCCCCTTAAAAAAAAAATAATAAAGAGCAAGGCCAGCTGGCAGAGGTGAATGGCAAGAAAAAACATGACCATGGGCTGCACCAGAGAGGCTGTTCTAAGAGTTGAGGATCCTTAGAGCATGGCTGCCTGTAAAGTACCCAAAGATGTCATCAACCCAACACCAGGAATCAGATGACACTGAGTACCTTTGGGGTGCAGAGTTCCCAGTGAGATTCCTCCAGGACACAGAACACACTTCTACCTATCCACCCCAAAATACAGCCCAAACCTCACCCACCCATCACTCCCTGAGGGCCTAATCCTTGGAGGCTGTGTAGGGAGTGGATAAAACCTGTGCCTTTGAAGTGAAATCCTCCTTCATAGGACAAACAGGATTAACACATTGAAGCAGGGAGGCAGGAGCAGCATGACCATCAGTAAGGTTTATCCCGTCCCCACCTCCGCAACCCACAAGCAGGCTCCTCAACGCCCCTATCCACTGGGCGTCCTCCGCTGCACCCTCCCTGTTTTGATTCTGTAGCTGCATCACCATCTTATGTACCCGGCTTCCTCCTTGAGGAGTGAGCTTCAAATGCACTTGGGGGGGGGGGTGTGCTTTGTCCTCTGCCCCACCTCCAATGCCTACAGCAGGGCCTGACCAGGCAGCTACCATTTGAGTAACTGCACATCACAAGTGGGGACACATAATGAATAATTCGTTAATTTGGGAATATTTCTAAAAGGTAGGTGGGATTGGTCCAGGAAAGGGCATTTATAGACAAGAGGGGCCAACCCGAGCCCCCATAGGTCAGTTTGATGAGAGACAGCAAAGAGAAACCCTAGCTAGGCAGCCCCAGGTGGCTCACCCAAGGTTGCTGGCAAATTGAATGCACTCGATCCTGGCTTCACAAATCCCATGTGTAGGGGGAGGGTATAGCTCAAGTGGCAGAGCACTTGCTTAGCATACGTGAGGACCTGGGTTCAATCCCCAGGACCTCCTATAAAAATAAATAAACCTAGTTACCTCCCCCCACCAAGATAACATAAGTAAATAACTCAATAATAAATAAAACTCAAACCCCATGTGCAGTGTGTTGAGTGAGTTGGGGCATCAGCCTTCAAGTGCACCTGTTTCCCACATACTTTGTGCCAGAACAGGCACGAGGAAGGCCCCTTCCCCAGAACTGACAGCAAATGAACTCATTTGGCATTTACAAAATACTTCCTGGTTGTTCTCTTCCTGAACTGAAATGCACATTTTATCAAGGGACTAACGTAAGCAGTTTTACGTAAATCATTTCACACTTGTGCAGTACTCAAGACTTTGAAATGATTTAGACAAAATCTGTTTCCCTTTAAACAGATTAAGAAACTGAACCCTAGTTGGCAGACATTAATTCTACCACACAGCTAATGGGAGGAAGAATCCCAAAATCTGCCTCCAACCTCCACCTGATGACGAACGCGTAGCAAGTTTATTTATTTATTCATTTTTGTGTTGCACAAGTGTACAGACCATATAATCTGGATTAACTTTCTGGAACAATAATTTAAAAGATAAAAAGGGGCCCCCTGTTACAGAAATTTTTAAATTGACTATTTTACCATTTATACAATAAATGAAGAAAACTGACAACAGAACAAGCCAGTGGTCAGTCAGCCAACACACAACACAATGTGGTAACAAACATGGCCAAAGGACCGATGTGTATCATGCATGACCTTCCATGTGACATCTCAGCTTTCTGGGGTGGGAGGAGGGGGGCAGGGAACAAAAAGGCAGATTGATTCAAACTAGCTCTCTTAAATATTCCTATTAAGTTTATACTTCTTTATGAAGCTAACATGTGACTGGAACAAGTGTTAATTACTCACTCAACACTAGTTTTCTACTGAAGTTTAGCAATGCAGCAAGTTAACGCTCAGATTTAGGCAAATCCTAGAGGTAACTGCACTGAACAATACCTTCTCAATCAGTTATGAACTGCAAAATAATACTGGGTATATATTTCAAAGTATGAACTACGGATAGTAAAAAAACATATAGTAACAAATTTTTCTAACTCAAGACATGTAGTAAAGTATAAATGGATTAAGTCAACAGTACCTACTTACACACAAGTTTAACAACATGAAGATAAACACTCAACTTTTAGGACAGGCAATTTCAGTCCTGATTTTCCCACTTAATAGGAGAAAGATCTTAGGTGGGCCATTTAGGATGATCTGAAAACCAATTTACAAGGCTAGTATCTTAGATCCCAGCTAAGAAGACTCTTCAAGGATCTTTGATACTAACTTGAAATTGAGGGACATAAGAATTTGAGGAATTAAATGATACTGCCACACATAGCCAGGTTACCAGTGAGCCCAGATCACACTTCAGTTCCCAATGACCTAAGTCTCCTCTCCCCTCATCTCTCATCCCTGGACCTGGGCTACAGAATACAAAACCAACTTGTGTTCTCTGTGGTGCCACTTGCCCACTACTAATACCTAGGTGTGCACGGGATTGAGTTTTAAAAAGCACTTCAATTCATTAAAGAAAATAAAGCATAGAAATACCATCCTTAGTTTACACAGGTTTAACCTAGTCTGGTCACCTAGTAAATTTAGTGCAGGTGTAGTAAATTTAGAATTGGCTCCCATAAGTGGTAAATAGAATACTTTGTATTTGGTGTAGAAACCAACAAATTTAGGTTAAATCAAGCCTTTACCCTACAGTACAAACTCTGTCTATTTGTGTGTAAAGTGCCAGTTTTATATACAAATCATAAGTAAACTTTAAAATCTGCCTTGAAGCAGGGATTCTGATGTCTTCCTATGGCCTTGTGGTAGTTACTGTTTAATCCTGCTGGAACAAACTCGCTCGAGTCTTCACACTTTCAGGCCAAGAATGCTGCTAAGAGCCAGGGTGAAGCCATGTAGAGCCAGCCTGCTTGCAAAAGCCAAACCTGGGCAAGATCTTTTTTAAGAATCCAAGTAGCCTTTTGTCTACGCTTTCATTCTAGGTGACCCCGCTAGCATTAACAGGATTGATTTTGAGGTAGCTACACAGTTTTCAAGATGCCATTAATGAACATTGTGGATAATTCATGGTGTAGCTAGTTGATACACTTCAAGTAGCTGATTTTTTCTCTTTTGGTGAGAAGGGAAAAAAAGAAAAATCAGCAAAATGAGAGCATATCTTCAGTTCACTTAGAAGTCAGCATCCAAGGTAAAAGAATTCTCTGTTGGACTGGACATCACTCCCATCCTCTGATACTCGCCTACTCTCTTCTCAAAGAAGTTAGTCTTCCCTTCCAGTGAAATATTCTCCATAAAGTCAAATGGATTTTCTACTCGGAAAATCTGAAAAGGTTCACAGCAGAACATCAATACAGAACACCAGTTTCAAAAAGAACCAGAGGGCTACACGCGATACTTTACCTTGCTAAAACCCAGCTCCAGCATAAGTCTGTCTGCCACGAATTCAATGTACTGCTTCATTAAAATGCAATTCATCCCAATGAGCTTCACTGGCAAGGCCTCTGTGAGGAACTCCTAGGGACCAAATACAGCTTCTTAGTAAAACAGCAGCATAAAGATGTCCTTCAGCAAGCACGAGACCCCCACACATCACCTACCTGTTCTATCCTAACTGCATTGACAATTATTTCTTTTACTCTCTGCTCCGAAGGTTTGTGTACCAGGTGTTTGAACATCAGGCAGGCAAAGTCACAGTGTAAACCCTAGAAGGAAAGGTTTAAGATTACTATGAAACCAGCACTTTTATCACTAATGTGGAAGGGGAACTTGCTTTCTGATGTTCTGCATTTTCCTGATACATCTTGCATGGCCAGACTAAAAGCACTTAAACTCTGGAAGGGAAGATGACTCAACTGCTGTGACACCTGGGCAGGCTCAGACCCACCTAAGCCCTCACGGCTGCCCCCTGGATGACAGGAGGCCAGGTCTGGTCCTTGCTGCTCTGGGTGGTGGCGAAGGACTGGACAGAACTTGCACTGAAAGCACTTTATCTCTGCAGCTGTGAGCTCCCAATGTTGCCACTACTCTTAGCAGGTAAAGGCAAAACTGACTAGGCCAGTTAGTCCTCAGATTTACAACCCAGCGTTCAGGAAATCGGTAATGCAATTTCAAGCGAATCAAGTCTGCAAGTCTTAGTACGTTCAACTCCGAGTAAGGCTGATGGGATTTACACTAGATTGTCTGGGCACCTTTACTTTCTGCAGTTCAGTCCAACTACATTCAAAGACCTACAATGGACCAGAATGGATTCTCGTTTCATTGGGATGCTTACCAACTAACTTTGAAGTACAGTAGAATCACACAGAAGACTGGTAGAAATTATAAAACATCCCTTAAAAAATTCCATCACCTATAGGGCAATACCTATGTAGACTGAGAATGAGCGAAATAATTTCAGTATATTATTTAAAAGATTTCATTCTCTGGCAAGTATGCATATGGTTGAACCCAAGCGTTAAAATGTGCATGTAAGACAATCTGACTTCTTGGGTTCCCTTCGGTGAACACGAAAGCTGTACGTGTTTGAGGTGCAGGTTTGTCTGTCATTTGAATTAGACTCACCTCGTCTCTGCTAATAAGTTCATTGGAAAATGTGAGGCCCGGCATCAGTCCTCGCTTCTTGAGCCAGAAGATTGATGCAAAAGAACCAGAAAAGAAGATTCCTTCCACTGCGGCAAAGGCTACAACACGTTCTCCTAGAGTGAATGCCAAAACATTTCCAGTGAGTATCTGTGTTCAGAGGAAGGACCCCAAACCAGTAACATCATGAGACAACGGAGCTCAGAGGTAATAGGGCCAAGGCATCCTTACCATAGGTGGCCTCCTTGTCCCCAATCCAGCGCAAGGCCCAGTCTGCCTTCTTCTTTACACAAGGCATCGTCTCAATGGCATTGAAAAGAAATTCCCTGGTAGACACAGACCCAGAGAACATCAGCAGTGCCCGCAAAGACCTCCTATCGCAGGCTTCCAGTAAGAGCGCTGGGACTCAGGCCAAACTGGGATTCACGCTGAAATGTTTTCCTCTGACTGCTTTGCTTTCTCCTTTATGATGTTTTCAAAAATCTCAACATTTAGGGGAGGGTATAGCTCAGTGGTAGAGCACGTACCTAGCACACACAAGGTCCTGGGTTCAATCCCCAGTACCTCCATTAAAAATAAATAAAAACCTAATTACCTCCACTCTCTTCCCCAAAATTAAAAAAAAAAACTCAACATTTATTTGGTTTACGTTAATACTAATTTAGTTATTCGTTGGTTCATACTGAGCCCAAGAACTAGTAACACTAAAACTCAGTCTATGACACCAAGAGCATTTATTGGCTTAAGGATTTCAAGTCCAGGTCATGGCAAGGTTCACAGGCCCTATCTTCTTTAAATTTGAAGTACCATAAAATCTTAGCTGCTAAGCCTGTTTAAGCTATGCGGACCATGACCCACTTAGATGCCCCAACCCCTCATTGTGACACTGTGTCAGTTATTTGGGCCACAAATGCCACATTTATAATGAAATAATTAAAGCCAATAAACTAAACAACCCAAGGTTGCTTCCTGCTGTAATTCTATGCTACAATGTTGATCCCAGGTCAGAAAAGCAAATTGATTGGCCCTACACTTACCTGGGTCTTCCTTATCACCCCCTTCCACCTCCAGCTTATCCCCGTGCCCACCATGGGAGTCAACTGATTCCCCAGCCTGCCCCTTCTCAGATGACCTCATTTTCTGAGACCAAGGTCATCAGATCACTGGGCTCCTTTTATACTCTTCCCATGTCAACCTAGGTCTTGCCTCTCTAGTTTTTTAAAGCTTACCCGCCAGGCCTTCCTGATCCTACCCTTTAAGGTCATTTATCCCAATCACCCCCTGACGTTAACTTTCTTTTTTCATTTCTGCCCACAAACATGTTCAAATCTTTTTACCCCCAAAGAGTTTCCTCAATCCTGCTAACCTTTCACGTTGCCACTCATTTTCCCTCGTCATACGTTTCCAGGTAATCTACAAGAGCCTACTCATCAGCTTTGCCACTTCTGTTCCACATTTGCTATCTTCAAGTCGACCTTAGTATCGACACTACTCAAACGCCATTCCTAACTCTCCTCCCTCTCCAACCTTCAAAATGTAAAATAGGCCCTAAGCCACCTATATTCTTCCTCTATTATCCCCCAATATAAACTATCATTTGAAATAGCTGTGTGCCTAAATTAATCCCATGCTTCACTGCTGCCTCTGTGCTATTATGTAAGCTCTCCACTTACACTCCTAGGACTTATTTTCTGTTATGTTACAAGCTCCCTAAGAGGCAAGTGATCTTCTACTTTGCATCCCCCTTTGCACCTTGCACCAGCCTCATGGTGTAGGTTGACAGATTTGCCACAAGTAAAAACTATCAGACCTAGGTTGTAGCTCACCATACAGACCCCCTAGGAATGTTTTTTCAGAGAGCATTAGATTGGACATTCAACAGTACACTTCCACCTCCAAAAATGGAATAATCTCATAACTTTTGTTTTTCAAGTGATTGGCTAATAAAGTGAATTTAAGCCTCTTTTTCAGAGCAGACACAACCATGGGTGCTAGTAATTTCTTTGATTTGGTCATTTTAGAGTCATTTTTCTACCCCCATGTGATTTCAGAAAGTAACATCTAGCAAGTCCTAAATATGTTGGTGTATCATCCAAATACTCACCTTTCTTTGGAATCTTTAATGTAGGTGTCAATGAGGAGACTATACATTTCAGAATGTATGTTTTCCATGGCAATTTGGAAGCCATAGAAACAACGGGCTTCTGTAATCTGAACTTCTTGGCTAAACCGCTCCACCTGGTGGTAAAACAAAATTCAGCTTAAGGAAAGTCTACCAGCAGCAGCTCAGTCAGTGAACACTGGTTGCCTCACACTTCCTCCTTGGTACCATTAGAAGGTTTGTTTCTATGTATATAATAGAAAATCAATCTTTTCTAATTCACTGCAAGAAGGATGCACTCAACAAGACATATGAAACCAAATTATGAAAACAGCAAAGCCACAGAAAGGAGAGCAAATATCATAGCTACAAGGGTTGTGTATCTATTACTATCACTTAACATTGTCATTATATTTCCCTATAGTTGGGGGAAAAACACCATAAGAAATAACTGCAAAATATGTTATACAACAGGAAGTGCCGTGCAATATAAATACCAGCTTACCGATATATACACATTCAACATGAAAAAAACTCAAAAGATGAAGAAAGTTCTCTCTTAAATCTTTGAAGTGACCAAAAGCAGACTTTTTTTTTTTTTTTTGGGAAACTCACCAAGTTTTCATTTACTATGCCATCACTTGCTGCAAAGAATGCCAGAACGTGTGAAATAAAATATCTCTCCTCAGGCTTCAGGGCTTCCCAGTGCTGAATGTCCTTAGAAAGATCCACCTGAAGTACAGAAGTTCACAAGGGATTCGAGCATAAGGACCTCACACGTAGGCATAATTCTTAAACTTTAAATCTAACATCCTCAGTGGGATTCCCACTGGGAACAAGAGGAAAGAAAAGTATATTTCAAACAAGTAATATCCGCCACTGCAGGGGTCTTTCTTAAGAGTTAGGGGCAACGCTGAAACTGTCTTTTAGGTCTCCTGGTTCCCAAATCTGATTACCTCCTCAGCTGTCCAAAAGGAAGCCTCAGCTTTCTTATACATTTGCCAAATATCATGATATTCGATAGGAAAGATGACAAAGCGGCGGGGGTTTTCTCTCAGAAGTGGTTCATCCTCCACGCTGGGGGTAAGCAGCTTAGGGCTCTGTTGGGGGGTAAAGTAATGAAGATGTTAAGTATAGGGTGATCCAGGAAATTGCCTCCTTTTTCAGGCAAAGTACATTTAATTTTCGGAAATTTCACGTGTGTCAGCTGTCATACATGTATTCTATCTGTAACAGAGCAGGCTCATAGGAGAGAAATAATAGGAAATACCCAGATGTGTAAAGTAGCAAATGACCGGGAAGAGACACTTTGGCGGGAAAGGAGCGCGGGCCCGGGAGGGGGTAGGGTTTGAGCGGAGACAATGAGGCTTTGGCGCCAAGAGCAGGCTCCTCCTGGCACCGCCTTCCTGCAGCGCCCCCTCGCCGGGCGCCCCCAGGGCGCCTACTCACCGGCTCGGTGGGCTCCTGGAAGATCCTCCTCGCGGTCTTGCTGGCCAGCACCCGGGTGCCGCTGAGGGAAGGGGGCTGCAAAGAGACCCGCGGTGAGGAGTATGCCCGTGTCCCCAAGGACCCCGCCACCCTACCCGGACCCGCGCCCCTGAGCGCTCACTGTGTTCTCCTTGTCTGCCAGGCTGAGCCCCTTCAGGGGCGAGAGCTGGAGCTGCTGCTGCTGCTGCGGGTCCGCGATGGTGGCGAGCGGGACGCGGACGGAGAGCATGGCGGCGTGCGGCTGGGACAGGTGAGGCTGCGCGCGGATCCTGGAAACCCCTACATTGCCCCGCCGGGAATTTAACACATCCCGGAGATGCGCGCGGTGGGCGTGGCCGCCTCCCCATTGGATGGAGGTCGGCCGCTGGCCACGCCTCACGTAGGAGATTCAAGCGCTGCGCGGGAGCACCCTCCGCCCCTGCCCTCCAGGGACCCTCGCGGGACCTACACCTCCCAGGCCTCTGGGGGCCGCAGAACGGGCTGGGGACTCCACTGCCGGGATCCCTGAGGGCCCCATCGGACAAAGACTGCAGCCCCTGAGCGTCTTGGTGGCCCTGGCGCGCGCGGGCACTCGCTTGTACCGGAACGGTTTGGGATTGAATGAAGCAACGCGATTGGAGCCCGCCCGAGAGCGGGAGAGGATTCCCCACCCCACAGAGCCCCACCTCTCCGAAAACGTCTCTCGAACCCGTTTCGCGGTTCCGGGCAAATGGTTTTGCAAATGAGGTTGGTGCAAATGCCTGTAAAACGCCCCTGGCCGCAAGAGAAACGCGTTGCTGCGACGATTTAGATAACGTGTACCTGGGTGGGAGTGCAGGGTCCCTGAGGTCGGGCAGATTTGTGGAGTGATCGGTGGTGACCGTACTGCCTAATGGTTAGGGCCTGTGGGCTACAGAATCTCAGGGTGCATTTGCAGTGTCACTGGGACAGGTCCCTTGACTTAGAAATTTGGCGCTCTCCTTGGTAAAATGGGACTTGTAGCCATGCTTAACCTGTGGGATTACTAATAAAATGAGATTAAATGAGAAAATTCATGTAAAATGCGAAGTCCTTTGTAAACCTTCAAGTTAATAACAGAGAGAGGGCCTTTGATGCAGTTTCCCACAGAAATCGTGTCTGATGTCAGACCACTGTCCTCTGTGACAACGTTGTTTTAAAAATTGCAAACTGAGCAAAAATTCCTGAGAAAAAGTTCAGAGAATGATTGAAGAACTAGGAATTCATTTACTGCTTATTGGGCATCAGAGAGCCTGAAGAGAGGGTTGAAAACCTCCATTGGGGTGAGGGTGGAGACATGAACTTTGTAACAGTTTTCATTTTACTTTGTACACGGTCTTTCAGATTTGCCATAGACTTTTGCCTTGCACGTGGCAAAACGCCAGAAATAATTGAAGAAAAAGAAGTGTTAAGATCCAGGCAAGAAATGATTAACCAGGAAAAGCTCCAACAGCTCCACACAGTCAGGGCTGTCACTGAGTGAGACTTGATTTTTCGATTTCAAGATATGCTACTTTAAATAGGTGGGGGTAGGGAAGATACCCTCCCTAACGAGGTCTGTTTCTTAAAGTACTGCATACTATTTAAAGTAGTTTCAAGTCTCAGAAGAAAGATCAATGACAATCGCATCTCTTAGACGAAGCAACAACTGAAACTTTGGTCTTTGATTGTTTGTTTTAAAGCAACCCTCAGACATCAATTTCACCTCACTTCCGCATGCAGCTCCATGAAATGGATGTTTTTATTGGGAGTTTTATATCTGATAAAGCCATTATCACATCTCACAAAATTATCAATAATTCCTTGGTATCCTTTAATACCCAATTCACATGCCAGTTTCGGGTAATCAGTATTTGAAATACTTGGGATTGCTGTCCCAGGCACCATGTGCTTTTTATCTTTAGTTCCTATTATATCCTGTAGGTACAGGAACCATAAAGCATAACCAGAAACTATGACTTTATTTTCTGTTGAACTGCCACGAGGCAAGGGGGAAAAGTCACCCATCCTCCCCTTCACCGCCTCCCACCTCTGAGTCATTCAGGCATGCCCTGTCCTCCCCTACATCGGGTTTCTACTGCTCTGACTTTACAAAGGAGGAAGCAGGGGCAGAAGGCTACGTGGCTCTGCTGGGCGGTCAGGCCGGGTGGAGACAGCCGGGCCAGGCTTCTGGTCTGCAGTGCCTCCTCTCTTGTCCGCGTACCGGAGAGGGAAGGGTCGGGCCCGACCAGGCGGCCCAGTCACCGGAAGACAGGACGCCGCAACAGCCGCCCAGCGCTGAGCGCTGGGATCCTCCCAGGATCGTCCCATTTTCGCCCTGGCGCCCGTTTTGACAGCTACTCCGCGATTGGTCCGTGAGACAGGCCCCGCCCCCAATTTCCGAGAGGCTGCGCTCATCCAGGGTTTTGGGATTCCAGCCCCGGCCACCGCAAGCCCCGCCCCCGTTTCCGGCGGCCGGACCCCGGGTGATTTCCTGTCCACCGTCGCTCGCGGGCCGGTGTGGTGACCTCTAAGGGGCCCCTCACCCACCCCCAGGTACAGTCACTGCGGCCCGAGGAGCTCAAGTGATTTTCCCAAAGCCACTGATCACTCTATTCAGTCACCATGCTGGGGACCGTCCTAATAATACTAATGCCGATAACGCCCCAGCCACTGGGCACCTGGACCAGGTGATTTACACGTTTAATCCAGACGACAGTGTGAGGTAGGTATTTTTAGCCCTGTTCTTCGGATGAGACTAAGGCCTGAGAGGCAAGGAGACTGCCCAAAGTCACACAGCTCCTTAAACTTCATAGCTAGAAATTTCCTCTCCCAACTTTTTATTAAGAATGTTTTTAACACAGAGAAAAATGGAAAGAGTTCTACAGTGTTCACCCAACACCTAGGATTCAACTGTTGTTTCTCTTTTACCATATTTGCTTTTTCCCCCTCTATGGTGTGTGAGGCTTTTGTTTTTTCTGGATCATTGGAAAGCGAGGTGTAGATAGGACACCTCATTCCTAGATATTTCAGCATATTACAACATGCAGCTCCTACAAATAAGGGCGTTCTCTAACATAACTGCAATACCATATTCAGTCCTAAGAAAACTAACATTAGTTCTCTAATACCACCTAATATCTAGCCCATAATCAAATTTTCCCAGTCATTTCAAATATGCCTTTTTTGTTTGTTCATTTTTGATGCAGGATCCTATTAAATGGATGGATTACATTTGGTTATTGTATCTTTGTAGTCTCTTAATTTGAACAACTCCTCCACTTTTTTTTCCCCCATGACATTGACTTCTTGAAGTTTAGGCCAGTTTTCTTGTAGAATGTCCTGCAGTTTGTGTTTGCCTGATGTGTCTTCAGTGTCATTTAACTTGTTCTTCGAATCCCTGTATTTACTGTAAACTGGAAGTTAGAGTTAAAAGCTTTACTAGATTTAGCTAATTTTTTGTGGGTATGCTAAAATACACATTCACTAAAATTTACCATTTGAACCATTTTCAAGTGTGCAATTCAGTGGCATTAAGCACATTCACAGCATGCAACCATCACCACCATCCATCTCCAGAACTTTTTATCATCCCAAATGGGAACTCTGTCCCCATGAAACACTAGCTCCCCATTCCTCCCTCCCATTCTTGTAGGCACCTTGTTCTAGTTTCTGTCTATGTGACCTCATACAAGTGCAATCTTACAATATTTGTCCTTTTGTGTCTGGCTTGTTTCACTTAGCATAATGTCTTCAAGGTTCATCCATGTTGTAGCCTGTGTCAGAATTTCATTCCTTTTTAAGGCTGGGTAATATTCCACTGGGTGGCTATCCCTCAGCTTGTTTATGAGATTTCCTTTCTGCAACCCATCAGCCCTTCCCTCCATGGAGTTCTTTTGTTTCCCAACCACTAGGAAGCAAGGTCAACCCTCCTCAAAACTGAGCTAATCTCTGTGTGGCTCCAGAGCGTCTCCTTTCTCTTTCTGAACTTGACATTCCCTTTTCAGACCTTCAGGGTGCTCAGAGCCCTTTGTTGAGGAAAAAGCATCCTCAGAGAGCAGGAAGACACCATACTTCATCCCAAGTGTGACTTGTTAGCTGAGGGATTTCAGGAGCGAGGCAGTGGGCTGAGGGTGGGGTTAGGTCAGCCTCCCTGTGCCCTCCAGTCCCTCTGCGAACCCCAGAAAGCTTGCCAAGGGACCTCTCTCTCCACATCTCCTCCTGTGGAAGCACACCATCTTGTGCGGGGGCCCTGTCTTTCCCTTCCTCCTCCCAGCAGGGCCTTTCCCTGCTCTTCTGTCAGGCCTCCTCCGGTCTTCCTTCACCTGGGTCCCCTCCCCTGAAGGCTATGTTTCTGCCCCTCCCAGGCTTTGTCTGAAGGAGGGGATTTCCCACAGATTGACTTGAAAAAGAGACAAATAAGTCAGAACGTAAGGCCATGATTTTGCAGGCTCAGGGTTAATTTATTTCCTTACCAAGTTCAGCTTTCAGTTGGCTTGTTTCGGAATAATTTCTTCTCTAATAGTTTTCTTCCCTGGATAAGGAGGCTGCAATATTGACTTCTAAGTACAGTGGGGGGTGTGTGTGTTGAGGAATGGGGGTGCAGCCAGCTTTAATGTTTAATGTTATTCTGAACTGGTAGACATAGAGCGACCTATGCTAACGGGACGCAAATCCTGCCGTTAGTGAGTGAGTAGGGGACTGAGGGGGAGGAACAGCGTGGTCAGCTCCAGCACGGAGATGAAGCTCCCCAGGCTTCTCTCACCAGCCACCACCTTAGCTAAATAATAACTTTAGGAGAAAGAGAAGCAAAACCTAGGAAAACCAGCCCTACAAAGCCCTGATGATTCATTTCCGAGATGTCAGTGCTTGTAGACTAGATCGGTGTAGTGCAATAGAAGGACCAACACTGGATTCAGGTCTGAATACGTGACCTGAGATGACCTTGGACAAGTCACTTGATATTTCTGAGCCTGTTGCTTTACTGATAAAATGGGCGTGATAATTTCTACCTCACAGGTTGAACCTAAGGATTAAATGGTGTAGGATATTTAGTTCAGTCCTTTCCACTTAGTGAGCCTAGCTGACGTCTCTTAGTTCATTGGGATATAAAACTTCCATTACTCCAATGTGTTTTTCTTAGTTTCCTATTTCGGTTTGTTTCCAGGTCCTCACTTACCCACAGCCCTGGAGTCACTATTCCAGCTCCTTCTCTCCCCGTCTCTCTTCTGTCTCCTCCCCACCACCACCAGAGAATTCCTCAGTGCAGGTGAGCAAAGCAGAAGCAGCGCTTAGCACCCCAGCCAGAGGGCCCTGTGGCACCTCCTGGCCATCACGAATCGGGGCCAGGCTCGAGTGGAGAACCCGGCCCAAGTGTCTCAACAAAGCCCCTGGGCCTCCTGGCCTAATTCCTAGTCCCACTGAAGCGTCAGTCCCCTGACGTTCTGACCTGAGGCCCGTCCTAACAAGCCAGGTCCGATGACATCGTGCTGAAGGGCGCCATCTTCCCACAGGCCGGTGGCGCAGCGCGTGCCTGTCCCAGGCGGCCCCTTGACGACTTTCTGCAGCCTGGTGTGGCTGGTGTGTTGTAGGGCTGCCTCATCGCTCCGAGGCATTGCCCATTCTGTCCGAGGGGCCCTCCTAGGCCGTCAGGTTGAGCGTGGGGACGGGGAGGAAGGAGGCGGTGCTGGTGAGTGGGTTGGTTGAATTAAAGAATGAGGAAGAAGGGACAGAATGGCTTAGAGGTCTTAAACCTAGACTATGACTCCCGGCTTCCCCACTGGCTAATGAACATCAGTTTCCCCAGTAGTAAAACAGGCATAATAACCATATCTAGAACCTACTGCATAGGATGGTTGTGCGGATTAATTTGAGTTGTTACGTGTAAAACACTCATGAAACTTCCCAGAACATCAAAAGCAGTAATAAATATAAGTTGCCATTAGTATAATTTGTCTAACGAGCCTCTTGTAATAAACATGAAGGCCAGCTGCAGTTTTTCACTGTTATAACAACGCTGCAGTGGACGTCTTCGTGTTTCCTAGAAGTAGAGTTACTGGGTCGAATGGTGTAAATGTATGAAATTTAGAGAAGTGCCAACAAGCTGCCTGTTAGCATGTTGGCCAATCACCGTCGCTGGCAGTGTCTGGGAGTGGCCTTTTCTCTGCATCCTGACCATCAGTCTTCATGGATGGAGACTTACATTTCTTTGTCTGAATCTGAATGTATTTGACTATGAGTGAGATTGAATATGGACATACAAACATTTATATTTCTTCCCTGAGTTTCCTGATATTTGTCTACTTATTGATTGGGCTATTTATTTTATTTTATTTTATTTTTTAAAAAATTTAGTGGAGAGGCAATTAGATTTTTATTTATTTTTTCTTAGAGGAGGTACTGGGGATTGAACCCCGGACCTTGTATATGCTAAGCATGTGCTGTACCACTTGAGCTATACCCTTCCCACTGAGCTATTTATTTTCGTACTGATTTATAGGAATTCTATATGTTATGCTTGTATGGTACCTCTTTTTCTATTATATATGTTGCGGTTATATTTCCTGGTTTTTCATTTGTGTTTTTCCCCTTTTTTCCCCTAAATTATAACTTTATTTTGAAAGAATTTAAGACACAAGAAGTTGCAAAATTAGTACAGAAAGTTCCTGCGTACCTTTCCCCTAGGTTCCCTTAATATCTTACATAACCATCAGTGGATTGTTAAAATCAGGAAGTTGACACTGTTGCAATCCTATTAAGTAAATTACGAACCTCATTTGGATTTCACCAGTTTCTATGTGCACTCGCGTGTGTGCATACGTGTATGTGCATACACGGTTCTTGGAAATTTTATCATACGTGTAGATTTGAATAATCATAACCAAATCAGGATGCAGAACTCTCCCATCACCAGAAAGAAAATCCCTGTGCTATTTCTTAATAGTCACACCCCCTCTCAGCTCCAACTTCTCGCAACCACCAATCTGGTCTCCATCCCTGCAATTTTGTCACTTAGAAATGTGGTATAAGTGGAATCACAGTGTGTAACCCTTGGAGATTGGCTTTTTTTCACTCAATGTAATGCCCTTGAGATGCTCCAGGTTGCTGAGTGGATCAGTAGTTTATACTCCCTTTTGTTACCGAGCGGTGTCCATGGTGTGGATGAGCTACTGGGTGCAAGATATCTGGGTTGTCTCCAGGTTTGAGCTAGTGCAGCACAAGCTGTTAGAGATGTTTGCGTGCAGGTTCTGGTGTGAACATACATTTTTATTTCTCTGGGGTAGATACTCAGAGGTGTCATTGCTGGGTCATGTGGTGAGTATATGTTTAACTTTGCAAGAAACGCTTGTGCAGAGTGGTTGTGCCATTTACAGCCTCACCAGCAAAGAACGAGAGCTCCAATCGCTCCACTTTCTCACAAGCACTTAGTGTTACCCGCGTTTCATTATTTTAGCCGTTCTAATAGGCATGTGGCATTGTATTATCAGAGCTTTAATTTATATTTTCCTCATATTGAACATCTTTTCGTGTGCATTTATTTTCAGTCCATGTCTCCTTCTTATGGAAGTGTCTCTTCAAGTCTTTTGCTCCTTTCGAATTCATTGGCTCTTGACTGGGGGTGATGAATGCCAGGAGACATCAGCAATGTCTGGAGACATTTTTGGTTATTTCTTACTGTTGAGTTTAGAGCGTTCCTTATTATATTTTGGATGCCAAGTCCTTTGTTGGATATACAATTTGCAAATATTTTTCCCCAGTCTGTGGCTTGTTCGTTTATTGTTTAATATCATTTACGGTGTCTTTTACCATTCAAAAGTTTATTTTTTTAAAAACTTTATTTTCTTTTTTATAGAGGCACTAGGGATTGAACCCAAGACCTCGAACAGACTAGACACGCACTATACTGCTGAGCTATTCCTGCCCCCAAGAAGTTTACAAATTTTTGTATGGTAAACTGTTAAACTTTTCCTTTTCTGGTTTCTGGTTTTGCTGTCCTGCTCAAACACCACACGAAGATACATTTTCTCATAGAACATTGATAGCCTGTTTTTCACACTTTAATCTCCGATCTGCTGAATAAGGCTGAGACCAAGCTCAACTTTTTTTTTTTAAATTGATAGCTAATTATTCTAAAATTCTTACTGAATAATCCATCTATCCTTTCTATTCTAATTCTAAATGTTTCTTTATCCTTTAGAATACAATACTAAATTTCCATAGCTACATGATCTATTTCTGGATTCTCAGTTATGTTTCACTGATCTATCACAGACCTGCTCCATATTCTTTTAATTATTATTGTTATATAATTGATTTTTTATGTCTCTAGGGTATGACTCTCTCATTAATATTCTTTTATTCAAACATTTCTAGGCTATTCTTTTTTTTTTAACATTTTTTATTGATTTATAATCATTTTACAATGTTGTGTCAAATTCCAGTGTTCAGCACAATTTTTCAGTCATACATGGACATATACACACTCATTGTCACATTTTTTTCTCTGTGAGCTACCATAACATTTATTTCTAGGCTATTCTTGAAGTTACTTGTCTAGATGAATTTTATAATTTATATGTCAAGTTCCAAATTAAAATAAACTAAAAACATAATGGAATTTTTAAGTTATAATTGCATTGAGTTTATAGATTATTTGGGGGAAAATAATATCTTACCATGTCTTCCCATTCATGAACATGGTATACGTCTTAAGGTTTTGTTCAAAGACCACCATTTGGGTTTTATAATACTCTTCTTGTAGGTTTTACACGTTTGTTGTAGGGTTTAATTCTCGATATCTTTATAGCTTAGCACTTGGTCCTTCTTTCTGTTCTGTGGCCATTACATGCTGACTCCCCCTTAGAGCCATTGCAGTAGCTGTTCTCAGGGCCTGAGATGCCCTTTCTCCTGACCTCTTTCATGGCTGACTCACTCCCCTCATTCAGACATCAGCCTCATGTCACCTGCTTGGTCACTCATGAACACACCACCCTATTTTAATGTTTTGCATAACACTTGTCAGTCTCTGAAGTTTTTCTTTTTAGAATATAAGCTCACGAGAACCAGGACCCATCAAGCTGTGTTTATGGCTGCATTTCCAGCACAGGATCCCAGTATGTCCTTGATGAATGTTATTGAATAAATGACAGGAAAGTGAATCAAGCATATCTATGATCTGGCTTAACTTCACTCCCTTTACCCCAAAGTATCTGTTGATGTTTGACACACATTTTTTATTATGTTAAATAAATTTCTTTATTTTCCTAGGTCACAGTGAGTTTTTATGAGGAATGTTGAATTTAATCAAAAACTCTTTTGGCATCTGCCAATAACATTGGGTGATTTTTCTCCTTAAGTTTATTGATGCAATTTGCTACATTGCAGCTAGACTGATATTAGTGATAACAGCAACTCATACACAGCATGTACTGCACATACTTACCTTCCTAAACACTTTTTGTATTTACATATTTTAACTTATAACAACCCCATGAGGTAGGTACGTCATCATCCCCATTTTACATATGAAGGAAGTGAAACAGACAAGTTAGGTAACTTACCCAAAGTCAAACAGGTGGAACCAAATTTGAACCTCCTCAATCTTATTCCTGAATCTGTGCTTTTAACTACAAAGTTAGTCTCTGTCAGTCTTTTATTCTTTTATTACTCTACTGGAACCAGTAGGATTATTTAGGTTTTGCATCATTTTTAAATAAAAGTGTTAATCTTTTATTATGTTCTCTATTCTTACATAGTTTGGAATTCAAGTAATTTCATTAGAATAAAATTAAGAATTTTTACATATTTTTCTTTGCTCTGATATAATTTAAAAGATCTATTTTTTGTAAGTAAGTTTGATAGAATTTGCCTGTAAAAACTATCAAGGATTGCCACCTTTTTGTGCAGAGGGAGGTGAACATTTGACAGCTTTTCCACTTCCTCCTATGAGGTGAATATATTCCGTGTTTCTATCTGTACCTCAGTTAGGGGTCAGTTGAGAATAAAAGAAACTACGGTAGCCAATTTAAGCAGAAGAGGATTTACTAAGGGGAATTAGTGCTTATAAAATTATTGGAAGAGCTAAAGGGATGGGCTCAAGGTTGGGCCTCCAGGAGCAACTCCCAAAACACTGTAGAACTGGTCCCCCACAGGAGCTGCGCCCAGTGCTGTGATCAGTGGACTGGTATCAGGAGCCCAGTGCCCCATTGCTAGGTTCTGGTCCACACTGTCTGCCATCAAGTGAATGCTCTATGCCCTTCGTCTTGACACCCATGTAACTATAAACTGCTGTCTTTTTCTTTGAACTTTTAATTTCGAAATAATTTCAGATTTACAGAAAAATTACAAAGATATTACAGAAAGTTCCCATATACCCTCCATTTAGCTTCCCCTAATAATGACATCTTACATTTGTTAAAACTAAAAAAATAACAACAAAACAAAACAAAAAACCACCACAGTGTTGGTGACAATGTTGGTGCCATACTATTAACTACAGACTTTATTCAGATTCCACTAGATTTCTCACCTAGGTCCTTTCTCTGTTCTAGGATCCAATCTAGGATCCCACATTGCATTTAGCAATTTTAAAGACTGAAATCATTAATGTCCTTACATATTCTTTTGAGTATGCTTTGTACAAATCCCACAGATTTTAACAGGTGGCAACCTCATTTTTGTATTTTTTCTAAATAGTTTGAAATTTTGGTTTTTATTTCTACCTTCATGTGAATTATTTAGAAGGTCAAAAATGTTAATTATTCATGTTGGTTTGATTTCAGTTTTGAATATCCTTTAGTTTCCACTCTGTTTTTATTGCATTGTGGTTAGAAAATGTGGCATGTACTTTTTCTTTTCTTTCTCATTACAAAAAAAATTTTTAAGTGTAGAGAATCTAATTTTTAATTTTTTGAGAAACTGCCATATTGTTCTCCAAAGTGCCTGCACCATTTCACATTCCCACCAAGAGTGCACAAGGGTTCCAATTCCTCTGCATTCTCACCAACACTTATCTTATTTTTTTTAATAATTGCTATTGTGGTTTTGATGTACATTTCCAGCACTTACTTTTATAGAAGTATTTTAACAGGGGGAACAATGTAGAGTTTGGAACAAAATTAATACTGTTATCTGCTGCATATCACATAACCCTGCTTAGCAAAAAACGTTGAAAAAGTTTGAGAAGAGACCAGATTCATTTGAGGTGGCACATGTAAATGGAGGGCCATGACTTTAGTGTGTGGCCTTTGGAGTCAGACATACGGAGGCTGATCCTCCCTCCCGCATCCTGGCTATGTAACTGGACCGGCTGCTCGGTCACCGAGCTTTACTTCCCTCATCTGTAAAATGGGGTACTCGTACTGCGGTAGGATGTTATTAAATCAGAGAATTCACGGCAGATCTAGCCGAGTGCCTGGCACAGCGTAATTCTCAATAAATGTTAGCTATTATGATGATTGTGAGCTTTGCTCCAGGGATTTCCAAGGCCCCACTGTACCCACCATCCAAAAGCCCCACTGTGTTGCCTGATGAGCCCTGGGGAGGTGTCGCTGCCCTCTCTCTGCCTGTGCCTGATGGGAGGCTTATCTTGGCTCAGCCCCATGCCGTGCGGGGAGATTACAGAGGCTGGTGACTGGGCCTGGGTGATGCACGTTTTAAAAAACCTGCAGAATCACGCTTTGGGTGGGTTGACCTAACCCAAAGGGCCAAGAAAATATTCCAGAGAGACGGGGCAGGATGAGGTGGTGGGAAGTGTGGACAGGGGCGAGATTCCTGGGTTCCACACTCAGCGCTGGTCCTGATGCACTTTGATCTCATCTGTCCCATCTCACACGAGGCAGAAATCCAAGTCCTTACAAGGCCCTCGAGACTTACGAGTTTAAGTGTGTCACACGCTCATGCACTTCTGAGTTTAGAAACTACATTCAATAGAAGTAACAAGTTACTCATTTTTATTTTAAAAATCAATAAAATTACATAACCCTATCTTCTGCGACACTACTCTCTTTTTGTGTACTTAAGGTGCCCTTTCTCCTTTAAGTACTGTAGTGAACTCACAGTCTTTCACAGACCTATTTTAGCAAATCATAAATACTGATATTGAACTAGAACTGCCGCATGATCCAGCAATCCCACTTCTAGGTATTTGTCTGAAGGAAATGAAAATATTAACTCGAAAAGATACACAGATATCTGTACCCCCATGTTCACTGCAGCATTATTTGCAATAGCCAAGACGTGGAAACAATCTAAGTGTCGATCAGTGGATGAATGACAAAGAAAATGTGGTATATACACACAGTGGAATATTACTCGCCATAAAAAGAAGGAAATCCTGCCATTTGCAACAACATGGGTGGACCCTGAGGGCATTGTGCTAAGTGAACTAAGTCAGACAGAGAAACACAAATATTGTACAACCACATTTATATGTAGAACCTAAGGAAAAACCCTCATGGATACAAGGAACAGATTGGTGGTTGCCAGAGGGCTGGGGCAGGGGCTAGGGGAAGTGAGTGAAGAAGGTTAAAAGGTATAAACTTCCGGTTACAAGATAAAGAAGTCCCGGGGATGTCATGTACAGCATGGTGATTGTTGTTAATATCCTGTATCCTCTATCTGAAAGTTGCTCAGAGCAGATCTGAAAAGCTCTCATCACAAGAAAAAACAACGGTAACTATGTGAGGTGATGGATGTTCATGAGATTTACTGTGGTGATCATTCTGCAATACATACACATATCGAATCATCATACTGCACATCTGAAATGAATTTAATGTCAATCACACCTCAGAACAATAATAAATATCGGCACTGGTGCACAGCGAAGTCAGTGGGATGTTGGCAGTCCCTTGGTTCCTTCAGTGCCACCCTGATGTGTTAGATGGTCCTCTTGATTCCTGGGGGCAACAGGACGGTCCAGACTCACCTGACTTAGTTCCTGCCCCAAGACATGGAATCAGCTCTCCTTGCAAAGCTCAGTTCCTCCTGTTGGAAGACAGTATGGAAGGGCCAACCTGGGTGTCCCTGGGGAGAAGGTGGGGCGCAAAAGGGCTGCTAGTGTTAACTCATTTTGTTTTGTTTTGTTTTAACTTTTTTTCTTTTGGGGAAGGAGGTAATTAGGTTTATTTATTTATGCATTTTTTCATAGCAGTCTCAGGACCTTGTGTATGCTAAGCAGGCGCTCTACCGCTGAGCTGTACCCTCCCCGATGCCTGTTTTTAGCAGCAGCAGTCACTGGACAAGAGCAGTTTTCCCAAGGTAGTGAGTTCCCAGTGTGTTTTCTAATTTTGCATATTGAGGGTTTTATCCTACTGAGTGTGTGTGCATGTGTGTGCCTGTGTGTGTGTGTGTGTGTATGTATGTGTGTGTAAAGAGCTTCATGGACAATGAAGATGTTCTACTTCAGTGATGGTAAGGACAGTAAGCGATCAGGGAGGCCTGACTCAAACTGCCACAAACCCTGCAGGCCTTGGGGATGGTTTTATGGGCTCAGCATAGAGTATTTTCCCTTTGGGATTACAAGGTCCTGAGGCCGGGCACTATCCCCAGTTTTCTGGGCCCCACACACTCTGGGTTTTCGTCCCTCGTTTAAAGGGTCATCCAGCAATCACCCTCAAATCCATTATGAGGTCTCACTAATCTCCCTTCTCCTATACTTGAATCTCCTCTTGTCTTTCCATCGCTGGCACCCTCCCTGGTCAGACCCTGGAAGGGCAGGGGCTTTCCAATGCTTCCCATTTGCGGAGCAGGACCCAAGTGATCTAGCTCATTGAAGCACCCCCCCTTAAATCCCACACCCTACCCACTGCCAGATGCCCACCCTGTCTCTCCCTCCCTGTTCCAGGGTACAGCCAGTCCTGCAATTTCCCTTGGCCCTGAGCCCTTCGCAGCCTGCCCCACCAACCCTGGGCTCTGCCCTCTGCTCCAGCACCATGGACCCGCTTGTCCTGTGCTCACCATGCAATTCTGCCCAGAAGCCCTTGCTCATCCAGCCCCTTGCCTCCTCCTTTCTCCTCCTGATTCTTGAGCACACAGCTCGGGTGCATTTCTCAGGAGCCACCACTTGCCCTCCTCTTGCCCTGCACTGGGCTCTTGTCCAGCCTGCTTTCCGTCCTGCTTGTTTTTGGAGCCAAGCTCTCCAGTTGTTCTATCATTCCCCAACTCCTCATGAATTATTTTTTGCTTACATGTGGTAGTTGCTGGCAACCCAGAGCCCTGACCCACACCCACTGGAGCAAGCTGCCCCTTCTCCACGATGCTCCCAGGAGACCCCATTGGTGGCATTCTAACCCTCTGCTTAAGGATCTGTCCTCCACTCTAGACCATGAGTGCCTTGGATCTTACTGGCTCTGCATCCTCAGGGCCCAGCCCAGATGCTCAGTGTTCCGTCTCTAGCCTTGGCTGTGTCTGACCACGGCAATCCAAGCAAGTGCTCTCTCTGCTGCCACCTCTCTCTGACTGGGTTTCACCAACACTAGTTGCTCATCCATTAGAGCGGCTCTCTTTCTTCCTTCAGACCTTGGTTAAAGGAATTCCAAATCCAGTGTCATTGTCTGGAAGCCGCAAGCAGAAATAATGGCTTTGACTTCAGTCCCCACACTATTCCTAAGAATGAGGAGGCAAAACCTCTTAAGAACCCAACACGTTTGTTTGCCTTTGGGCCGCACACGGGGGCCGCTTCAGCTGTGTGTGTTTCCAGTGGCTTGTCTTGGCTTTTTGGCAAAGGAAGAAATGGATCCAACCATTGACCCCTGGCTGCATTGCTGCTGTGTTTAGTGACCCCGACGCCTTGAGACTTCTGCTGTCAGGGCCGTGTGACAGTGAGCCTGAGCAGTTCACCCTGCTTTCACAGAGACCCCGTGCGCACCTTTAACTCTCCAGATGTAGGACCAAGAATAGCTTTTGTCTGCGATATTACGCCTAAGCCTGCAGAGAATGGCTCTTTGGGGCAGCTTGCACAGGGCCAGGGCTGGGTTTCGGAAGCACCAAGGACAGCTGCCTGCCCAGTTGGCTCTACAGGGTCCACACAAGTCCATGGGGACACGGTTTTCCCCCTGAACACTGGTCTCTAAGAAGCACTCCTTGAAAGAAGGTTCTGGGAAATGTTACCCCCTCAGTTCCCTCCTGGAGGTCCCATTAGCAGATTGAGAGCCTGAGAATCCTGCAGGAAAGAACTCTGTTAACCTCACTGACCAAGACTGAAATCGGAACAGGTAGATGGTACCCTGGGCTCCTGGGCCACCACCTGGCCTTCACCCTCGGGGTCTTCCTCAGCTACAGGAGGAGGTGTGCGAGGAAGACCCCACTCTGCTCTCACTGGCCTTTCTGGGAAGAGGGAGAAACCATTTCAAGGTCAACTTCTTTTTTCCAGCACCATGGATGCATTAAGAGAAAAAGCGTTTGAACTAAAGCAGGTATATACATATGTATGTGTGTGTGTGTGTGTGTGTGTGTGTCTGTGTGTGTGTGTATACACACTTCATCCCACTAAAAGCCCATCTCCACTCCAACGTGCCCAGTCATCCTTGACCAGTGGTAAAGCTGATGATCACTGACAATTACCGGGCACTCGCTGTGTGGTGTGTGTGCCCTGTCTTACGGTCATGGTTCCAACCGTTACCGCCTTTAAGGAAGTGCAGAGCACGCTCCTCAGGACGTAACAGGCGCTCCACGAGTTGCATGGTACACCATGCTGTGTTTTCGTCTTTGTGAGTTGATATAAAGGTCTTAGAAATCTATGTATTTCCTACAGCCCTTAGTAGGCTGCCTGGCCCATGGTAGGACCTGATGAACGGTAAATTAAGGGTCATTGAAGAAACAGCCACCGGTGCTGTGAAGTTGGGGGATGGAACATGTCTCCTCAAATAAACATTCAATTCAAATCAAACAGTGCACTTTCCAAAGGGCATCGGTCAAGGCCCAAAGCTACGCTCACTTCCTCAACTTAAGGGCAGGTGGCTGCCCCATGTAGAGGTTCTGGGAGCCCTCACTCAGCTTGAACTGGGGTTATTGTCCTGGAAACGTTTACCACTAGTGGTCAGCAGGGGGCAGGCTTGGCCTTCATGTCGCTAACAGGTTCTTTCCCTCCAGGCTAGAAGCCAAGCAGGAGGCACTCTCTGCTCTCCAGGTGAGAGCAATTGTGATATGAAAAAGGACTGAGAGACAGAGAAGGAGAAGGGAGCTCAGGCTTCACATGCCGAGGCTGAGAGCAGGGGCCTGGGGCAGAGCTGTTTTTTCCATAGATGACACCAGGCCACAGGTCTTTTACAAAGGAGACATGCTAATCCATTTTCTAGTTATTGATACAGTCATGCTGAGCATCCAAAAGGGCACGATTTTGGAAGTAGGCAGACCTCTGTGGAATTTCTCTTCTCCTCCAGCTGGTGTGACCCTGGGAAGCTACACACTCAGTGGGACAGCCACCTGGCTAAGGGGTTTTGCCTACGCACCTCATTCAGTCCTCCGGCAGGACGCGGAGAAGGGCTGTAGTGTGTGACACACACCAGTTGTGTGACCCCGAGCCAGGTATTACCGCCTCTCCAGGCCTCAGCTTGCTCATCCGAAAGGATGGCATTTAGACCCTGTCATCGCTAGATGTCCTTTGAGCTCTGTCCCATTCTGCTCTCATCCTATGATGAGTTCAGTGCCAGAAGGTGAAACCAAGTTGTGCAGTGCTCGAGAAGTTAGCCCTGCCCGTCTCGGTACAGTGGCCGGCGTGTCCCCCATCAGTGCTCACCAGACTGATAGCATCCTTTAGCTGATTATATGTCCTCAGTTCAATTAACCAAACGTTTCTCATGAGCTCTAGGGAATAACTGGCTTTCCCCATTAATTCTCTGGAAAAATGTCTTTTGGATTTTAAACCGTCTTTTACCAGTGCATTTTGAGCCCACATCCTCTGAGTGCTTATTATGGGCCAGACCGTGTCGTGTGCTAATGGCTTGACATGAGTTACTGCATTTAATTTCATTCACTTTTCCAAGGGAGGGTATAGCTCAAGTGGTAGAGTACATAGTTAGCATGCATCGTCCTGGGTTTAATCCCCAGTATCTCCTCTAAGAATAAGTAAATAACTAAAAACCTACTTACCTCCCCCCACCAAAAAAAACCCCTAAACTTTAAAAAATGACAGTTGAGTTTAAAAAAAAGAAAAAAATTTCATTCACTTCTCACAGCAACCTGACGAGGCAGGTGTTATTCATCCCCATTTGATGGATGAGGAAACTGAGGCACAGTGAGATTAAGCTACGCAGCTGATGCAGACCAGATTCACACCCGAATGTCTCCATTCCCAAGGTGTCACTGCTCCACAAAGCTAACACTTGAGAATGGACTTCATTTCTGTGTTGGCCTTGGCTGGATGGTGTGCATGTGACCAGACATATTTCTGCTCTAGAGAAACAAACACTTTTGAAAGAAGAGTTTATGGATGGTTTGCCCTGCTTGACCCTGGAGAAGAAAAGTGGCCGTCACACCCCCTTCTCTCACACTGATCAACAAGAGTTACTGAGGGCCCAGTACTAAGTCTAGTTGCTGGGGTCATTGCTAGGGACAGCAGGGAAAAAAACCCTGCCCCTGGGAGCTTATATTCCAGTAGGAGAAAAACAGAAGCAAACAATACACATAATTAATAAGTAAATTAAATTGTATGCTAGAAGGAGAAAGGGCTATGGAAAGAAAATTAGAGCAAAACAAAGAGAGTCTGAAGTGTAGGAGGGGAGATTTAATTTAAAATAAGCCTCCCTGTGATGATGAAATGGGGGGAGGGAGTGGGGATGAGAGAGGTGGATGGATGTGAGCTGTGCAGCTTCCTGAAAGAGTGACACACAGTCAGTGCAAAGGCCCTGAGGTGCATGTGTGTCTGGCCAGGTTGAGGATGAGCAAGGAGACCCAGGAGGCTGGAGAGGGATGGGAGAGGGCAATGGAGGTGGTCAGAAGTGGCCAGATTCTAGATATGTAATGAGAAGGCAGAACTAAGGGAGTTGCTGATGGTTTGAAGGTGAGGGTAGAGGAGTCGAGGAGGACCCCAAGTAAGGCTTTATCCAGATTTCCCAATTTTTCTCCCTCCTGTCGTTTTGTGATACAGGATCCCTCCCTGTGTTTTGTTGTCATGTCTCCTCACTCTCCTCCAATCCAGGATGGTTTCTTGATCTCCTTGGCTCCTCTCTCCTTTCTCCTTGGGCTCCAGGTCTGGGCAGGAGTCTGGGGCCAGGGTGGAGCTCGGGCCACCTGCCCAGGTAGCCCACCCCAGGACAGGAGCAGTGGAAGCCGGGTCTCTCCCTAGCCTGGTCCCGGGCTCACTGCGGCTCTTAGCCCAGGGACTGCCAATCCCTGGTCACCGTGGCCACTGCTGATCAACAGAGCTGGGTCTGGGAGGCAGCAAAACATCCCCTTCATGTTGCCTGTTTCTCCAACAAAGCACTGATGGCTAAGGAAAGGGTGGATCCTCCTGAACACATTAAAGCACTAACTCTGAAATTTACTCCTGAGGCTGAAGAACCCTGCAGTCAGTCAGGCGAGGCCCTTCTGCCCCTACCCACCCCCTCTCGCCCGGACCATTGACCCAGAGTTCCGCAGAGCACAGCCAGAGAGGGACCTGCTGCGGCTGCATTTTGGAGCTCAAACCACAGTAGTGCTGCTGGCCTCGTTCAAGCCAGGAAGAGTCTGATGGCCCGGTTACCATGGCAACCAAAGTTTGCTGTAAGGGCAGCTGGTGTTTAATCTTATTTGGTCTTAGAGGTGCATGATGTCATGATGGTGGAGGCGCCACACCAAGTCAGATGACTCTCTCCCGCAGTTGGCTGCCAGAGGTGGGCATACGGTTGCCAGGTCACACAAACTGAAAGCCGGACTGGGATCTTTTTAGGGGCTGGAAGATGCTGGTACAGCCATGGCCTGGGGAAGAGGCTCCTCAGAGGACAGGAGCATGTGCTTCGAAAGTGCTACCAAAGTCATTCGGGTAACCGTCTGCTGCTCTGCTGGTTAGGGTGGCTCGTTGGTGACGGAGGCATGGCCAGGACCCGGGGCACCTGGGCTCAGCATTAGGACAGGTGTTGTGGGGGCAACAAGGGTTGCTGCAAGGCCACCAGAGGCCCTAGCATCATTAGCTGTGTGACTGTGGGCAAGTGTCTGGCCTCGCTGTCCATCAAATGGGAGACCACAGAATCTACTCCATGATGCTGCCAAAGGTTTAACCACCAGAACCTCAGAGTGCCCAGGGCACCACAGCGCTCAATGACAGCTTGAAATCCTTTCTCAGGGACCCTGTCCTTCAGGACTCTCTTCTGAGCATGCACTCCCCAGGGCGCCCTCCAGTGCCAGCTCCACACCCCCTTGTTTACCGTGTGCTCACACTCGCAGTGGCTGTCACACATCAGCGCCAGCAGAGGACTGCACTGGCTGCGCTCCAAGTGGCAGAGTGATGTCGGGAGGTGGGAGGGGAGTGGGCTGGGGCTGGAAAGCCATTGTTTAATTTAGGATTTCATTCCATGCCATATGCAGGATTCTTTATAAAAATCAGGTTGCTGTTTCCCCCACTATAGCAGTAAGCTAAGTACCCGTGAGGGCATTTGGAAGGTGGTACTAGCTCTCATTTCCCTGCCCTCACCCCTGGGCACACCAAGCACCAGCCTGTGCCGTGCCTTCCACAGCTCCGTGCCTTGGCCTCTGCTTCTGAGACTCTCTGCTCAAAAGAAAAATCCCCAGCTCTGGTGTTTTCTGCATGGTTTATTTCTTGACTTATTAACTCATGTAAATTCTCCTTCTGTATTTTGTACCTGTCATTTCACATTTCTCACTTCATTTTAATTATGTAACACAGCTGTCTCTCCCACTGGTCCCTGAGCTCCTTGAAGGCAAGGATCAGGAATCATTTCTTTGTAAATTCCCCAAGTGAATCACATGGTAAGTGCTTTACCAATGTTCGCAGAGTTGAATCAAATTGCATTTATATGGTGGGTATACGTGTTCAAACAGATTGACTTGCTTTTCTAACTATTTCATTTTGGGATATGTTTGCTTTCAGTTTAAATAATCAAAGCATTTGGATAAATATTCTTGAGTGGATTAAAAATAACTGAATATATTCCTAGCGTTGATACTTGCAAAAAATTGAAAAGATTTTTTTCCTTTCATTTGTATCTGAATAAGAGAAAGAAGAAGGGAAGGGAAACGCTTTTAACATTTTATCTGTAAGGAAGAAATAAAATATAGAGGTAGAAGGTAAAGGTGACTTTCACATCTAGTTTCTGGTTCATATACAAGAAGGAATTTAAAAACTGCGAAGGCTGGTTTGTCTGCAAGAACCTTTCTGCTTTGGGTTTCATAACACAACAGTCTCACTTGGGGCCCCAGGTGAGCATGCTGAGTTAGGTATGAAGGCAGAAATAAGTTACTAAAAATCGTAGGTGGTTAATAAGAAATTAAACAAAAAAGAAAAAAGAAAAGAAAAAAATCATAGGTGGTTAATATTAACTTCCTTTTCTTTCATGAATAAACTCTATCATCTGGGACTAACGGGTGAAACTCAGAGGCCTTTCAGCTAAACCAGGGGTCCACACGCTTTCTGTAAAGGGCGGATGGGAAGTATTTTAGGCCTTGTAGGACAGCTGGTCTCTGAAGCAACTATTAACCCTTCACACGCTACAAGTTTTAACTTTTTAGGAAATGTAGGAAAATACATTTGCTTCTTTTAGTACTCAGAGATTTTATGTGACTTACTGTATTATTAGTTTGGGTTCTCAGAGAACCAGAACCAATAGGAGATATATAAATATATTTAAGAGGAGACATTATAGGAACTGGCTCACAGGATTATAGAGGCTGAGAGGTCCCACGATATACTGTATGCAGGTTGGAGTCCCAGGAAAGCTGGTGGTGTAATTCAGTCTGAGTTCAGAGGCCTGAGAATGAGAAGGACTATGTCCACAGGCAGGAGAAGACAGTGCCCCAGCTCAGGTAGAGAGAGAATTCTGCCTTCCTCCACCTTTTTGTTGTCTTCAGACCATCAAGGGATTGAATGGTACCCACTGGCATTGGTGAGGGCGGTCTTTTTTACTCAGTCTACAGAGTTAAATGCTAATCTCTTCTGGAAACACCCTCACAGACACACCTAGAAATAATATTTTACCAGCTATCTGAGCAACCCTTAGCTCTGTCAAATTGACGCATAAAATTAACCATCACAACTACCGTTAAAGCAACTCTTACTAAAAACAAAAAAAATTACAATCACAGTTTTAAAAAATCTCAGTTTCTAAGAATATATTTAAGACTAACTTTATTACTAAACTTATTCATGTTTAAAATCCCCAATGAGGTAGAGTAGTGTAGACTTCGAAAACTGAAAACCTGACTCCCTTATTCTCCAGGGCCTAACGTGGTTCACGGAGACGAGTGTCAATTTCTTTCCCGTTTTTGTGTCAGTGAGGGCAGGCTCGATTATGCCACAGTAAGAAACACCCCCAGTAGAACTGTCTTGGGATAGCCAAGATTTAGTTCTTACCTAGTTCTTACCTAGGCTACTCGTCCATCACGAGCTGGCCAGGGGATATGCTCCGGGTGCCCCCGTCTAAGACCCTGGCTGACAGAGCTGCCGCCACCTTGTATGTGGCCAGTCACAGTGGCCGAGAAAGAAGTTGAGCGGCTCTTTCAGAATAATTAATTTTTCTACTCTGGAAGTGACACACCCACTTTTGCTCATAAGTCACTACCCAGAGGTTGTCCCAGGACCACCCAGTCCCAAGGAGGAGAAATGCGTCCCTACCAAACACCCAGGGGAAAGGTTCGGAGAGCAGCCGTGTCAGACGTGGCATTCTAAATCTATCATATTTCTCCAGCTTCATTTCTTCTCTGCGGCAGGACTAGTTTGTCAGAATATGATTAGGGATTTGTGCTTTGATCTTGTGTGTTTGTGTATGTGCACGTGCACAGGAATTGGGAAAAATTATTTGGCAAGAGAGAGTAAAAAAGTTACTTTAAAATGAGGCCATATCCCTAATCACTGACATACTTCAAGCTCTGGGTTAATAGTGTCAGAGGAACTGGCCGGCCTTAGCGAGCCCACGTGGCGCCTTCGTCTAGGAGGATGCAGCTCTGCCCACAGAGGACAGCTTGGTGAATGAAGCGTGGCCGAACTGCAGCCTCCACTTACTGCTTGATCAGGTACTTTTGTTCAATGAACAACCTGTACAACTCTACACAGTGAGCAACCTACTCATCTGTTTGAAAGTCCTGTGTCCTGGGAACACCCTCAGTCCCGGGCAAATAAGAATGGTTTGTCACCCGACGTGCATGGTAGCCCTGGGTACCAGCGTTGTCATTCCTTATACTCAGAAATCAGCTTGTCTATTCTCCTAGGTTCCTCATTTATTTAAGTATATCGAGCATAATGGAAAAAACCTGGGGACTAGACAGACCTGGGCTCCAGTCCCAGCCCTGTTACTTAGTAGCTTTGAGACAAGCAGGTCCCCCACTCTTCTGAGCATCAGCTTTGCAACCATAAAATGGAGGAAGGTAGCATCTACCTCAGAAGTTTGTTGAGAGCCACTGTCCGTAAAGAAACCAGGGCAGAGCTCGGCAGCCTCTCAGGAAGTGGTGGTTGATGGCACAGAGGAGGAAGCTGCATTCTGGAGGACAAGAGATCCTTCCCGGCAGGAGGGCCTGTACACACAGGCATCCCTCAGTACAGTTGTGAGCAGGCTGGGACTCAACTCCACTTCACAAGTTAAAGAGCTGCGAACAAGAGAGCCGAGAGACTGAATGTTGAATCTGAGCTTTAAGCAGAGACCTCTGTTCCTTCAGCTGATTGATTCACTGCTTAATTCGCGGGTCTCCAGTGAGAAGTAGCCATCAGCATTCTCCCAGCTCTCTGGGATCACGGGCTGGTTCTGGGCAGAACTGGCCATCCAAACAGGGCAGCTCCCACACTGCAGAGTTGCCATTCATGGTGAGGGGGTTTGAGCTTAAAGTCGGACATTTCATGTCTGTTACACGCTCTTTTTCACCAGTGATATTGCAAAGGTTAACTTCTGTGAGAAACAGGGCATGTTAGAGGCCACATTTGCCAAGCCTTCATTGCCTCCTCCCAGCACTACCCCTCCTCCTGTCCTGCTACACAATTGCTTCAGGATGATCAATAACCCTAACAAAGCCTAGAGTCTGAGTATGCTTGGAGTGCCTCCAAATCTCCAACCCCAGACTGGGGGTACATGGAAAGGAGAATCACATGTGGCTTTCTGTACAACAGATCTTCAAGGAGAAGGGAGCGGGTTCACTGAGGCCAGTGACTGTGGATACCGTTCTGCACAGTCATGATGTCTGCCCCGTCCACAGCCCCTGGGAAGGACAGTCCCTCCACACGAGCCATCACCATAGCTCAATGGACAGGTGTGGGCGCCTGAACCCAGAGGAGCCCAATTCCAAAGTGGCCAGCTTCCTGCCCTTACTAAACACCCTGCCCCCTACAGCTCCCCACTCCAGGTGAAAACTTGGCAGAAAAAGTCTTATTTACACAGTAGCAGAGGAAGCCACATCAGCAACCTGGTCCTTTTTTGTTACCCATGAATGGGGTGGGGTAGGGGACGATGCACTGTTCCTGTGAAGACCCTTAATCAGTCCTTTGGTTTATATTCCTACTCGCCGTTCCCACCTTTGGTCATACCTGCTGACCAAGTCCCAGAGCCTCGTCTGTTAGAAGGCTGACTCCTGTTTCCTCTCTGGCCTCTGACATCGTATCTTAGGTTGTAATTTCTCTTTGTGTTTCATCTGTTTCATCTGGCCACTTTCTACTATCAGCTTCCCATCTTCCAGACGTGTGTTGAAATCTCTTGTGATTTTCTCTCCCCTTTCTAACCCCTTCCCTGTCCCTTTTTCCCTTTCTGAACTTTTTTAAAAAAAAAAAACCTTCAATATCTTAATTTCAGGGGGAGTTGCGAAAAACAAGAGAAGCAAACTCTGCCTAATGTGTCATTTTGAACCAGAAGCCCGTATGTGTCTCTTTAAGCACTGAGTACTGATCAACTTACGGAAAGTCTGCGTCACAAAGCCCACTTTCCATCTTTTATTCAAATAGGGTACAAGTCACCCATGTTTTACTGCACATGTCAGAATTTTTTACCATGTTATAGAATGGGCCAAATCAATCATGATGTAAACATGCCAACTCTGAGGACTTACGATATATTTCTGAGTTAAATCTTACAAAGGAGTTCTGTAATTCATTAACAGTCCTTAATGAATGCTGTTGGCTCTTTCTCCACCCCTCTCAGGGATGAAGCCAAGAAATCCAATGCAAAAGCTTGGAGCTCTGCAAGAAGACAATAGCAATTGTATAAGATACTGCTGTCGAAATGTATCAGCAATAATTGATAGCACTGTGGCTCTCTCAAGTTACTAAGCATTAAAAATAGAAACATGGCTTGCCTGTGTTTCAAACGCTGTCTCATTTCTCATCTGAATATAAACACTATCCTTCTGCATATTCCTAATGACTGCACCTCTACCATCTCTCTCTCCTATGTAATAGCTAGTGATTCATTGGAAACAGTGGGAAATTATAGAGATTCTGAGCAGGGAGTGGAGATCTGGAGGGTCCCTGAAGATGGGCATTTGAGTGGTGCTTTGAAAAGGGGAGGGGGTTGGAAGCCCAGCTGCAACAGGGGTGGTCCTTGTGCAGAGGTGAGGAGAGGAACTGCTTCAACCCCAGTTGCCAGGCTAGCACTGTTGCCAAGGAAAACATCACTCAGAACACATCTTCTGCCAGAAGTATCAACAACTGCAGTTGCAGTTCTCTCCCAAAGTTTAATTTCTTCATTGCAAGGATATTCTTATTTTCCAGGGGTTAAGCAGCCAATTCCTAAGCTGGGCTTCACCCTCCACTCCCCTCACCAGCCACCACCACAATCACTGAATAATGAAGTCCTTTAGCTGGAGAGGTATGGCTGCCAGGATGCTTCCTGAAGAGGGATCAGACCCCACTTTCAATGTTCCAATATTCCCAGGACTTTGCCAACCCTTTGAGACAAAGAGATTTTTGTTTATTTCTAGAGATGATCTCAGGCGGCATTTGGTCATGTGGGAAAGCTTAGGTTGTTCAGTTGTTATGGGAAGCTTCTAATAGAATCAATCTGGGTTTTTCACACGAAGAGATGGAAGCCAGGTCTCCAAATGTAGCTGATTTTAAACACATTCCCAGAGTGGAAAGAATACAGGCTTTGGCGTTTCCGCTCACTGAAGCCAAGCGAGTCAGACAAGTCTGGGGAAACATGACTGGAATCAAGAGCGGTCAGAGAGATCAATTGCCCTGGGAGGTGAACACAGGGAGCTCTGGATATATTTAAACTATGAGTCACATGACTAGACTCTACTTAGGCAGAAGTAAAACATGTTTTGCTTTAAATGATTAAACTTAGTTGAACTTAGTACAGGAAAAATGTCTTTTCCCATCTGAAGATTTTTTTCCCAGGCTTAAAGAGTTTCAAGATGAGATTTGTTTTCTTAAAGAGAAAGCTTATATCAACAGCTTCCAAATTGGACACATCTGTGGACTCAGAACACCCAAATGACATCAAATAATGTATCTGGCCCATATTCTACATCTGGTTGGTTAAGACAGCATGTCAAAAAAATAAAAAAGGAAGAAAAGTTATAAATATTTCTCTGGTCTCTTGATAATAATACAAATGGATATGGACTTGAATCCCAGATTTATTCCATTTTCTTAGGCATAAAGGTTTTCAGTTTTGTTTTGTTTTGTTTTTGAGGGGGGAGGGAAGTAATTGGGTTTATTTATTTATTTTTAGAGGAGGTACTGGGGATTGAACCCAGGACCTCATGCATGCTAAGCATGTGCTCTACCATTTGAACTATACCCTCCCCCTAGACATAAAGTTTTTAATGCCTACTCCTGAAGTAATAAAATAGTAAAATTTCAAGTCTATGGATGGGAAAGTTTAACCAAAATTTCATTTTAACAATTATTCTGCAATCCTGCCTGGATTTGGGTTAATGTCAAGTCAAGATATGTGAGTTAAACCCTGGATATTTGAAGTGTCCTCCTTTGCAAAGGTTAGGTTTTGAGGGAGTGAGAGAAATCAAGTCTTAAATAAAATGTAAGCGCGACCAACAATAGCGTCACTAGGTTTGAATTAGCTTTGGCCTGTTTCTTGTGCTTATTTGGGGATTGCTCTGCTTAAACATAATGAGCATTTTTCCTTCTTTCCTTTTTATCCATTAACCAAAAGCTAGAATTAATAATGATCAGCACCTATCGGCTTTTTCCTTAGAGGCAGAGAATGCTTTCCCTGTCTCCTTTTAAATTTTCTCTTTCCCCAAAGTGGTTCCGTTTTTGATGACGGTTTTTAATGAGGCCTGGCCTTCCGGCGCCAGATCTCCTTTAGGGCAGAGGAGAAGGAAGGGAAGCCCAGGGCCCTTCACTGCCCACTGCCTGCTGCCTCGTGGACAGGCTGGAGGGGGCATTCCGGTCCGAAGAATCATCGCTCCCCTCCTCCTTCTGTCCTGTCTGAGGTCTGTCACTGCGGGGGAGAGAAGGCAGAAATTTAAGAGTGCGAGGCCCTGCACCTTCATTGTCTTACTCCGTCCTCAGAGGTGTTTCTACCGTCTGGCCCCTTCCTCCAACTTCACATCTGAGGAACAGGAGTCTCGGAGAGGTGACGTCCCCACCGCCCTGTAACCTCGGAGAGGGCCGGGCTGTGCAGTCACCTCCGCAGACATCACCCCACTCAGGCCTGTCTGGGGGTGCTGGCCTTGGGCGTGCTTTATATAAAAACAAAAAGCGCGACCGAGTTCTCCCCAGGACCTGTAGGAGCCCCAGTGTGTTCGGTTCGTCCAGGCAGCAGGACCCGAGGGTCGGGGAGCGAGGACCCCCAAGGAGGGGCGGGACAGGAGGCGGGAAGAGGGGAGGGGCGGAATAGGAGCGGGCGCCGCGCCGAGTGCCCCTGCGCCCAGCCCTCGCTGCCCGCCCGACTTCCACAGCCGAGGGTCCGCGCCCCCGCCCCTGGCCGCCCGCTTCCCCGGAGCCCCATCCCCGACCTCGCCCCGGCTCCAGGCCGGGGGCAGTACCCGGGTCGCCGCCGCGGGAGCTCGCCCTGCAGCCCCCGCCGCCCCTCCCACGCTGCCCTACCCCGGGGTCCGTTCCCCCACCCCGACACCGCGGCCTGCGCTCCCCGCTCCCGTGGCTCCGCCCCTCCCTCAGGCCCGGGTTCGCATCCCCGCCCCTAGCCGCACCCCAGAGCCGGGATCTCGTCCCCCCTCGGCTTCCCCGCGCCGCCCAGGTCCGCACCCGGCGCCCGGCCGCGCCCCCTCCCGCGTCCCCGCCCCCGGGCCGAGCTCCCGCCGTGCGGCGGGCCTGCTCGGCCGGCGCGCCATGGGCAGCGGCAGCAGCCGGAGCGGCCGCGCCCTGAGGCGGCTGCGCAGCCCTGACAGCCGCCCAGCGGGGCCCGGCGGGGCAGCCCCGGAGGGCGGGACCGGGCCGCCGGGCGCGGCGGCGGCGGCGGCGGCCCGGGAGGAGGCCCGGGAGGCGGCGGCGGCGGCGGCAGAGGGGGCGGCCGGCCCCGACCCCGGCCCCGCGGCGCCCCCCGGCGGCGGGGACGAAACCTTGCGCCTGCTGGACCAGCTGCTGGCCGAGTCGGCGGCCTGGGGCCCCGGGGAGCTGGCCCCGCGAGGCCCGGCGCGGCCCCGACCCGCAGCCGGCGCCGGGAGCCCGGTGAGTGTCGGAGCCCGCGGAGCCGCTGGGGCCGCGCGCCGGCTCCTGCCCCGGAGCCCCCTCCCCGCCGGCCCGCCCCCCGTGCACCGTGTCCGCGGAGCCCCTGCCCTGCCCCCAGCCCCGCGAGCGTCCCGCGGCGCTCGCCCTGCTCGCTGCCTTCCTCCGACCGCCTCCAGTCCCTGCCAGGCTCCCCCGGCCTGCCCGGTGCCCTTTGTGTCACCCCCCCCCGTCTCACTGTCCCCGAACCCCGCTGATCGCGCGGCCTCTCCTGCGCGAACTCCCCCTCTGATTTTCTCCCTCCCTGCGTCCTCTGGGTGCAGGTCTAACTGCCTCCGATTGAGGGTGGGGGGATGTGAGTGCTGAGAGCAGCCTCCAAGGGCAGAGGGACAGACATCCCTGGGCAGAAATGCGTCTCTCGGGCTTTCTTCTGGCCAGAGCTCGCCTTTTATTCCTTTTGAAACTGTGGCTCCTTCCAGCATAGGTGGGAGCTGGCCAGGGGTGCTACCTAGCTCTCAGGTACCTGCCCCTTGGCCATTCCCTCGGACACTGTTGGAGGAGGGTGCCAGAAGGTGGGACTGGTAGCTGAACAGTGGTTACAAAGGCCCCGCGTGTCAGACCCGTCAGGATCTCTGCCTTGCGGTCAAGCAATTCGCATACTACTGGCTATTTTTAAGATGCTATGCAATCTCTTTTTGGCTTCCCTCTTCTCTCTTCCAGAACACTTGTAATAACATCCCTGCTGTTCTAGAAAAACAATAAAAATGAGCACTCTCGTTTGGCAACTGTCTTTACTCCAGCAGAACTGAATGAGCAAGATCTTCAATATCAGCTCCTGGGCTTGAGGAGGATGTCCAAGGCAGTCCTCCCTTCCCTGGAGTCCTGCAGGCTTTGCTTAACAACTGCTGGGGACCTGAGGGAAGTGTCTTCTGGGGCAGCCACCAAGCAGTAGAATCCTGGAAGCTCCTCAGTGAGGTGGCGGGGAAGGGAGGGGGATGGAAAGGACTGGTCCAACCCAAACAGTGCAGAGCCTTCCTCCTGTGTCCTCCCGCCCATCGCCTGCTACCCTCTCCAAGTGAGCAGCAAGTGGGACCAAATTATATAACAAGATTCCTGTAAGATTACATCAGTGTTCAGTTACATAACCCTAAACATGGATAAACAGTTGAGAAATTCAGAGGAAATTCTGAGGTAGCATGGAAGCAATCTCTTAGTTTTCAGTTTTCAAGTGTTTTGGCAACTTCAGAACCAAAAATCAGGAGAAAACAGAAAGACTGGATCCCCCCACACTGATTGGCTGGGTGACATAGGGACTCCTAGGGAGCAGGGGCTGCCTTTCTCCTTCTTTCAGTCATTTCTCAGGTATTGTTTGAGCATCTGTTGTGTGCCTGGCTTCACTCTAGGTGCTAGAGATGCTGCGGACATGCATGCTAGGAGCTCGATGCTAAGGAGTTTGGACTTTACCATAAAAGCCATGGGTATCTTTGAAGGATTAGGGGAGTGACATTTTGTGTTTTAGGAAGGTTGGGCCAACAGCCATGGGGAGGATGAACTTGGCAGAGTAAGATTAGGGGCAAGATGACCAACTGGGGACTACTTCAGTGGTCCAGATGAGCAGGTCCCGAGTGAAGCAGTGCAGTGAGAGGACTGGGACTGAAGGGGAGACAGAGTCGAGAAAGATGAGGAGGTAAAATCAGCCAGATGTGGTTGCTGTTTTGGATGTGGACTGTATGTATCTTCTGTACCGCAAATGTTTCCTGAATGAATCCTAGAATCCTAGATTATTAGAGCTGTAAGGAAGCTTGAGTCCAGTTCATTTTTTTCAGGTCTGGGGAGACAAAGTAAAAAGACTAAAGTCTCTTAGCGTCCTGGCTGTAAAGTTTGTGGGCTAACATATTAACTGCCTGTATGGCCAGATGACGGGGTTTATGCTTCTTTGCTTTATAGATTACACCCTTGAATTGAGTCTCTGTCAGTTGCATGTTTTACAAGACTCTGAGTTAACCACTGGGCTCACAAAAAATTGGGATTTTGATGAATCAGTATCGAAACGCGTAAGTAGAAGTTGGCCCTTCTTCAGAATGTTAGAAATGATGTTCCCAAGGACAGAGAAAAAGTCTGACTGAGCATATAGATAACACTGTTTTAAATTTCTTTAGGAAGGAAGGAAGAAAACCTTCCTTAGGTTCATAACTCTCTAACATTTTGGAGGGGAGAGGTATTTTTCCTAAGAGAATATCAAACTCAAGTGAAATTACCCCTTTAAGCACCCACATTTAAAAAATTTAACCACTGTTGATTAGAATTCCTTAGGGACTGATTATGTATATCTCTGAATCATCTGATCTGTCTGTTATGATCTCTGATTCTGAATATTATGTGTTACACTTGACTATGTTCAAAAATAATTGCAGCTAGTATTTTAAGTGAGTATGTGGGTCTCAGAGTTGTTTTCATTTCTTTTGTTCTCTTTAAGACACGTGTCACCGAATTATAACATTCTGTCTTGAACTTTTGTACTTAAACTGTCTCACAAGCAGCTTTTCATGTTGCTGCATAATATTCTTAATTATTACTTTAATGAACGTGAAATTTTCCATCAAGTTCATGTACTGTAATTCACTAAACCGTCTCCTATCACTGTTCTGGATTAATTTTCAACTTGTGCCTATGCAGTCTTAGGTGCCCAAGGCAGAATTCCTTTCCCAAAGTCAGTGGAACTTTAAAATCAACAGTATTTTAGTGGGATTTTGAAACTGAAAACTATTTAGGGTGGGAAAACTATGTGTAAAAAGTTAAGGGTTTGGATTTGTCTTTCATTAAGTTATTTAATCAAACTGTGATTTTTTTTAAAATGCAGTAGTATCTCTGCCAATCAGTGAACTCTTGATTAGAAAAACGTTCAGTCTCATATTGATCTATCCATTCAATGTATATTTTTGAGCACCTACGTGGGACAGATTCTGTTCCAGGTGCTGGTTATACATTAGTAAAGTAAACAGAAAAATCCTCTGCTAAGATCCTGGTCGTGTAGGTCCAACAGTGCACAAAATAAAATATAAAGAGCAAAAAAGCAACAGGGGTTGGGAGAGCAGAAGCAGGCCCGGGTTGTCATTTTAAATCAGTGATAACCCAGGTGTTACTGAGGAGGAGGTGTTTGGGCAAAGACGTGAAGAAGGCAAGGGCCAGCGGTGCTTCTGTGGGCGCGAGGGGTCAGTAAGTCAGAGGCCCTGGGGTGGAGCCTGGAGGTTGTGCTGACAGAGCCGTGAGCTGGGCAGTGTGGCCGGAGTGGAGGGAGCAGGGCAGAGCCGTGGGAGACAGGGCAGTGGCCTGATGCCTGGGCAGAGCGTGGCGAGCCTTGTGGCCACCGTAAGGCCCTGGCTTTTACTTTGAATGAGGTGGAAAATTCTGGAGGGCTTTGAACAGCGGATGACGTGATCTGGTTGGTGTTATGGCTCACCCTGGCTGCCATGTTGAAGACCGACTGGGATGTGGTGGCGGGGCCAAAGCTGGGAACAGATTTGGGAGGCTTCTGCAGTCATCCAGGTGAGAAGAGGGATTGGTGTGGACCAGGGTGCTAGTGAGGGAAGTGGTGAGGGCTGATTGGCTTATGGACCTGGATTACAGATAGAGGCAGCCAGTTTACCAGTGGATTAGCTGTGGGGTGTGTGGGAAAGGACTCAAAGTAGACCCCAGAGTGTTTGGCTTGAGCAGCTAGAAGAATATGGCTGCCATTAACTGACATGGGAAATGGGGAAGGGGCAGGTGTGGGGTATTGTTAATCAGGAACTTGGTTTTGAATATGTTACGTCTGAGATACGTGTTAGACATCTCTGTAGAGCTGTCAGGTGAAAGGAGCTTTACAAGAGTTTGGCCTTCAGGGGAGAGGTTGGGTTTGGAGTTAATGCTTTGGGGAGTCCTTAGAACATAGGAGGGTGGCGATTAGATCAGATCACCAGTAATGATGATGCCTGCTAACACATAACTATCCCACTGATGGTGTACCAGGCTCTGCTCTGGGTGTTTGCGTGTGTGACCTTGTTCAGGAGTAGAGACGATGAGGGGACAGCCTGTAAAGGGGAAGAAAACCAAGAGGATGTGGGGTCTGGAAGCCAAGGGAGGAAAGCATGTGAAGAAGGAGCAAGTGGCCAGCTCTTGTAAATGCTGCTTGATGGACAAGCGAGATGAAGCCTGAGAGCTGTCCGGTGTGTGTGATGACCTGGAGGCCCCTGGTGCCCTTGGTCAGAGCCCCTTCAGTGGAGCAGTGGGGGAACCCTGGTGGGCCAGAGTTGATGGAGAACCGGAGGAACTGGAGAGTGGCCAGCACTTTCAGGAAGGTTCTTTTTACAGTGCAGTGGTAGGTGGGTAGCCATAAATATGACTCTGTTAAGGGTCCTGAATTAACCATAAAATCGCAGTCATAGAATGGGCTAGATAAAAGAAGTTTCGGGGGTTACGTGTGCTAGTGAAATTCAAGGACACCTTTAAAGAGGAAATTTTGATTCAGTCCAGTATACATAAATTCAGTATTTTTACTAACAGGTGATAATGCAGACTTCCCCCCTCCTCTGCCTAATAAATCCAAGTCACTCAAGATCAAGGGAAGTTCATTATCTGTCTTCTCCTTAGCCTGAATGAATCCGTTCTCCACCATTTTTGCAAAGGTTCCATTTGGCTCTAGCAAAGGAGGGTGGGGGTAACTCTTTCTTGCCTGTTACCATCAGCCAGGGCTTCACAGTGATCCTGGCTCACACCTGCTGTGGGATGCGAGGGGAAAACAGGCAGTCAGAATGATTACATGGCTGAAAAGCAGATATACCACAGGGATTTGAAAGTGATGGATAATACAATGGACTTTCTGGGGAAAAAAACCCCGCTATTTTGAAGACAGTTACATCTGTCTCCATTCAGATCTACAGCAAAGAACACACATTTAAGTGGCAGTAAGCGGTATTTGATCAACCTAGGACACACTAAAGAGTAAAACATATTGCTGACACCTAAAATCTCATCCTGTGTTGGGGAGGCTGGTGTAAATGAGCATTCATCATTCATCGTGCAGTAGAGTAAGTGGGAGAGGAGGTGAATAACCCCAGCTGAGGCTGAAGTCTTCCTATCCGAGAACACCTGACATCTGAGTTGGTTCTAAAGGATCAGTAGTTTTCCAGCAGTTGATAAAGGAGGGAGCATCCCATCCAGAGCGAGCAGCATGTAGAAAACCCCAGAGGGACAAACGTGCTTCAGGAGAACAGTGTGCCTTCCGTAATGTTCGGGCAGCAAGGTGATGGTGGACGGATGCAAAAAGCAACGAGATTGGTCTGGATCACGATTTCACAACCTTCTGGGCTGAGGGGTTGAACTTTATCCTGTGGGCGGTGGGGAGCAAGTAGAAGTTTTCTGTGTTTTTCATTTTTACATGTTTATTTAAAAAATCAGAATAGGTAGTATACATGCACATGAGGAAAATTGTAAGAAGTACACTTAAAGGACAGCTTCCCTTCCTCCCTGTCCCCACCTTTCCTTAGTTCCCTTCTCCAGATGCCCACTGATGGATTCCTCGTGTCTCCTCCCTAGCCGGTGTTTAGAAAGACAAGCGGTGGCAGGAGGGAGGGGCATGAGAGGGGACCACGCAGGGAGCGGTGTGCCCAGGTGGGAGACGCTGCAGAAATCCAGGCAAGGGAGATGAGAGAAGGCGAGGTATGCTGGGTGTGATAACAAGGGAAGGTGAGTTTCTAGAAAGGTGCCAAGGTTTCTTGCTGATGTAGTGGAGTTGATACTGATGCTCAGTGTTGAACACGTTGGGTTTGGGTTGTGAGGCAGATAGGTTCCATGGGCTGTCAGAAACTCACATCCACTGTAGGAAGCAGTTGGAGCTGGCGGGGAACTCTGAGCCTTAGCATCTGGGGGGGGCTACGGGGGGAGAGCACGCGCGTGGCTGGAGGGGAGTCCTGAGCTGGAGCCCTGGAGAACACCAGGAGCAGGAGGAGGACTCTCAGGAGATGCATAGAAACAGTGAGATTTCAGAGTGCTCCATGCATTTGCCTGCAGGTGGGGTAGGAGGTGTGACCTCACAGGGCTCCCTCCCTCCATGGTTCCAGGATGCTGGCTCTGTCCGTGGTTGAAGCAGAGGCTCCCAGCACCTATCCTGATGCCAGGCCTCAGGGACTGCTCCTGAGTGCGGGGTGTGGGGAAGTGGACCGGCGTCACTGCCTGGAGAGATGCTGCCTGGAGAGATGCTGCCTGGAGAGACGCGGGCGGGGGCTTTCCTGGCACAGGAGCTTTGAGTTCCCACAGGGCCCAGGATGAGGCTGAGCTGGACTCTGGTAATGAGGGTCAGCAGTGGTTTGTGCAGATTGAGGTTCTTAAGCACCTAAATGCCAGCAGCCGTCACCAGCGCAGAGGCAGCCCCCAGCCCAAGGCCCCCAGTTCAGATCCCACTGCAGTGGGAGAATCACAGGTTGCTGGAGCTGGAGGGACCTCAGAGAGCGCCCAGGCTACCTTCTCATTTACATCCAAGGCCTTGGGGGCCCAGCAGGGTGACTGCCCAAGCCCCTGGCAGGGCCAGGATCCATGCCAGGCCATCTGCCTCGGGTGCAAGAATCTGGCTGCCGTGGGAAAATGCACACGAACGTGCTTTATGAGGTGATAAAACGTTGTGTCCATGTAATTTCCTGTTACTTGTGGATTTTCTAAAAATTAACTGCTGATAGTTCACTTTTCTCAAAAACTCCTAGTTTTAAGAATCAGAGGAGCCTTTGAAAAATCATCTTATTCAATCCTTCTTATGTTTTCTGCTTCTCATTCAGCTGTGATGTGGTTTTTCAAAGCCTCCCTAGGATCTCGAGTGATGACAGGTCACACGCTCACCCTGAGCTCGGCCGGGTTCCCACGGCCCCAGCCCAGGCGCCAGGGCCCTCCCCAGGGTCCGGGTGTCTGTCCTGCGGACCCTGAGGGCCTGAGAGGCAGGCAGGCTGGCGGCCAGCTGGCTGGTGGCAGGAGCTGTGTCTGCGCTAGGCGGGGGGCTGCCACCAGGGGCTGCTGTGTCTTTGCTTTTCATCCAAACTCCCGTGCGCAGCTTCAGCAGGCTGTATTCCTGGGAGGGTGTCTAACGCATTTTGCATCTGAGAAAGTCAAGTTAAAGACTTAAACAAATTGACGAGAGGAAGGACCACACATTCAAGTCGCAGGCATGGAAACACTGGTAAAAAAAAAATGAAAGATAGAACTGAGCCATCAGGGAAATTATAAAAGAGAGAGCATAGCCTTCCGTTTGAGTGTGGCTTTTGGGTGTACAGTCCACGTACGAGGTGGACGTGACGGACCGCGTCATCGCTGCCTGGCGGGGCTGGCAGCCTGTCCCAGGTAGTAGTGAGCAGAACAGCGCAGAGAAGTGGAAACCGGGCTGATTATGCAAATGTTTGAGTCCAATCTTGTGCTCTTCCACTCAGTTGCCCTCCTGATGGGAGAAACTATATCTGTAACAACATTTACAAAATCTGCAACAACACTTACAAAATCTGGTGATGAAAGAAAAAGCCCCTGCGGGTGATAGCAAAAGCTGGTTCCGGCAGAAACACACAAGAGGGAACTAGCGTCCCTACTGGATGACTTCATAAAAAATAGCTGGAGGATGGTCGGGTAATAAAAGTATTACTTTTCTTCTATGTTGTCTCTGAGACTATAACCACGCCCAGTGACTGAAAACTACAGGGAGGCACGTTGGTGTCAATATAACATGAGAGAACTTCCCTGTGTCCCCTAGAGAATTAAAAGCAGAATCTCAGAGAGAAATCTGTGCCCCTGTGTCTATAGGAGCATTGTTCACAATAGCTAAAAAGTGGAAGCAACCCAAGTGTCCCTTGACAGATGAATGGATAAACAAAACACGGTATATACATACAGTGGAATATTATTCAGCTTTGAAGAGGAAGGAAACTCTGACACAGGCTACAACATGGATGAACCTTGAGGGAGTTACGCTGAGTGAAATAAACCAGACAAAGGTGGACAAACATTGTAGATTCCACTCAGGTGAGGTGTCTAAAGGAGCAGGATTCATAGAACAGAAAGGAGAATGATGGCTGCTAGGGGCTCGGGGGTGAGACTTGTTTAATGGGGGCAGAAATTCAGTCTTGCAAGATGAAAAGAGTTTGTGAGATTGCTTGCACAACATGAATGTACTTAATACCAAATTGTACACTTAAAAATGGTTAAGATGGTACATTTTAGGTTATGTGTATTCTTACCACAATTAATTTTCTTTTAAATAAAAAGAAATTAAAAAGAATTGTCAGGTAGTCTGAGCTGCCCGAGCTGGAATGGGCTGCTTCAGGAGGCGGTGGAGGTGAGTGTGTGTGGACACGTGTGTGTGCGTGTGTCTGGCCCTCCTCTCCTGCCTTCATCACCCATGCCCACTTTCTGTCCCTCTGCCCCCTGCACACTCCTTGCTGACCTGGGAGTCATCTCCTCTTCATCTTCACACTCCCCAAAGGCACAGTGAGTATTCACAGAAGGATGCCCTGAATACTGACTCCCCGCCGCAGGGCCACCAGCCGCCAGCAGCCCCCGCCAGCTCTGCGGGCGTCCTTGGGAGGAGGCCCTGCTTTGCTAAGCAGCCAGCGTGTGCAAGCATCGCAGCAGCTGGCTGGCTTCCACAGCCCACCCCGCTTGTGTGGCAGGACACCCAGGGCTTGTGTGGCAGGACATCCAGGGTCGGCTTGCTTTTGTTTACCACCAGTCACTAATGCTTCCCTAGAAACAGGGCAGAACTGGTTTCTCAGGGAAGAAAATGCTGTTCTGGAATCCCTCATGCCTCGAAGACCAAGACCTTCCCTGGCTCTCGCCTTTATGCTTGCAGGTTATCTTCTAGCAGGGCCGTGTCAGAGGCTGCTCTGGACCAGACGTTGGTTCAGATGTCCACAGTGGTGTTTACTGGTCACTTACACAACAGGCATTATATTAAGGATCAGACAGACAGACAGACAGACAATCTCACTGCTGCCCTGAAGGCCAAGTCCCTGTTACACAGATGCGTAAACCCAGGCTCACAGAGCCTCGCAGCTCACCCAAAGGCACACCTTTATTAAATGGCAGAACTGATATCTGAACCCTTTTCCGTGTTATGCTGTTTTTACTCTGTTATGCCAACTGTTATATAGATAAACCAAGGTTATAGCTACCCGTCAGCTTGACATTCAGGTCAATTCAGGAACGATTTCGTGTTTTTTATGTGCCCAGCTTGGGACTGGTAAACCTGGGGGGTAAAAAAGTCTTGTTGGGGAGGATTAACTAATGTTCACACGTTATTAGAGACAGCAGAGCATATAAGATGGCATGTGACAGAAATGACAATAGCTGATATTTAGTGAACACTTATTAAGTGCCAAACACTTGGTAATCACGTTCAAAATCTCACAGTAAACTTGTTTTGCAGATGAGAAAACTGCTGTGTAGAAAGGTTAGGGATGCTGCCCAAATCACACCGCTGCTGGGGCAGAGCTGAATCTGTCCTTTTCAGAATTCTCGCTCAGGACTGTCATCCCGCCACCCCTCTGTGGCTACATAGGTGTTTAAAGCCCCTGACTCTGGGCTCCTGTTATTTTGCTGATTGTTAATGTGTCTGAGACCTACTGCTCTAGTGACATTGCCCCTTGAGAGCAGAGGGTGTATGTATCCCCATGGCAGCTGACGCAGCGCTGGGCACACCGGGGTGCTGAGTAAACACCCAGTGATTGATTAATCCCTGGGACTAAGCCTCAGAATCGGAGGATGGAGGGAGACTTTAAAAGAGGATTTGGAGAGAATGCAAGCAGTTTCCTCTGGGGGCAAAAGCCCGATCCTGTCTACTGGCAGCATAGGGTTCTGTGTGGAGGGAGCACGATGGGAAAGTTTATGTTGCTCTACTAGTAAAAGGAAAAAACCAAAACATTTAACCCTCCCCAGTGCCTGCAGAATAAGTCAGAATAAGACTATTGATGAATAGTTTATTTAGGGTTTGTATTTTCTCTCTCCCATTTCTTTTTTTTAACCTGTGAGATAACTTTATTTTTGTTTATTTTTATTGAAGTATAGTCGGTTTTCAAATTGTGTCAAAGTCTGATGTTCTCCCATTTCTTTGTCTTTTTGTGCTGCCTCCAGAGAGGATCTCTCACTTTGATCTTCCAGGTAATTGATTTTCTCTTCAGCTGTGTCTAGTTTACTACTCAGACCATCTACTGAGATTTTACTTTCTTCCATCATATGTGTCATTTCCAAAATCTTTAGCTGGTTATTCTTCACAACAGCTTATTCTTCACAACAGCTTATTCATGTTTGGCTGAGGTTATGAATCATTCTCCTTTTAAAGTCACTTTAGTCTGCTCTGATAACTCTTTTCTCAGGTTTAATTCTTTGAATGGATGAGTTGGGTTCCTGCCTCCACTTGTCCTGGAGGAGGGTCAGGATGTGCTCCTGGAGGGTGTGGCCATCGTCAGTGGCCTGGGAACAGTTTCCTCTGCTTCCTGGTGTCAGCGGCCACCCGTGCTACCCTGCCGCTCCTGCCCCAGCCTGGGGGACATGCCTCCGTGCCCTGCCCTTCGCACAAGCAGATCCCTCTTCTCTGACCCTTGCCCCAAGGCCTTCTACTGCTCCAGCATCCGTCACCTCTGAACTTGGAGCCCCAAAGCTGCTGCTTTGTCCAGTAGTCCCCTCCTGTGTGTGTTGGGGGCTGTGGTCTCCTCCATCAATCTAGCCCAGACTGTCTTCCATCATCCCCCCTCCTACTCTCTGGTTCTGCAGTACTGTTAGAGATTCGTGGGGTTTGTTTTGTTTGTTTGTTTGTTTGCTCACGACCTCTTCTGTCATTCCCAAGGATTTGGGGTGAAAGCGCGAAGCAGGAGTGTGGGTTTGATTTGTCATCTTAACCACGGTGTCTGATGACCTGCAGCACTTGTAGCTCATGCCACAGGGTCTGGCCCTGGGTTCTTCTCCAGTAGTGTCATTGTGCTAGTTTTTCCTGCCCAGCTGTGAGCTGCTCTGGCCAGGGATCCTATCCTCTATGGGTAATAGAACACGGCACATGGCAGGGCTTGTAGCAGTTGATAAATAAATACTTCTTCGACGACTCTGTGCATTTGCATGTGCTGTTCCTTACTGATGTGCCCTTCCACTCCTTTCCACCTGGTAAACCTCTAATCTTTCAGAACTCCAGCTTAAGTGTCACTGTTGTCACTCTTCTTGGCAGCCTCTGATGATGTTTTTTCCACAGTGGGAGTTGGTTTTCCCTCCCACTGGCTCTCCCAGCACTTTATAACTCGGTTACAGAATTTATCACCTGGCATTGCATTTCATTTTTCTATCTCTCCCCATGAGCTGTGAGCTCCTTGAAGACTGGGTTCTGGACAGCTGCACTCTATCCTCTAGGGCTCTGCTTGTGCCAGTGGGAGGTCTTGTGCACAAGGTAGGGTGACATCCAGCTGGGCTGTGGCCTTGCTCAGCTTCATGGGTCCAAGGCTGGTATCCACAATGCCCTCACGTGACTTACATTGGGGAACACGGTGAGGAAAGTTATCAGACAAACCCCTCTGCTGAAAACAACTTAATATACTGGATTAAATTTAATGTGGTCAGCGTGTCATTCAAGCGCTAAGTAGCTGATGAGATAGTGAGGAATTATCAGCCCAGGTCCAAGAAAGGCAAAATCCAGAGAGGTAGGTGAGAAAGTGGGTTGTGTTTGCCTCAGGTGACCTTGCGCTTTGGGTCTGATGGTGTCCAGGACTGAAGGGAACAGAATTTAGGGCCCGATGGAAGTAAGGGTCTAATAGGAGGTCCCCTCCTCAAAAATCCAAGACCCTCAGCGGACTGCAAGGAAAGGTGTCACCGCACAGAACAGTGCAGGAGGGTAGAAAAGCCTCCATCTAGCTGCCTCTTATGTTTGTAGCTCCAGTTCCCATCACCTAGGTGGTCCACAACACCTGAACGCATGGATTTAATTTCAAGTGGTCCCAGACCGGGAGTGCCCCCTGGTGCCTGGACAAAGCAAATGCATGTCCTCTCTGGAGAAGTCCTGTTCATCCTGGGTCTCAGAGAATAGTCACGGAGAGTTTTCAAGGATGATGAGCATCAAACAATGAAAAAAATCACCAACCACCCAGAGAACCAAGTGAAAACTAAAACAATAGACAACAAAAGTAGACCAATGAAGACTTCAGTTATTTGGATTCCCAGACACAGATTATGATCAACTATGTTTATTTTGTTTAAGGGAAATACCTGTAAAGGACAAGGACCTCTAGAAAGTGACCCAGGATGTTTTAGAAGGAGCCAAATAGAACTTGTAGAAATGGAAAATACAATAAACAAAATTAAAGATGCTGATGGTTAACAGGAGGTTAGAGAGAGGTGAAGACAGGATCAGTGCCCTGGAAGACAGAGCTGAGGAATGACCTGCACACAGCACAGAGAGACTAGGGTCTGATAAAGGATCTCAATCCTGAGAACTTGAGAAGAGGCCACAGCAGACCTAGAATTAGTTTTGAAACAACGGGAACCTTCTGTTTCCATTCAGGAATAAGACCAAAATGCCTGTTATCATAATTTCTTTTCAAGATAGTACTGGAAGTCCTAGCCAGTGCAGAAGGGCTTGGGGGAAAATGCATAAGGACCAGAAAGGGAAAAACCAATGGCTATTATTTCCAGATAATGTGAGCAGGAGCAAAGAAAGTCCAAAAAGAATCTATAAATAAATTATTAAGACTAATAAGAGAATTTAGGAAGACTGATGAACACAATGTGTATTTCAAGCATATTGTTTCATGCAGAAACAAGCAGGTAGAAAGTAAAATTTTATTTTGAAAAAGATAACATCAAGTATCTGGGAACTGGTCTAAAAAGAGACACGCATGCTCTCTGCCGGGAAAATGATAAGACTTCTTAAAAGACACTAGAGAAATCCTAAATGAATGCAGAAATATTCCCTGTTTATAAATCGGAAGACTTATTATTGTAAAGATAACAAGTCCCTCTAAAATGATCTGTATATTAATTTAACCCCAACAAAATCCCCAAGGGGGACAAGCTAACTGCAATACATATACATGGAAGTGCAAAGAACAAGGAGGAGTCCAGGCTTCTAAGCTGTGGTAACTGAGACAGTGGAGCTGGCACGGGACAGGCATAGACCATTGGAAGAGTTTGCTGACAGTAGTGTGATATCTGGGCACCTTGGATTTGGAGGAGGTGCAGCAGAGCAGCGGGGCCGGCTGCCAGGCAGCGCTTAGATGGAGATCAAGACCTCCACTCCTAGAGCGAGAGATGGGGGCGTGCTGGCCAGGTAGCTGCTGGGAGGCAGGGAGTCTCTTGGTGTCAGCTTTGTTAGTCACTCCCCTCTCCCAGCCTCAGCTTTCCCCCCATAAAACAGGTGGGTGAACTAGAGAGCAGTGGCTTTCCACTTCCCAGCTCTGGTTTATTTGGTCCCGAGTTGAACTCGGTGGCCACCATCTGTCAGCAGAGAGTCAGAGCAAAGTCAAGCTGCACCACTGACAACCTTCTGATGTCTCTTCCTCTTGTGCTTCTCAAGGTGTCCCCGAAACAGAGCACCGAAGACCACCCAGGGAACAGCAGTGCCTCCTCCGAGTAAGTATGGGGGAAGCACATCCCTGGCAGAAGTCACAGCTACCCTGCCCCCAAGCCTCCCCTCCCCCTCCCCATCCTCTCATCCCGCCCCCGCCCTCACTCGTTCCATCTGTATGCAGTGGCCCATCTGTCAATGCGGCACAGTCCTTATCCTTCAGGAGTTTACAGCCTAGAGGAGTGACAGGGGTGTCCCCCATTGTCTCATCACAGCGATAGCAGGTAAATACACTTAAAATTCCCGGAAAGTGTCAGCTGAGGACCCCAGGCCCAGAGGCCAGGCCTTCTCTGTCTGCACGGCCCTGGGCCTCGTGAGGATTCTGGGGCCCTAGGAGCAGCCAGCACCAGGAGGCTGGGCTGCGATGACCTTGGGCCCTTGGCTTTCTCATCTCTAATGGGGTCACAGTGGTCTGGTCACTGGGATGTAGGTGACTGTGGTGCTTGAGATCATAGGTTTGGAAAGCTGTGAAAATTCTGGCCTGTGGAGGGGAAACAGGGATTCTGGAGCCTTCTGTCTGTAGCTGCTGCTGAAATTCACTTGCTATTTATTCTGCCTGTGCTGGTGGGATGCCTCCTGGAAGCCAGGCCCCAGGCCAGCCTCCGTCTTCCCAATGAGTAGACTGAGCTCCAAGGTGTGATCTGCCCAAAGTCAAAGGGATAGTAAGTTCTAGACACAACAGACAGCACAGATGACTCAGGCCCCATGTAGCACGTGGGTCTGCAGCTCTCTCTTCTGGGAGAGAACTGATCTTTTTTTTTTTTTTTAAATATACGACTTCAGGGATCTCTGACATAGTGAATTATAATTTAAACAATGATCCATTTCTTGACCCTCAGTTCCTTAGTATCCATCCCTCCTTTTTTATGTCGTGCTCCCCTCCTCAAGTAGGGGGAGACCCCATCTGGGTCTCCAGGCTCCCCCAGGGCCGCTGGCAGACACAATGTTGCCTGTCAGACAGGCCAGGGTGGCGTGAAGCCAAATGGAGCCCTGCCTGCTGTGGCTGCAAAGCCAACCAGGGGGCCACTCCTGTCAGCCTCCTTCTCCCAGCCTTGCCCCCTTTACCCAGCTCTCCCCGGTGTCCCATTTGCAGGGAGTGTCGGGTGCCCGGCGAGAAAGGCCTTGCTGAGTCCATGCGGCAGGTGAGGAGGATCTGCTGCAGGCAGGTCACTGTGTGGCCAGGGGCAAGGCATTTCTCCCCGACTACAAAGAGGGGGCTGGCCTGGTGACCCCAGCGGAGCTGTGCAGGCGGCATGTGTCATTCCTGGGCACGCGGAGGTGGAGTCCCACTGTTAGACCCTCATCCTTCCTGTTCGGTGCTGGGGGCCTGTTAGGTTGCACACGCCCCTCGGTGACAGCCCTGTGGCCCAGAGTCCAGCTCCAGCTCTGCATCCCGGGAGAACAGACAGGATCCTGGAGGCTGTTCTCTGAATGTCAGTCGGGAGCATGACGGCAGTGATCAGATGGGCCTAGAGAGCGTCCAGCCCAGCCCCCAGGCTCACACAGCAGCAGGTCTCCGGCTGGCAGGAGGGAGGTCACTGTCCCGTACCTGACAGTGGGCAGCTCTGGCCTAACTCTCCCGACCGTCTCGGGAGCTGCAGGCTTTGCACCCCCTTCAGAGGCAGCCCCTCCAGCTGGTAGCACCCAACTTGGCCCAGGCTCCACACCTGCCCACCTGTCAAAGGTGCTATTGGGGGCCAGGCCAGGGCCAGGCACAGGTTGCCACCGCCATGGGGCAGCCTGAAGGACAGGGAAGTTTGGGGGCACCCTGTGAGCACCACCCCAAAGTCCCAACAAAGTCCAGAAAGCCAGAGAGGAGGTGGGCAGCCAGGTCCAGGCTGGTAGGTACACTGCCTGGAGGGCTGCAGGGTGGCCAGGGTCCCGATGCCCCATCCTGTCCTGTAGCAGAAGCAGATCCCGTGAGACCCCCAAGGGTGCAGGCGCAGGGATACGTCAGGCAAATGGATATCTCAACACAGCTCACTTTGCTGAGGGCTGTGCAGGATGCAAGATTTGGTGTCACATGCTGCACACACATTATCTTATTTATGCCTCAGAATGAACTTAGGAATACAGCCCCACTTAAAAAAAAAAAATTGTCACTGAGCTAGTTCGTGGCAGAGCTGGGATTCAAACGGGGTCTCTCCACCCCAAGGGCCCTCACCCTTACACACTGCAGGCCCTGGCTGCGTTGCAGGGTAAGGTGGATAATGCTGGGGAGATAAAAGCATAGACTCAGGCAAGGGCTGCTCACAGAAGAGACTGAGTGTCCCCAGGGCCAAGGTTTTCAGTTTGGGTACTAGGACGGATCAGAGTTCCATGCAGGGGCCGCAGTGGTTGTCCAGGAGAGATGCTGAGTTGGAAGGTACCATCTTACCTCCTGACACTGTGTCTGTGTTTCTCACCCACAGAGCCCCAGGCAGCTGCTACACAAGGCCCGAGAGGCAGTTGGCCATCACGTATGACCAGTCCGAGGAGGAGCTGATGGCCAGCATCGAGCAGGAGTTCTGCAGCTGAGCCGGGCAGGGCAGCAGCCGCGAGTTACCCCGCAGCCAACGCGCCGCTCCTCCCAGACCCCGCCCCACCTGATGTGGGGCTCTTAGGAACCTGGGCTGGGGGCGCACATCCCCCTGCCCCGCCCGCGGCTCACTGGAGCTGAGCCATCTCCAACATGCAGTTCCTCCCGGATCTTTCACTACTGGCCTTTTCAAATCCAGATTCAGACGGTCCTGCATGTGACTGGCTACTGGCCATCACACTTGCTGGCAAGAGGTGGTCAGCTGTGCAGACCCAGGCCAGAAGGAAGGTGCAGGTGCCGCCCCACAGGTACGTGGGCAGCTGATCTACCAGATCCCTGCCCCCCGCCCTGGTCTCTGCAGAGGGCCTGTCTACAAGGTTCTCCTGGATCTTGAAATGCTTCCCCTTTCTGACGACCCACTCACCACTGGATCCGAAGAAGGCTCATTAGCTGAGTGTGGCTCAGACAGGATGCCCTAGGGCCTCTCACCCACGTCCTGCAGCATCTCAGGAAGCTTCCCCTCTGGAGGGCACACCCAGGAGGTCTGCTCTCCCCAGCTGTAGGGGGTCAACCCCGGTTCTGCAAATGAATTACCAGGAGATGTTGTTGAAGTGCAGATTCTGATTCTGTGGGTCTGGGGCGGGGGCCAGAGAGCCTGCATTTCTAAGCAGCTCCCAGGTGAGACCCCGGCTGCTGGATCCCAGTCTGAGCTTTAAGCCTGGCTGACTCTTCCTTCCCCGACGCTGGAGGCTGCTCAGAGCCACAGCCCACCTACCTCCCCTGAGAGAGGCCCTGCCCCTGCAGTGGGTATGGTGGCATGGGAGCCGGAGACCCCAGTTCTGATCCTCCCTGTCGCACTAACTCGCAGGCACTCTCCTCTCTGGGCCTCAGTTTCCTTCTCTAGAAGGTGAGTCCTGCAGGCTCTTCAGGCGCTCCCATCTCTGGTCATCCAGGATGACACAATCCCAGGCTTCCCTGGTCTCTGCTGTTCGCCCCACCCCCACCCCGGGGCACAGGACTGCCTTCCCTGCTGAGGGTGAGCAGCAGCCCCACTGGGAAAGGGTCTTCAGGGCCACCTGCTCTTCCCACCGGGAGAAGGTAGCAAATCACAGCGTGAGGCAGGAGAGCCTTAAGACATTCTGAGCTGACAAATGAGAAAGCCGGCTAGCCATCCAGTCACGTGAGTCATGCAGGGCCCGAAGGAGAACCGCAGCCTGACTGGAAGGCAGGCTTGTGCCCTGGGCCCAGAGTGGCTGCTCTGGGAAAGCTCAGGGGGGCGAGCAGTCAGAGCATTTGGGAGGCCAGGTCCGCGGAGCAGCTGGTGAGGACGTCGGTACATGGGGGCATGGAGGGGACAGTCGCTTCCCCCCAGCCAGAATAGGTCTCAGCTCGTCTTGTGTTTGCCACCAACATATTGGCCTCCCCGGCATCACCTGCAAATCCAAGAGCATCTCAGAGACCGAGAACCAGCCACTTGGTACTGCTCCCAGACCCACAGGGCTGTGGCCGAAATGGCCACATCATGGCTGTTTTCACGAACCTCTATGACTTGACAAGACTGCCTTTGATCAGAACCACTGCTGGGAGGTTTTAACTTCAGAGTCAGAGCACCTTCCATATCTGAGGGTTCGCTCAGAACCTCCCCAAAGAGAGCTATTTCTCATCTAAGCCCAAACCATTTCTTTTGATATAAAGATTAAAGCCATTACTATTTTAATAATACAATACTTCTTTTAAAAGAAGTTAAAATTTTCTTACCATTAAGTCAGGCCTTGAATTTAATGATGTAAAATGTTTATAATTTTACATCATTAATTTACAGTTACAATTTTCCATCACCAATTTGGTAAAATGGAACATGTTCAGTGAGAAAGACGATACCTTGCACTTTCCAGTGGCAACCTCATAAAACCCGTAATGAGATAAAAGTGTTAAGAAATTCTTTATGTCCTTACAGTCTATGTCATGTCAAGGTGAATGCACTTCATCAAAGCTAAGAAGTCACAGCAGTTGTTCTCAGGTCTTTTTATTTTTATTTTTTTATTCCCTGAATTCAGGAAAAGTGTCTTCTGAGTGGCAGCTCGCCAAATATAGCAGCATGTCCCAGATGTGAAGCGCTGAGGTTCTCTGCCCAGAGATGGAGGGCGGGCTGAGTGTGCTGTGTGTGGGGCGGAGTGCTGGTCCTGGAGGCGGCAGGGCTGGGCCCGGAAGGGCTTCTTGTGCCAAACATGTGCAGAGTGCCTACTGGGTGCTGAGCGCTGCGTCAGGCCGTCTCTTGGTTGCTCAGGGCAACCTTCTGCTCCACAGCTGAGTGTGGAATCCGCTCATAGATGGGGAAGAATGTGGCTGAAATAGAGACAGAAAAGGAATGTCTCCAAGTCAAAAGTGATGATGACACACTGATGTCTGTGCCACAGATGTGTCTCCTAGTTTCTGCGGTGGCGAGTTCCTCTGAGATGCTATGAAGCCCAGGAATTTAGAAAACACGCTCCATTGGTGTCTGTCCTCCTGGAGAAGGAGCCACACCCCGGCCCTCCTGCCACACATGTGTGCCTTCTTAAGCCTTGAATCTCTTGCCCAAGGGGCCCTGCCCCATTCAGGCTCCCTGTCCTCACCTGAGATCAGCTTTTCCAAGATACTCCCCTTTGATGTTCCAAAATCTTGAAGCCACATCTCGCTGGGCTGCTGTTCTGGGCTGTGCTGAGATAGCACCTGTGGGTGGATGCCCCTGGGGTGTGTCGCTTCAACCCACACTCACCTCCTGAGCCCCTGCTGCTGTGAATCCGGCCCCCTGCTACATGCTGGTGTTTGTGTGGCAAGATCTGGTCTCCACCAGTGAGGACGTGCTGTTTCTGGTGGCAGAGGCATACTCGTAAACACTCCAGAGAAGCTAAAGGCTGTCAAAGAAGTGTAGCCAGAAGTTCCATTGAAGATCTAACCTATGTGGAGTGGGGGTGGGGTTCTTTTTCTGGTCCAGCAATAATTAGGCAGGAGAAAAACCTTCTTGGTTGCGTTGGAGAGGGTAAATCACATTCAAGGCTCTGAAGGTCAGTGCTCTCCCCAGAACTAGACCTTGGATGCGGTGCTATCTGGACCCCCTGGAAACAAATCAGACCTTAATAGGTGGGTGGCGCTCAGTTTTCTGGTGTGATGAAACGCTTTAGTTTCCAGAGTTGGAAAGGAAAAGCTGCCTTTTCTGTGAGGTGTGGACCTGGGAAGGAACGGTGACATTTTCAGTCCTCAAGAGATGGATGACATCTGATGGACGCCACATAGAACTGGTGCCTGGGGGTGTGGCTGCAAACGAGACCCAAGGGTGTGTGGTTTCGTGTGGCACTGGGCAGTCATTCCAAGATCCAGGCCGCCACCAAAATCAGGGGCCTGTGGTCGGCTGTCAGTGACACCATGTTGGCAGCAAGAAACACACGGCAGGAGGTCGGCAGGTGCAAAGATCCCAGCTTGGGCTAAGCCAGAGAGGTTTAGGACAATTTGCAGGCAAGGGGAGAAACTGCAGAGGGAGGGGCTGACTTTCTTACTAATCTGGTGAGGAGAAGATTTGAGTGAAAGATAAAAATAATAATGACCTTAGTAGCACAGGTTACAGAAACATTCCTTTTTGTTTTAAAGTTTACGCAACATCTACTCGAAGAGGGCTGGCTCCATGCCAGGCCTGTACCAGGCGGGCCCTGGGGTTTAAAATAAATATGCGATGGGAATGAGAGCAGAGTGCGGTGGAACAGTTATGCCCGCGCCTCTCCAGGAAGCCGTCGCCGCCATTGGGATTCCCGCGTCCTCGCTGCTCCTCGTCCTGGGAAAGCATGGGTGGCAGGGGCCGGGCTCCCTAGGGAGGCCCTGCCGCTTCTCCCTGAAGCTAGAGAGGGAGGAGTGAACCGGCCGGCCGGCTGGGTCCCGGGAGCCGCCTCGTCTGCGCAGTGGGCAAAGGAGCCTCTTCTTTCTCCGCCCCCGGGTGCTGGGAGGCCTCAAGGACAAACGGTGGGTGGAAACTGTGCGCCGGCTGAGCCCACGCGGATGAGAAGTGAGTGGGTCACAGGGAAGGCGAACCCCGCGGGCCGTTGCAGGCACTGGGAGCCGGCGTGCGCTACTGCGCGGGAAGGGGGCGGGGGGGGGCCGGGCAGCCACAGGACTCTGGGCATTTTGTGTCTGGGCAGCACCCCAGACACAAATGGGGACCCTGGCTTCGCGCCCCGCCCCATTTGCTGGCAGGGATTTTCCTTGCAGCCCCTACAGAGATAGGATCCCCAGGGGCGTTTCCGGGGTTCCGTCGATCGCCGGGGAACCGAGCTCAGCTGCGCCGTCTCGAGGCCGACTGCAGGCCTCCAGGCCCGCGGAGCAGACTCTTGCTTTGAGGGCCCGCGCAGCTGCCAAAGCCAAGGTCCGGGCTCCGTGGGGACCCGAGGTGTGTACATGGACATTCTAACCCCCGCGTGGGACTTCAGTAGGGGTGTCCCTCAGCAAAACCGCCTGAGTACCTCCTGTCATAGTTCTTTTAATTCCCACAGAGCCCTCTCCCCTGGGTTCCAACGCCGAGCCAGGTGGGCACGGCGCCGGGACCCTGCACACCGAGCCCGAGGCACAGCCACTGCCCTAGCCCTGCGCGTGCTACCTCAGCGCTTTCTCGAGCAGCCTTATTCTCAAGAGCACGGATCTAATAACCGTCTCGGGTCGCCCTTTGAGAATTCATGTTAAGTGATGACTCCTCAGCCCAGAGTAAGGACACACGCCCCTGTGCACACAATTTGCCTTCGGTTTTAGGGTGTTCCCCTCCCTCCAGGCGCCCCCCTGTAGACCTCCAGGGTTCTCTGGGCTGTTCTCTCTTCCTTGGCACTCTGCCCCGTGACCCTTGCCACCTTGGCATTCGTGCACCCTCACTGCCATCTCTTCCACTAGGGGACTCGAGTTCCGCCTGAGTTCCTCCTCCCTGCATCACAACCTGGAATCTTCCTCAAGGCGGCAAACTGGGTTCACTCCCCTTATTTCCTATCTCTCAGGGTCACTGTCTTTCATGACCCAAGGTCCAGTTCCTGGAAAACTCCTTTCATACATTTTGTCTGGTGGTTATTTTGAGAGTGAGATTATATTCAGTTCCTGTTACTCCATCTTGGGCAGAAGTGGAATTCGTATTTTAATGTTTAAACTGCCACAACTTGGCCAGTGGGAGTTCCTTTGAATGACCTCTTTACCATTTAGCACAGGCCCTGACACTCTTGAAGGCAGCTGGCAACACGAGAATACTCTAAGCCTGTTCTGTTATTTCTGTGCCCAAAGACAGCTACCCTTCAAGTAGATTTTTGTTCGAAAACAACTAAGGTTTTCTTCTACATACAAAATGAAAGTGCCAGGCTCTGAGATAGGATAGGCACATTACTCTATGTAATCCTCATTTCAGAAATGAGGAAACTAAAAGTAGAGCTCATTTCTCAGCAACACGTAGCTAAATGGAGTCAGATCTGCACCCAGTCCTGTCTCAGGCCAAATCCACACTACTTATCAAAGCTACCTGCCAGGAGTCTGGTAGACCTTCCCTGGGCCTTCCTCTGGACTCCTTCAAGACTAGAGGTTTTTAATTAACTTTTTTGTTTGTTTGTTTGTTTGTTGGAGGGAGGTAATTAGATTTATTTTTTTAATGGAAATATTGGGGGTTGAACCCAGGACCTCATGCATGCGAAGCACACACTCTACCACTTGAGCTATACCTTTCCCCAAGATTAGAGGTTTTGATCACTACTAGTTACTTGCTTCATTTTATTGAACTCTATTGCAAGTCTGATCCACTTGCTAAAATGTAAGCTCACCCATAACAGGAATCATATCACATCCATCCATCCACCCACCCACCCATTTATATATATATAAAATAAAATATATAATATGTACAGAATGGAATACTACCTCAGCCATAAAAAAGAATAAAATAATGCCATTTGCAGCAATGTGGACCTGGAGATTGTCATTCTAAGTGAAGGAAGCCAGAAAGAGAAAGAAAAATGTCATATGATATCACTTATATGTGGAGTCTAAAAAAAAGGACACAAATGAACTTCTTAAACAAACAAAGAAAAGAACATGCTGAAAAGAAACCTGTTTGCAGAGCCAGCTCAAGACAATCCTGGGACCCACTAGGCTTCTAGGGAGTGTTGAGAAACCTTTGGGAACAAGCCTCCCTAACTTTGAGTGGACTGAGCGGGTCTCATCCCACTAGGGTATGGTGTCCCTGGTGCCTGGACTTCCTCCCAGGATGGGGCCCATGTGTAAGATACATGTCTCAATTCCCTCATTTTAAGAGTCCCTAAACAAAAGGAGCAAGTTGAAATTAAAGCAACAGTGGCTATTACAGCCAGAAAGTAGAACCTTAGGGACACAGAGGACAGCAGGTAAAGTCACAAAGCTGAGGGTAGCAGGCATGTGGCCACCACCCAGAAGCAAAGGGATTTGGAATTGGAGAGACTTTTCTAGGTGGAGTGCTAAATGCAAAGCCCGTTGTGATCCTTTACCCCCCACACAATTGTGCACACACATGCACACCCATGACCAGGACTAGTGTGGTCTATGGAATCACATTCCAGGATGAGTGGTTTTGGAAGGCAGTGAGCCAACAAGACTGTGACAGATTGGATATGGAGTGAGAAAGGAGCCCAGGATGACTCCAAGATTTTGCACTTGAACAGCTAAAAGGATGGCCTTGCTGTTCTTTTCAGACAATGGGGTCAGCTGTGGGAAAAGCAAGCATGGGCAAGAAGATGAGGAGCTTGGGCAAAGTCTGGGACACTGAATAGATGGGTGTCAAGCAGACAGATGGAAACAGGAATCTGAAGCCCAGGTGAGAAGAGCGAAGGAGAGACATGCATGCAGGTAGAGATGTGATTTTTATCTAAGTCACAAGGGTGGAAAAGATCACCCAGGTTGTGAGGGCAGTAGGAGAGGAGTCAGGGAGAGGAGGGGGACCAGCAAAGGAGCAGGGAGGTAGGAGAGCAGGAGAGTGTGGCCTGCGGGGGAGCTAACAACCCTGTCCGTGCTGCTGGACAGGCCAGATGAGGACTGAGGACCGAGCCCACGGAAGTGCCTAGGCTCCAACAGCCGCAGGGGCTCGTCTAGTGGGGTGTGGACACACAGCCCCAGCCAGAGTGGGTTCCAGAGAGGACGTACTCCAGGAGCAGGAGTGAAGACCACGGCTCCGGGACGTACTTTTAGAGCCTGGGCTGGGAGCAGGGGAAGGGGATGCCTCCCACTCCACCTCCCAGCACAGGAAGAGTATGAGGATGAGGGTCACGGGTCACAGCACCCACGGTCCTGTTCTGCCAAGACCAGTCCCAGCATCAGAGTGGCCAACACAGAAGCAGACTCTTCACACATTTCTTTCAGAAAGAACCCTCCAAAGAATCTTAAGGGCATCCTGAAAGCAGAACAGAACCCCAGAAACCAAAGAGGAAGGTCAGGTTGGGCCAATATACAATTTCATAGATTTTTCTGAAAAGCCACTGGGTATACTGTAGTCCAGTTACATGACACAGAATACAGTCTAGTTTGCAAATCAAAAATGTTTTTATATGATTCAAAGAAAAAAGTTACATCGCACATATTCATTTAAATAAGTCAAAGTCTGTTACATAAAACATAATTCTGAAACACTTAAAATTTTATTACTGAAACTACTTAGAAGGCTCAAAGTCAAAAGAGATCAAGCAAAATTGCTCAGGCAGTAAAGTGCACTGGGGAAGTGCCCTCCTCTGACAGCCGGGCCGCAGCGGAGGGACTCTACACTGAACACACACCACAGGCGCTGGTTCTCCAACTGCATTTTTCAGATGAAGCTGTTTCCCAACTTACAGTTTTTCAATCGACAAACAGAGGGCCAAAAACTGTTGTTTACAGAAGGTACTTCGAAATCTCATCAGGAAATGGAAGTATAAATCAAAACTTTTTTTAAAAACACATCTATTGTTTGGAAACTAACTACATTGCTCAGAGAATGAAGTTCAACGTGACAAGCAACCAAATACTCAAAGACGTTGTATTATCCACCAGAACATTAGTAGGATTAACGTTATTTTGTATAACTAAGAGAAATATCCCATTTAATGCCATTTACAGCATACACACAGAAATGTTTATGCTGATTTAAGATACGAGTAGTGGGAGGAAGGACTGGGTGGTGGGGAAACACAAACTATGTACATTTAATTACAGTTCTTTTGTAACTGTAGTATGTCTCATGACCAGGAGGAATACTCAACTACAGAAGTGTCCAAAGACATGGAAGCCTCCTAAACACACAGCCCTCACCTACAGACCTGTCACTTAGCGGCTGATACTAGAGGGTAATTTAAAGGGTGTCAAGTAACATACAGTGAACGACCAGGAGAGCGTTCTCAGACTAAAGGAAGGCCTGAACACAAAACCTAATTATATTTATTCAGTATTTCACCTTACCATCGTTTTAATAAAGGTAAATGCCAATAACTAAGAGCCAAAGACAGAATCTAAATACATATGGCACAACAAAAACCATTTGCAGGCTCCAAGAGCAGAGCAACATCCCCACATTCCTTACATGTGTTCTGTTGCTGGATTCCCAACACTGCCCAACAAAAGCAAGCTCGTGGCCTCCCGGACCCGGGGCGCAGTCTCTGTAATGCTCAGACCTGTGCTCACACAGCTTCACAGTGACGCCCATGGTCTGCTTTCTAGGCAGACTGCAGAACACCCCACTCCCAAGTAATTCTCCATTTGATCAAAACAATTTCCTTCAAATAAAATGAATGAAAGGACAGCTGGGCAGTATTACTGCCATTTAGTGTAGCTTGCATTTCCCATAGTTCTTAATACTTAATAAAGAAATCAGAACACTGGAGCTGCACCATCTGCACGTGCCCCCACCTCAGATAAGCTGTACTTTGGTGGGAAGTTCCTCCAAATACTAAGGACATTTCCTTTTTCTCTAGGAAGTTACTTTACCCACAAAATACTTGGATAAGGCCACAGCAAAAGAAGTCAAACTGACAACAAACAAAGCAGCTGAGTTTGAGTGCGTACATCACCTTTTTTGGTGTTTGAGGTACAAATGAGACTGTGAACGGTGTGCTCGCGGCAGAACAGACACTCAGATCCTACGGCAGCTCTCTGCTCACCGGGTATCTATTGAGTATTTTAAGTTATCCTCTGGAGTACATTCCTCACAAGTCACACCACAGACACGGGTGACTAAGTTCTACTTAACCAAAATTTTAATTCCTTGGGCTACAGCCTTAAAGGAACGGTTGCTTGGTATTTCTCTTGAAAATGTTATGAAGAAGCTGACTATAAAATTTTTTTTCCTCTCCCATTTATTTAAGAGGCCCCTGCTCAACCAGTTCTGATTCTAGAAAATTCTTAGATCTAAAAGGCCTAATTACAAAGTTGTAAATTTTTTTGGCTAAATAATATTCCAACTTTTGTACTAAAAGTAAGGGTATAATTAAAATGTTAAATACTGAAAAGACTGTAAAATCATCTATCTAGAAATTAGTGATTTGAGCACCAATAAAAATTTTTTATAAAAAACAGTATAAAAATTAGTACCCTGTCACGTTTCTACAAAACATGAATAGAAAGGTTGTAAAAATCCCGATTTTGTAAGATTTATTGCCGAAATGTTTGTTTGAATGCTGGTGACTTAGCTTATCAACTTTCCTTCCATTTCCTTAAAAGAACTTCTGAAACTGCAAAAGATACTGAACAGGGTCCCAACCAAGAAAACAAGTCAACATGCCTTCATCAGAACCAGCTCTCTACCTTCCCCTAGCCCTCAAGACTTTTTATTTTGGAGAGAAAATCATCAGTTCCATTCCTGAAAGCAGGCTTTTACAAATTTCCATCCGCAATTCCCTGGCAGACCCGTCACGCAGACGCTGGCATGCGCACCAGCGGGCTCCCAGGCTTCTCCGCTGAAGCAATTCTGTTGAGTTTGCCGACCTCCGCCTGCCAGCCAGGGATCTTCTTGGTTGTCATGTGGCGCCGGGCATGCTTTGTCAGGTGGTCGCTGCGCATGAAACGCCGATCACACACTGGGCACACAAACTTCTTCTCCCCAGTGTGAGTTCTGCGGTGGCGAGAGAGTTCATCTGAGCGAGCAAATTTTTTATCACAGCCATCCCAGCTACAGCTGAAAGGCTTCTCTCCTAAGAGGTGAGAAAACACATACTAGAGAAAATATAAATGCTCAGCAGGTTCATTTATGTCATTTAAAAATTTTGCTCATCAAGACCTAAGGAAAAAGTAATATCCTATTCTGGAATCAGGTTATCTGGAAGTCAAGTAATTGTCCAAGATGCATTTCTTCCTGCCACTCCCAAGATGTAGTATGTCAGGGCTCAACAATGTCAAACTCATCTAGTTATTCCAAAGATTTTTTAAATAAAGGTAAGTCTTCAACGGTTAACTGGAGGAAGATTCTTAAAAGGAATAATTCCTTCCCTCTCAGGAAGCTGCACATCTAAAAACAAATCCCTCCCAGGACCTACAAGACTTCTCAGAATCATTAATGCCATCTTCATATTTGTTATTACACTGACAAAGAGGTTAACTACAGAATGAATTAGAATTCTAATAACCACCTTCTTGTAGTTACAAGCCTCAAGTGTCTTTGTTCAAAGTTTCAGCGCACTTGGAAGGTGTCTCATACTGTCTTCCTGGAGGTGAGTGAGGGAGCCCTTGTCCGCAGGTAACAGTGTGGCCCTTCCCCTGAGTCCTCCTGGACCCTTCCAGCCAGCAGGAGTGCTCCCTTTCCTAGAAGCCCCTATCTTGACCAGGTTGTGACAATCACACACTGCTGTGCAACCTCATAAATGGATGTGTTCAACGCTGTTACGGGCTGTTACATGACCTACCTTCCTGAAGATTTATGACTTGCCTAGTTCATCCATCTCTGTACAGTTTAGCTCCCAGCACAGCACTTTGTATGACAGGTGGCGAATAAATGGTTTTGAATGAATGATGATGAGACATCAGTTAAATATATCATGTTTTTCAAAGTTGAATTAGCAGGAAAATTCAGCATCACAATGGCTTTTTATGAACGATTCTAAGAAAAAAGGCCTCAACTTCATGGGCTTTCAAAGATCTCATGCTATAAGCATAAGGTTACCTGTTTTCAGGAAACCACCACCACTGCTGTCAGCATACTGGATGGCCAGAGGGTGGACAGAGAACAACCACCCTTTGGCATAGGATTTATAAAAACATGAGCCTTTGCTCACTCTACCTTATACTAATTTTAAAAATTTTCAGCTTAGACTGAAAAACCATCTTATCTAAGGTAAACTCACCCAAGGTTTCTATATCTTATGAAAACTCCAATTTAGTGTTTACAAAATGCCACAAGAAGTTGATTCTTCAGAACTTTTATGGTTACTTAAGTATATTGGGAAACCTGAAGCCCTATTTTATGCCACCCTGCCAGTATTTCTACCAAGGGAAACTGAATAAACAGTAATATCTCATTCCATTGCCTCCCCAAATGCATAATCTGTGTTTGGATGTGATCTGAAGTTCACCTCAGTAGTCTCTGAAGAGTTTGCGAAGTCAATGAGCCCTTCAGAGGTGCCGGTTCACACCAATACAGCCATGACAGCTACCCTGTAGCACCAATGACCAATCATCATTCACTAGTGCCAGGCTCTTAGGTCAGACACCAAGAATTTATATCCAGTGAGATCAAGTATATAAGTAACTAAAAAAAACAGAGGGAGAATGTGGTGAGAAACGTAACAAACCCCTAGGGTCAAATAAGGAAGGAGAGATCAGAAAATACTTCTAAGAAAGGCCCTTAAGCGGTTTTCAGTAAATAAGAGATAGTCAGAGAGCAGAGAGTGAAGGGGAGAGATGTGGACGTGGAGAGCAAAGGTAAAGGCAGAGAAGCAAGTTCTTCACCCGCCAGGCCTGGGGCCTCATCCCTGAAGCAGACAGCCCACTCCGTAGCGTAGAGGGCAGCAGAGCGCCTTTTGTTCAGCCTACGTTCCAGACCCTGCTTCATTCCGCAAGCGGAAGCTGCCACAACAGAATTTTAATACGCTAATTAGAACCACTCTACCTCAAATGCATCTTGGAGTAAAGTACCACAATGACTCCCTCCAGTTCAGCCTTTCCCAAACAGCTGACAACATTCCCTGTTGTCCCGCAGGCCATCAGCAGACATTCTGGTGAAAAGGGTTCCACGATGGAGAGAGTTTATGAACCACGTCTTTACTGCGGAACCCGCGACCTGTTGCTGTGCTTGTATGTACATATGTGCGTGAACCTTTCGAAGGTGAGTTTAACAAGCAGACTATTTAACTACGGGACTTTTGAAAACAAAACAAAATGACTGCCACTAACTCAAAGGACAAGAGAGCTACAGAACACCTGAGACACTGCCCCAAGCAACTAAAGCAGAAGTTCTATCTACCAGGCAACCTCACCTCCGTTAAACAACATGGTAGCCACCAGCCCCTTGTAGCTGTACAAATGCAAACTTAATGAAAATGTAAAATTTAGCTCCTCAGACACACTGTTCACACTTCAAGTGTGTGTGGCTAGTGGCTACCCTCTTACTGGACAGATAGAGAGCATTTCCATCACTACAGAAAATTCTAGGAACCCAATGAGGTAACAAAGAGATCACTAAGTCACTATAGTTACTTTCTTTTGTGACTTCTCAATTAGACACTATCCATTCCCAAAAGTAAAAAATATTCCTTTAAAGTGCAAACAGTCTAGAATTCAAACTTCTCCATACTTTAGAAAGCTCTTTCCCTATAGTAAAACTAAGTAAATCACCTTGATAAGATGTTTATCCAGTGTGAACGCACATTTTCTAAAATGCAAATAAAAAATGAGACGTCTACTGCAGTAAGAGGCAGCGAGAGCCTCACTCTAAAGCCCATCAAGGATCACAGTCACAGAACGGTACTGTATTTATCTACTGGCTGAGCAGATGGATGGCCTGTTCTAGGAAAACCACTGGTGGCTGTACTAATGTTAATCCCAAGACTATGAAAGCTTTTCAGAATCAAAGAAAAAAGGCCACCTTCTCCAGTGGTCCTCATGCCTTGATCCCAAAGGCGGCTTGATGTGTGTTTCCTTCCCAATGCCCGACCTGCCTCAGGACTCACCTGTGTGAGTGCGGAGATGAGCCTTGAGGTGGGAACTTTTGAAGTAGGTCTTCCGGCAGCCTGGGAAGTTGCAAACATAGTTCCTCCTTCGGGAAAAGTCTACCTGAGGGGCACAGTTTTGACTGGATGCAATGAACACTGGAGCAGGGGCAAGGGGCAAGAACTTGGTATTTCCAACAGCCATTACACTCGATGAACACGTGGCAGGCTGGGGGAGGGCCCCCTGGGGCAGAACCAGCATCACAGTTCCCTGAGGCACAGATGGTCCCACAAACACAGGCTGGGGCACTGGAGCAGCGTGGGGTAAGATGGGTTTGACAGTCCCTGCAGACACTTGGGGGGGTGGCTTCAAAAAAGCTGGTAACATGCCACTTTGTCCAGTCACAGGGATCATTTGGCAAAGGACAGGGGGACTAGGAATGGGGACAGAAATCAGAGGGGTGGCTTTCCTTGGCAAGTCATTTTCATAATTCTTTGGTGAGCAGGACTGAATTGCAACAGGCCACCCTACCTCCTGCTGGCCTTTATCAGCAGGGATCAGGCCACCAGACTTGTATGAGCAAGGCTGACAAGACACTGAGTTAACTTTGAGCAAACTGTCTGTGAGGTGTGTGTCCTGCAAAGCTTCAGTACATCTTGGAATCTGTGCTTCTACTTCTCTGTTGGCTGAAAGTTGGTATTCTTGAGTCTGGGTGGTAGGAACGTGGGCAGGAGAAGGACTCCCCCCAGTGTGGCAAATGACACTTGTCACCATGGCCCTGCAGTGAGAGCTGGCAGCTGGCTCCAGCAGCTCTGGCTTCATACCAGGCAGGCCCCTCTCTGCCCTCCTGCTCAGCACTCTGGCTGCCCCAGTAGAGGCTGGGGGGATGGCCACGACCACGGGTGCTTTGGAATCAGTTACTTGGGAAGGAACAAGTGTTCCTGTCGATGGCTCCACGAGGTCAGGACTCTGAGGAGGAGTCATGCACTTAAAAAAAAAAAAAAGTACTGTGTGAAAAGGTTGTTTTGGTTAAATTTTAAGGAACTTACTTTGATCATGTTGCCCCCAAAGGCTTCACAAAGAAGTATCTAGAAAAGGCTGTTTGAAGTCTGCTCACAAGAGCAACCAGTGGCTGTAAAGGAGGCATGAGGTACTTTATTTTCTTGCTTTCTCCCTCCTTCCCAGCCTCTCCCAAACTGACCCATCTGCTCGGTCATAAGGATGTCAGTGCTGTTCCTGGGCTTGCACAGCTACTGAAAGGAGCAATTTCAAGTATTAGGATGACAAATGAGAAAACAAATTCATATTAAAAATGAGAGCTCTACACAATAATTTTAGCGTCTCAAAAACTTTTTAAAATTTAACACATACTTACCCAATCACACACATCCAGTTCCTACTGGATGCAAGATAAAATCTATCAGAATGATCCCCGAAAGGCCATGCTCTAACCAGGGGTTCTACCTAAACCAAGCCTCTCTTTGCACCCCACCCCCAGCAACTTTCACTTACTTTGGGCCTCCCCACAGAAGAGCTCAATGCAAAGAAACTCTGAGAGGTGCTCCCGGCAGCCAGGATTACTACTTGGACAACCCTCTCCACTGCCCACAAGTCCCTTCTCATCCCTCTCCAAGTCAGTTTTCCAAACTCTCCTTCCAGTGCAAGCTTCCAGCCAAGGACAATTAGATTATAGCTTTCAGTTTAGTTAACAATTTACAGCTTTCAACTTCTCCAAGCTGAGAAGCAATTTCTCCCAGTAACTTCATAGCTGTAGCAAGTTAAGAAAACAAAAACAAAAAAACAGTGCTTGACTGCACCAAACTCACACAAGAAAGAAGTTGGCCACCACAGGGAGGCAGAGAGGCCAGGATTTCAACCCAGCTAATGAAGGCTGTCAGGTGCCAAAGTATAGGCCTTCTCCAGCTGCTACCCACAGGTCTGATCCTGGACTGGGGTACCTAAGCCATCACCCTAAGCTCCCCAGGGAAATGAGTATATTTTGCTTTCTGGAATCAATCTGTAAGTTTCAGCCTATGGATATTTTAATCCTGTGGCTGCATCTATCAATGGGAAAGCACATTTTCAAGACATGTTTTCATCCTTAGGACCCACACGGGGGATAGTATGAACCTGCTTGCCAGCATCCCAGGGAATCCACCCAGGAATTCTTCAGCACATTTATTGAAGGTACTCTAGCACAAAACCCATTCCTCTCCCCACCCCTTACCAAAGTTGATAAGGAATGGAAGTCTTTTGGTAGCTCAGGTGCAGCTGCGTCTATGTGCACAGTGGTGGTGACATCCCCAGAGTCAGAGACAGGTGTGAGGGGTCTTATCTTTAAAAGGTCCCCTTTCTGGGCTCTCTGACCCCAGGAGCTCATGCAAACAAGAGCTTCGACAGCTTCCATGTCGTTCTGCTCCAAGATGCTGCATGTAGACCTCTCACTGTCATGCCGCTTCCTCTCCAGGATTGACTCACATATGTCCATGATGTCAACCTAAAGGAGACACAACACAGCAGCTTCTCAGCCCCGGGAAACAGACAAGGAACCCTGACGGACACGCGGGCACGCACACCAGCAGCCTGCCCCGCGCACGCCCGCACTGCCCGCCTCCAGCCGCTTGCGCACGCGCTCTGGCTTCTAGGGAAGGAAGCCTGCGGAGCACGGAGGTCCACTTGGCTCTGAAGCCAGCTTTCTGTGGAGGGAAGGAGTTGGGATGCAGTCGGCCGGCCAGCGGCTTCCACAGAAAACTCTGATTCGTAACAAAGGTTATCAAGTTTATGTTTTTCTTCGGGAAATGATTAATAAGACTTGTTTCCTGAGGCGTGAACCAAACTGGCTAGTGCCAAACGGGCCCTGGGGAGGAGGAACGATACTGATGGCTCAGGCTGAGGTTGGGCGAGATGAGAGAGCGGCCCTTCAGAGTCGTGAAGCCACCGGAGTGTCCCTCAAGATGCATTTGCGGCAACTCTGGAGCATCCATATCAGTCAGGGCATCCCTCAGCAGAGCTCCAGGAGGGAGAGCCCGCGCTGGTTCAGCCCTGGTCCCCACACCCAGGAGCACCAAGTCAGTCAAGGCCACCAGGACAGCACGGGGAGAGGAAGAAACTGTAAGATCTCGCCACAAGTCCTGGACCCGAGGGCTTCCCGGCGCAGTACCCTTGTCTCTTCTTAAGCGCGAGGGAGATGGGAAGCGACTAGAACTAGCTGATCTCTTTCCAGAGAAACTTTACATCTATGAAGATACATACTTACACTCAGTTTGTTTAAGCATCCAACCTGACTTACCCAGGTTACCCCCAGGGCACACAGGTAAGGCCACCACCTTTACAAATGCCACTCTGGCCCCGCTTCTGCCCGCAGCCCGGCCTCGAAAAGAACTGTGAAGTCACAGACATGGGCTGCCGCCTGCTCCACCCCACAGCGGGGGAGGGACGCGGCGGCGCGGGGCTCCCAGTCCTTTCAGCCCCTCAGCCGTCCAGTGGCTCGACAACCAGGTCCCAGGTCCCAGGTCCCAGGTCCAGCCAGAGAACTTCCCGCCGCTCTGAGGCCCGTACTGGAGCCAGCCGGGTGGAGGCGTCCCACTCCGCCCACCGCGTGCAGTCTTCCCGCCAGCTTTTGCCCCGCCCCGCGTTCCCGCTAGCTTTTGCTCCGCCCCTCGCCCCGCCCCCGCGCTGCGTTCCCACAGCCCTCTCCACGCCCTTCACGTTCCCGCCAGCTTTTGCCCCACCCCCTAGCTCTCCGCTGACGCGCGCCGCGTTCCCACAGTCCTTGCCCCTCCGCCTTTGCCCCGCCCCCGCCGCCCGCGTGCCGCGTTCCCGCCAGCCGTGCCCCGCCCAATGGCCGCCTCCGCACAGGGCCTGGTGACGTCATGGCTGGAAATAACCCCGCACCTGGAGCCCGCGGGGCGGGGCCGCTGCGGGAACGCCAGACAAAGCTGCGCGTAGGGCGGCGCGAGGCACACGCCCCCTCCGCGCCCCTCCCAGCGCGGCCTCACGCAGCCACCGCCCCTCTCGGCTCCCGAACCCGCCTGGGTTCCTAACGGTGCGGGTGCGGCGAGGCCCCGCGCGCTGCCTCTCTCCTCCGCACCCTGGGTCCGCACAGGCGGCGCGTCCCCGCCTCTCCCCTCGCTCCGATGGGCGGCCACTCACCGCGCGCGCGTCGCCCGGGCCCGCGGAGCCTGGCGTGTGCATGGTGCCGGCGGCCCGGAGGCAACAAAGCCGCCACGGGCGGGAGCTTAGTGCACGGCAGCTGCCGCACGTGCGCTGCGGGCGGCGGCGACCCGGAGCTCGAGCGGCCGGCGCGCGCCTCCGCCCGCCCGCGCGGCTCTGCCCCGGCGCGGCCCTCGCGGCGCGGGAGGGGCGGGGCGGCTGTGGAGGGAGCGGCCGCAGGGGCGGGGCGCAGAGGCAAACCAAAATACACCGCGCCCCGCCGGGGCGGGTCTGGGCGGCCGCCAGCCAATCCGCGACAGGCCTGGGCACCCCCGGCCAATGGGCGCCGCGGAGAGCCGCGTGATCAGAGCCTGGCCGCGGCGTGATCGGGCAGGGCGGGATGCGGCACGTGTTTTGGTAGCGGCGAGGGGGCGGAGCCTGAGGCCCTGGAAAGTAGGGGAAAGGTCCTGGCGGCGGCAGCGGCTCGGCGGCGGCTCCTGCAGCGGCTGCTGCAGCGGGAGCGGTTGGGTGGAGGGACCGTGCAGATGCGGCCGGGGAAGTCCCCAAGTCTACTGGACTGGCTGGGGAGGGGGGCTGCGCTTTAAGGGGCCACCACCCGCTGCTTGCCGGAGTGCAGGTCCCCAGGGAGTGAATCTGTCCAGTAGAGGCGGCTCACCTGGAAGCCTCAACCCTGATTCTGCTTTCTTGTTTAATCTACCATCGCTCTTAGGAGAGCATCCCTGATCTGGAAGACTTTTGAAAGCTGGCTAGCCCCAGGTGACATTCCTGCATCCGCTCCTTCCTCCAGGCACTTAGAGCCCGAGCTTCTCGGCCTGTGTCTGCCGCTGACGGCCCCCTCCAGGCAGCTCTGGGCTGCAGTTTCCCCACAGTTCGGTGGGGATGGAGGGTTAGGGGCAAAACAAGTGACCGCCTGAAAAGCACCTGGTGAAACCTGCCCATTTTTCTAGGCCAGGTGTAAGTGTCACCCTCTCTGGGAAGTCCTCAGGCATGAATGAGAGAGATGTCCAGGGCAACTTACCCCTGCCCCGCAGTACTTTGGCTGCCTGTGTCTCTGGGTGTGGTTTATGCATTTCTGCAGCTCTAAGTTCTTGAAGAGCAGCCTGTGTTTATTTGTACCCCCACAGCCTGCAGCGCGGCTTGGCGCAGCCTTTCATCCACCCATGTGGCCCACATTTGCTGAGCTTAGATATGGGTTGGCATAGAACAAGGTGCAGAGGCCACAGTGAGGAATCCTCGGTCCTGCAAGCTAGGGGCAGGTGAGAGTAGAGGATCCCCGCGCTGTGGGGACTGTGCTCTGAGCAAGAGAACAGGTAAGGAAACAGGCCATGAAAGCACCAGGCCCTCCACGTTCATACTGATAGGGAAGCAGGTGGGGCCCAGGGCTCTGGCCAGCTTCTTCCTCACCAGCCTTCTCTGCTTGGGCAGAGGGAGCGTAAGCTGACCTCCAGCTTCTTTCCATTTCATCTAACTCACATCCTTCCCAGCACCTTTCAAAGCCTATAACTTTTGTTTCGTTAGTTATTTGTTAATTGTCTCCCCACCAGAGGGAACCTTCCCAAGGTTAGAGACCTTGCCTAATTCACTGTGAAACCCCAGTGCCTGGCTCACTGCAGCCACATGGTAACCAGTGGTTGAATAAGTGAATGAAGACCAACTCCTAACTGCCCTCCCCATTTGGACATTCTGCAGACATTTGTAATTCAGTGTCCTTGAAACTGAACTTCCATTCTACCCAACTATGAATTTTCCCCAAACTTCGGGAAGGGTACCACCAGATACCCTTTTCCTTCATCCAGAAATCTAAGAGTCACCTTTGGCCCTTCCCTCCTGCCCTTGCCTCCCTCTGTCAATGACTTAGTGCTCTTTATCTTCCTAAATCTCTCTCAAACTAGTCACTTCTCTCCATCACCCACTCTTGCTCTGGTCCAAGCCACTGTCTTCTCTCACCTGAATTATTTTGCTGCCTCCCAGTGGGTCTGCTTACCTCTAGCTTCATCACCTGCACAGTGCCCCTCAGCTCACTGCCAGAATCATCTTCTAGAAGTAGGGACGGTACCAAACCTGTACTCAAACCCTCAGTTTGGAATCCGAACAGCCACAGACTGAAACTTACTCCTTAGGCAGGAATGCACGGCTCTGCAGAACCAGCCCCTAGCCAGCACTTCTTGCGTCATTCCGACCAGTTCCCCAAATCCCTTTCCCTTCTAACACTGTTGTCCCAGTGCAAAACCCTGTGCCCCCCAACATCATGTCAGAGTCACCATCTTTTGCTTTGTATGTGATGTTTCTTTTGTCTGGAACACCCCAACCCTTCTCCACTTTTACTCTGTAAGACTGCATTGTGACTTCTCAGTAAAGCCCTTCCTGACCCCCAAACAGCAGGACGACTCAGCAGAATGCTTAGTGCAGGTCTTTGGAGTTAGACCTGGATCCAAATCCCAGCTCTGCCAGTGTAGCCAAGCCACGTGACCAGCCGTGTCTGTGGAGTAGGAGGTGGCAGCAACTCTCCAGGAGTCTGGAGCACAAGCTTCTCTCTCCTCTGGCTCAGCTTCTGCTCCCTGGACAGCACCTGGAAACTTGGGCAGCAGGCTGGCTCCAGGTTCTCCAGGCATAGGTCCTCTCCTTCCTATTTCTAGTCCATGTGACAGACAGACAGACAGACATGTAAGTCTTTGCTTATGCTGGTTCCTCCTCCCTTGTCCCCCACCTCTACCCAGATACCACCTCTCCATGCAGCCTTTCTTCACACACGCACACACACACACACACACACCAGGTGGTTGCTGCCATAGCCAGATACTGGACCTGCCTATAGTCATTGGGATATTGACATGTTTATAAATTGGAGTCAATTACAAGTCATTTACTCAGAGACATCACGGAGGCCCTCATCGGCACCAGGCCCCACAGAACCTCAGGCCAAGTGCGGTCCAGCAGGCACACTGGGCATGGACCCAGAGAACTGTAAAAAGTAGAGCATAATGCCACCAGCTAAACTGCCACCACTTTCTCGTGGGTCCTGCCAGAGAGTCTGTGTATATGCAAAAATACTTACATGCAAAGGATCGTGATCTGTGCACCTTCTGAATCTTGCTTGCTGATTTCACGACACATCTTGGAGGCTACTGCACGTCAAAGATACTTTGTGTATCTTTGATACGCAAAGATCAGCCTCGCTCTTTGTTGTGGTTAAATACTATTACGTTATACGAACATGCCATACTTGAACCACTCCTGCCTAAATCACCTCTGTTTCTTCTATTTCCAGTTTGCAGGACATCCTATCTGTGCATCATGTGCCCACGTGCAAGGTTAACTACAGAATCACCTCCTAAAATTGGAATTGCTGGGTTGACTGCTCTTACATTTCTTTTTCCCTTTTGGTAAATTTTATTGAAATATAGCCTAGATACAGGAAAGTACAAAACCTTAGGTGTACAACTCAGTGAATTTTCATAAGGTAAACACACTTGTGTTACTGAGATCAAGAAACAGAATATTAGCAGAATTCTAAAAGCCCCCTGCCTGACCCTGCCCAGGATGGTCCCTATCATGACTTCTAACACCACAAGATACTTTTGCATGTCCTGAAACCTGTACAAAGAGAATCATGTAGTTTATCTCTTTGGGGACTGCCATGTACTTGCATGTAGTTCGAGATCATTTATTCTCGCTGCTGTAAAATACAGCACCATGCACTGGCCCATTCTTGTGTCCATGGACATCAGGGTTATTTCCAGTCTGGGGCTTTTATGAATAAAACTGCTATGAAAATTCTGATATGTGGCCATGTGCATTTTTTTGTTTAGGAAAATTGTCAAAGTGCCCTCCAAACATGCTTTTGTGTCTCTGTACGCCATCAACAATCAACTGCAAAGCCAGTCCCCTCTTTCTCCGCTGGTGCTCGATCTTCTTGAATTTTTGACCTCAGCCAAGCTAAGTGGAAAAAATGAGCACTCATCATATAAGATTGCATTTCTTTGATGGAATTTACCTGAGAGTTTTGCTTGTATTTAAAAGCCATCATGATTTCTGTTTATGTGAACTCTGAAGGAATTTTAAATGACACTACAGAAACTTGACTGTGTTCGTATGCTGAAGGGAAGGGCAGGGTGGAGAAAATTGAGTGAAGCAGAAGAGAGATGGAAGGGCTGACAGTGGCGGAGTGAGGTTGGGGAGTGTGTGCTAGGGGAGGGCTGGGGGAGCACGGAACAGGGAAGCGGGCCATGCACGTGACGAAGGAGCCAGGAAGGTTCTGGGATGGAGCGAGAGATGGCCAGGGTGTTTATGTGTGATCTGCCTTCTAAGTGATGTGGGAGCCATCTGCTGGGGAAGGGATGCTGGGGAGATGGGACCAGTTTGGAACAGACTTGAAGAAATGTGTTACAGGTCCAGCCAGGGAAAGTGACGATGGTTTCCCACTGGACTGAGGACCAAGTTAGGATGTCAGAGTGACCCTGGACAGGGAAATGGGTTGGTGTCCTAGCTCCTAGAATTCAACTGCTGGGCACCTGTGCATCTTTGTCATCTTTGAGCCTCAGTTTCTGACCTGCAAAATGGAGCTGGATTAGCTCTGTGGTTCTAATCAGTCCTGAATTATGATCAAGTAAGTATTCATGGTTTTATTATGAATGAGAAAAATAAGGGGCAAGGAATGCATTTTTTCATATAGTTAAGTACAGTTTAAGGACTATCATTTATTCAAAGATTGTATCCTCCTAATTTTTTCTGGTTAGAATGTCACGCCTTTTAGGAAGAGATGGTGATAGCAGAGATAGTACATAACACTTGAACTTGTGAGAGCAAAACGTTAGCAGTCCTCTGGCAGCATCCCCAAACTTGTTCTGAAATTTTATGGTCAGTGAAATGCCCGAATCTGGGAATCTCTGGACTAGATGTTTTTGGAGATCCATTCCATCTCGGATAACCATGGTTCTCTGCAAGGGCTGGTCCCCTTTCCAGGATGAACTTGGAGGAGCTGATTTCAAGGCCTAGTCAGAAATAGATGGTTTGCGTGACTCCACTTCATTCTGCCCTGGGCCTGGCAGCTGCCAAGGGGCAAGGACCCACAGCAGGCGGGCGGGCTCTTCCTTTCTCCTGACCCTCAGCATCCCCTCCCTGGGCTGCAGACTGGCTGGCCCCGGCCTTGCCAACCCCTGAATATTTCAGCCTTCGGCCAGAGCCCAGCTGTGGAGCCGAGAGGAATAAATCGAGTCTGGAGGCTGCCTTCCGTGCCTGCACTGCTGCCAGGGTGGGTGGGAGGGCCAGAGAGAGCTGACTTGGGAGGGGAGAGTAGGCTGCTGGTGAGGTCTGGGTCCAGCCCATCCTTCCTGCCTTTCTCTTTTGCCTGGGGCTGAGCTCACTGGCTGGAAGTCACACAAGGGCTGATGTGCTGTGCACTGACTAGCTGCTTGACTGGCAGTCTGGTTGACTAAATGACCTAATCAGTGATTGACTAGTGGATCAGTTCATGAATCACTGACCCATCAATCTCCCACCTGTTTGATGATGGATCCACCAGCCTGACCATGGGCATCCATCACTACTAACTCCCTCAGTTTCTTCATCTGTAAAATGGGGCCGAAACTGAGGACTAGAAAAGGGAAGCAGCCCTGGCTGGCACTGGTGGAGTCAGGCTCCATCTCTCAGACCCAAGTCCAGTAATTCTTTCTCCCAGCTGTCTCCTCTGGGAAAACAGGCACTTTAAAAGCACATGTGAGTCCTTGTGAGTGGATGGGTTGGGGGAATCGGCAGCTCTCACCAGATACAAAGGGGACGGTCAGCTCCTCCCTCTACACACACACACACACACACAAACACACACACACAGCTTCTGCTTGGTGGCTGCGGCTGCCTCGTGACTGCAGAGCTCTGCCTTCTCTCTGTGTGTCCCCAGGCCAGAGCACCACCTCTCTGGGTGTTGTGTCGTCAGACCTCCCAAGAGGGAGAACCAGCTTGTGTGTATGGGTCAGGTACCCAGGCCCGGGGTAGAGGGGCTGTGTGTCCTCCAACCTGCAACATTTGCCAAAGGAAAGCTCCAGGGTGGGGCTGTGGGTAGAGTGGACCCCTGGAGGATTATCTTGAGGGGATGGGTGCTTAGTGGGATCTTGAGAGCCCAGGCAGGACAGCCTGCGGAGCAGGGAAGGAGAGCCATGCTGTGCGCTTGCTGCTAGGAGACCTTGGAGGGATCAGAACCAGCCCTGCCCTTCGGTCCCACCACTCGGCAGGAAAGACCACAAGGGATGTGCTGTACACCAAGGCCATGCTGGAGGTGCAGGTGCAAGGGGAGCAGAGGGGACCTGACTACCTCTGCCTGTGGAACTGGCGGGAGGGCCGTCTGGGACGGTTTCCACAGGAGATGTCCTCCGAGCCGGTGTTAAGGGATGAGTGGCCGGGAGCCACCCAGGGAATGGAGGTGATGTTTCAGTGTTGACGACACACCTCACCCCTTTGTGCATAGGCAGCAGGTGCCTGATAGGTTGGAACCAGCCTGGGAAGAAGCTGTGAGAGCAGCCCATCTAGGGTTCTCACATTTGAGCGGAATCCCCTAGAGTCCGTGTCTGCTGGGTCTGCCCCAGAGCATCTGGCACAGTAGGTCTCCGATGCATTTCTAACAAGTTCCTGCATGTTGTTGACGCCACTGGTCCAGCGACCAAGCTTTGACAGCTACTCCACTAGCCCAACCTGTCATTTTGTGGGAAGAGAAACAGACCCAGAGAAGGGGAACAACTAGAATCCTTGCCTCCAGGCTGACTCCCAGCTTGGTGCCTGCCACCATCCTAGGCCCCCTGAACGGATACCACCGTCCTGAGAACATCCCTAGGAGAAAGCCCACGGAGGCCAGTGTGGGCCATGACAACAACACAAAGTACCTCCCGGCCTGGGCGGGCAGGCTTCCAAGGATCCCTGGGGTCACCCAGGCTGTCTGCCTGGCTGACTGCCTGTCCCTGGACATGCTGCCAGCCTGGCTTCCCCAGTGACCCAGTGTGGTGCTGGCACCAGCCCAAACAGTCAGCAGGGCCAGCAGCGTGGCTGCTCAAAGTGCTGGCAGAATGACCAGTGGAGACGCATCTCACGGGGGGACTTGCATGGGCCCTGCAGGGCCTGAGCTGGGACCTGCGGGGTGCCTATTCCTCACTCCTGCCCTCTGGGGAGCGCCAGGCTGCACCTCCGGTGGGCTGCATCGCCCCTGTGCTCCCAAGCTGGCCAGCCCCCTGAACCAGAGGGAGTCACCCAGCTTCCCTGGTCCAGCTGCTTCCCGGGCCCCAGGGGACTCCTGGGCAGTGGCTCCTGCTGTCTGTGGGTCCCCCCCTTCCTCGAAGCCTCTTGTCTTCCCCATGAAGCACCCCCCTCCAGGTGCAATCAGTGCCCCTCCCTCCTCAGTGTCCCCACGTGGCCTCTCTTCAGTCACATTTGTTCTGTTTACCACTTCCCACCTGTCTTTACCTGGAACTGCAAGCTCTGACCTCAGAGCAGGCCCATGTTGATAGGGCCAAAGAATGAATAAACCACTTAGCCAGGAGGAGTTTAGAAAATGCCCTATGCTCTGATTTGTCCAGAGCCCGTTCCCAGACACCTTTCTGGCTCTGTGTGACTCACAGATCCCTGCTGGATCCCTTGGGTCATCTGTGGGCTGCCACCCTAGTGTAGTCTCTGAGAGATGTAACTGCTCAGGGCTCCCAATTTAGGAATCGCCTTCACTGCCTTGCTCCCTCCCTCCTCTCTCCCTCCGCAGGGACACCGGGAGGTGGGAGCCTCGTCCCCAGGAACGATGCCTCTGCTGGTGTCAGCCACTGTGGGAGCCTCGCAGAGACTGGGGGCAGGAAGGCAGGAGGAGTTGACCCCTGTGCTTAGCTCCCTGAGGCAGATATGGACAACAATAGCCCAGGTTTTGCTGTTTCTGTTGCAACGCAAGCAAGTTCATGATGAAACCTGCTGCTCTGCCAGCCACCAGGGAGAGAGGGCTGTGACACAGTTCCTGCCCTTGTGGACTTTGCTCACTACCTGTGTGACCTTGGACAGGTTGCTTAACCTCTCTGAGTCCCAGTTTCCTTTTCTGTAAAATTCACATGGTAAAAAGAACTACTTCTAGGAATGTCATGGGAGTTAAATGAAGTGATGCTCATACGAATACCTGGCCAAGGTGCCTGCCTCATCACTACTCATAAATGATGACTAAAGAAGCTCTCCTGTGATAGGGAGGCTCTCAAGGAAAGTAATGATAATGATATAGTTTGTATAGTTTGATAAATGCAACAAGAGAGGAAAGCACTGCTGGCTAGTGGAAATACCGGGGCTGGGGGAGCTGTCTTAGCCACTTAGCTGCTAAGCTGGATGAAGGAGAGTCGAGGAGGGTCTTAAAGAGGAGATAATTAGAATGCATTGTAAATAAGCAAATGGGAGAGAAGAGACAATTCTCCCCCAGGAGGAATTCCAAATAATATATAGAGATATCCGCTCCAGGGAGTGGAGCCTAAGTCTTCACCCCCTAAGTGTGAACTGGACGTGGTGACTCACTTCTGACAAAATCTGGGAAGGGAAACGAGTATCTTCATGCTGGAGAAAGCTTGCAGACACCATCAGGTGGCAGGGGCTAACTCGCCAGTGGTAAGGGGTATGGACAGTGAGGTGGGGTGGGTGAGGCGAAGGGGCCCCTTCCCCTCTGTGTCTTCTCTCCTTGATTCCATAACCCCAGCCTAACCATGAGCAGCGTCGGACAGATGCAAATCGAAGGACACTCTACAAAACGCCTCCCCAGGACTTCTCAAAGGGGTCAAGGTCGTGACAATCGAGGAGAGAGCAGGGAATCACAGATGTGAGGAGACAAAGGAGCATGAAGGCTAAATGCACTGTGGAACCCGGGATGGGATCTGGAAGTACTGGAAGAGCATTTGTGGGAAAACCAGTGAAATCTGATTAAAGTCTGCAGTTGCGTCTGTAGTATTGTCCCCATGTTGATGTCTAAGTTTTGACAGAAGGACCGTGGTTATGTAAGAGGTTCAGCTTGGAGGAAGCTGGGTGGAGGGTAAGCCAGAACTCTCTGTACTGTCTGCAGCTCCTTGGTTGAATCTCCTGCAACTGCTAGTGAATCTAAAATTATTACAAAGTAAAAAGAAAAATTTTAATAGCTCACTGTAAGGGGTGGACAGAGCAGGTTTTCCAGGTAGCATGTGTGTGCGGGCACCCGTGCGCACGTGGATGAGGGAGCAGTGACGCAGACCGAGTGGGCTGGGGGGAAGGCGTGGAGTTTGGGAAGACCGTGAGTGTGGCTGCATCCGAGTCAGAGGGAGTCCGGGGAGCCTGGAGGAGGGTTTGCTACGGGGAAGGTTCTGTCAAGCCATGCTGAGGAGCTGGGTTTCCAGGAATGGGGACGCGTTGCACCAGGCAGAGCCGATACCCTGACTCTCAGGGAAACCCCATGCCTGATTTGCCCAAGCAACAAACCTCTCCAGCCACAGTAATGTCCACGGCTGTTCCCAAGTCCCTCAGCCCATTGAGCCCTCCTGTCCCTTATGACTTAAATAAAATAGCTTCAAGCATTCATGTGCTGCCCTCATCCAACTGGAAATCTGCATCCTTCCCAGTATCATCAGGGATTCCCCTTAGGGAAGGACATATTCCCCCGTCACCGCCAGCTCCCAGACCTCCTTGTGCCGATTTCTCCTCCTCTCCTCACCTCCTCAGCATGGACTCCCCTTGGACGAGCCCCACTCCTTCACGGCCAAGTGTGTGGACACCTTGACTGAAAGCCACACTGAAGGAGGCGGTATAAGTGATAGCAACATGAAACAGAACATTCCTGTCGTAAAAGCTGGAGTTTTCTGTCCTCCAGGAATTGTTCTCCGAGCATTGCCCCCCACTTCCCTCCTCCCCGGCTCCCTCTGCCCCTGAGTGGGGACTAAGTTACCTCTGTCCCACTCTGACCTCATGGTATCCAGGCCCTGGGGTCTCTGTCTCTACAACTAGTGGCCCACATGTAGGTGATTCTCCTCCAGGAATAGCTCCGCAGCCGGCTCTGGGGCGGGCCACACTTTTTTCCCTCTGTACCAGCACTGAGTAGAAAATGTATCAGGGTTGTAATATATACAGAGACTGTCCTCCAAGGAGTGAGCTCCCCAACTTGAGATGCACCCAAGCCAGGCAAGGCAGAGATCCACCACGGGTGTGGAGTGACTCCTGCCAAGGGTGCACTGGCTGCCAGGGCCCCAGTCTTGAGATTCTGGGAGCTCAGGACCACACTGTCTCCACAGCCTTGGGCAGTTCCTGCCAGGACCCCACGGTGCCTCCAGACTGCATTACTGCACTTGGCAGCCCATTCTCCCACGGAGCAGCCGTCTCCTCACCAGGAACTTCCTTAGCTCTTGCCTAGGTTGGCCATGCTCTCTGCCCAAAAACCAGGTACAAGTCCTCATGATGCAGGCTTAGCTTGGTACCCCACTATTCCAGCATGTACACCAACCCAGTAAGCGCAGAGCCTGCCAGGGGATCATTCTGAAGGTCATGGCTCCACATCAAGGATCTACTGAGATGGCAGCCTCACGGGCTGGCCAAGGGCCCGGGGAGGGATACCCTAATTCCTCTTCTTCAGTGAATGCTCATTATCTTTTCTTGTCCATATTCATCAGCAGCGTAGGTCTCCCATCCTCTCTGGCACTGGGAAGCCGCTTTGACAGGCCCACGCAGGGGTTAACCTCAGGGAAGTGAGGCCTCAGCAGGAAATCCTAACTCATCATGCCAGCCTCCCTCCAGGGCCTCCTCACACTCCCACTTCCGGACTACATGCAGCTCGTCCGGCCACTCGCTTCCTCCTCCTGGGCTTGTTTACGGGGGCTTCCTGAGGCCTCGAGCTCTCCAGGCACCTGGATACCCCAGCATTTGGGCTCAAGAGAAGGCTTGAGAAGTTATGGTGGCTCTTAGGTAAAGTGGCCCCTCACCCCTGTGGAAAGACAGCTTCCCAGTAGCGGGGCCCCTGGCCTAGGCATCGATTACAGACCCAGGGAGGCCTGACTCCCCGCCGGGTGGGAACCTTTGACCTCTGATTTGTCTGCCGTCAAGGCCTGACCCTAGATCTTGGGCCACCTGAGTTAAGAGCTGGCACACATGGGCCGTGGTGACAATCTCTTGCACACATATTCACAAAGCACCTTTTCCTTCGTTACCTCCTTGTGATCACCCAGGCAGGGACCATTTATCTCCATGGGAGATCAGCCTCTACAGCTCTAAAATGGGAGGAATAAATATGTCCCTAGCTGAGCTGTTTTAAGAATTAGAGGTGATGATCCCCAAAAGATGACCGTGAGAGGCAATCAAGTTATTCCCACCCAGAGCAGGTAGATTGTGGCTTGGCTGGGCCCAACCTTTCTTTCATGTCAGAAGCAGTTTGTGTGTGATGTCAGCATGGGGGTGCTTTTTATTCTATGCCCGAGGGAGAAGGGGACAGCTGGGAACGTCACACTGGGATCACATCCATCACCCCAGATGTGGGACCCCGAGAAACCTTGACGGGGGCAGGGGCTGGAGGTCGGGGGCACGGGGAGGCACCTCCGGAACTCTGGTGTAGGAAGCGATGCTGCTGAATTTGCAGCCCCAGGCTGGCAGGCCGGCCTCAGCTGGTGTGGTCCCAGGGCGCTCTTGGAGAGCACCCCGGCATGCAGCCAGGCCCTGGAGCATTTTCAGACACACACTCACACTTCACTGCTCAGCCGTTTCAGAGCAGAGCTTGGAGACCATTCAAGTTCCCAACCCTCTCGTTTCCTGGCTCTGTTCACAAAGCTCTGGGCGGAGAAGGAAGGGAGCGTCCGCAGGCCCAGCGCATTCCTCTGGGTGGAGGCAGTTGGGTAGGAGTTCTGGAAGGTCCTTGTCCCACAGGGCCCACCGAGGAGGGCTTTGTCTGGTACCCACACGCAGGAAGCTCCCACCCTGGGGGTGGGCCTAGCCTGTTGCCCCTGCAGAGAGACACACCTAGGCTGATGGCCTCAGCGGCCACTGGGGAGGGGGGCAGTGGTCATGGTCAGGCAGGCTCATTTCTGTCTCAGCCTCAGTTTCCCCTTGTGGGGTATTAGTATGGTGGCAGTGGACTGACAGAGATGCAGATAAAATAGCCCAACGAGCCTCTCTGGATTACAGCAAATGACTGTTGGACTCCAGATGCCCTGGCTGTCTGGATCAGAGAGTGGGGTTGGGGAGAATTTGTTCCCAAGATTGTCCCATTCAAGTGTAGATCCCACTCCTCATTTAGAGGACATGAAAGGGTTGAATGACCCCATCCCCATCCAGAAAGTGGACATGTTATTCATTAATTCCTTTCAACAAACCCCTGCTGACAGAGCTGGTCCCAGGACTGTGGACACAGTGAGCTTTTGCTGTCCTCCCAGAGGACACAGTCTGGGGAAGGACAGTTGACCTCGCACTAGGCACCGGGCCAGAGGGACTGCATGGGGAGGAGGGGGCCCTGGGCAGACAGGCACTTCATCTGAGGGTCAGAACCCTGCCTCTTGGCCATGTTTGGGCTGAGCTTCAAGGAAGAAAGGAAAAAAGGAAGAGAAAAAGAGAGAGAGAGAGAGAGAGAGAGTGTGTGTGTGTGTGTGTGTTGATATGGTTGGGGTGGTGCAGAGATCCGGAAGAAAATGCATGGATCATGAAAGCCTGGAGCATGAGGGGGTGTGGACAACCGGTCTCTGTTTCCACACACAGATAAGTGGGAGGTGGGGCCAAGACCTATTTGCAAGGCTAGATTATCAAGGGCCTTGCGGGCCATGCTAAAGGGTTTGCATTTTATTCTGAGAATCCAGAATAAGCATTGATAGGATCTAGGGGAACGGGCAGTCACATTGCCTCTGACCACGACAGCAGGTTGGCAGCTGTAAGGCTGAGGGCTTGGAGACCAGTGTGTAGGCAGCTGCAGTCATTCCCTGCTGCAGAGAAAAAAATGGGGATGTCAGCTTTCTCTGCTGTGTAACAAATTACCACAAACTTAGAGGCTTAAACCAACATACATTTATTATCTCAGTTTCCATGAGATATGAAAAGAGGAGTCTGGACTTGGCTTAGCTGGGTCTGGGTCTCATGAATCTGCAGACCAGGCAGCATTTGGGCTGTGCTCTTATGTGGAGGCTCTAGTGGGGAAGAATCTGCTTCTGTGATCTCAGGTTGTTGGCAGAATTCCTTCCCATGGGGCTCCGTGACCAAGGGCCCGACCGCTCACTGGCTGTCAGCTGGAGGCCACGTTTCCTTGCCACAGGCCCTCTCCTTAGACAGCACAACGTGGCAGCCCATTTCCTCCATGCCAGCGGGAGAGATGCACTCGCCAGTCAGCCAAGGCAGAGTCTTATATGACACAATGTGGTCATGGGAGGGGCCTCACCTTTGGTATAACCCGCTGGCTAGAAGCAAGACACAGGTGCCATCCACACTCAAGGGGAGCAGCTCATACGGGGCATAACACCAGGGTGGGAGATCATCAGGCCATCTTCCGGGCCACCTTCTGTTTCCTTGTATTCGCACTCTTCACTATCTCTCAAAACCTAGAAAGGAGATCTCATATACAAACCTACACGCATAGCTGGGTGGGGGCCTGGAGCGCTCCTCCCTCCCCTCCAAGTATCCTGGGGAGTTTAGAGGCTGCAATGAAGTTGCACAAAACTCTTCTCTCACACATCAATTCCTCTCCAGGAATTTACCTGAGTGCCAAAAGGCCTCATTAGAAAAATGTGACCAAGATCTAACCAGCCCCTCTCCCAGCAAGGGGCCCACATCAGCCAGTCATAATTCTGCATTCTTCGGGTCACAGGAGTTGGTTAAAGGGGAGCATGTGACATGGGCAGACCAATGGGGCTTCTTCCAGGACTTGCACTGGGGCTGGCCAGAATGACAGTCTCTTCCTTTCCAGGGCTGCTGTGAGGATGTGCCAGGGCCATGGGTCTGTCCCCGTGTTGGGAGCCTTTCAGCACCAGGAGAGACCGAGGCCAAAACAGAGGAGCAGAGCAGGTATAATTAGTGCCCTAATGACTCACTGAAGCCTGGATGTCAGCAGTCTTCCTAACTGTGTGAGCAGGTAAATTCTGTCTCTTTTTTTTTTCCCCTTTAGTTGAGAAGGATTTCTGACCCTTGTAACTGAAAAAGTGTCCCAGAATTAAAGCTCTTTAATGTCCCAAGTATCTACCGCTGTGGTCCAGCTCAGGGCAAGGGGAGTTGAGCCCGGAACCTTCTCTGAGGAACTTCCCGAGAGACCGCTGACAAGTGACTAGGAGGCTGGACCTCCTTCACCCTGGGAAGCCGCCAGCACACTGTGGGAAAGGCTGGCATTCCCATTCGGGAAGTGAGTGGAGGCTTGGGACCATGCTCTTCAGCAATTTTTTTAGAAACCAGCTTTAAGATATAATTTCTGCTCGATGAGCTACATCCACTTAAAGCGTACAACTCATGAATAGTGATGAATGTAAATACCGTGAACCCATCACCGTATTCAAGACACAAGACACTTCATCACTCCCAAGCTTTCCTGTGCTCCTTTGCAGGGAATTCCTCCCTGTCTGGGCCGCTGGCAACCACTGGTCTGCCTTTTGCCACTGTGGGAGTTCATGTACATGGAACCACATGAGATGTACTCTTTCATGTGCGGTTCCTTTCGCTGAGCACAGTATTTCTGATATTCACCATATGGGTGAATGTATCAGTAGTTTGGCCTTTTTGGTTTTTTGCTGAATGGTGTACCATTGTATGGATGTCCCACATTTTATTGATCCATTCACATTTGGGTTGTTTCCAGGTTTTGGTGTTTAGGAATAAAGCTTTTAGGAAGATCATATCCCAGTCTTTATGTGGATGTATGCTCTCATTTTTCTTGGGTAATACCTAAGAATGGAATTGCTGGGCCATATGGCAAATGTCCATTTACCTTTATCAGAATCTGCCAAGCTGTTTTTCTGCAGTGTTTCCACCATTTTGCACTCCCAACAACGTATGAAAACCTCAGTTGCTCGGCCAGTTCACCAACATGTGACATTGTCAGACTTGTTAGCTGTAGCTGTCGAATGGGACGGAAGTCACATGTTAACTGTGGCTTTAATGTTTGTTTCCCTGATGTTAGCGATCCTGAGTTTCTCTTCGTGTGTTTATTGGCCTTGGCATATCTTCTTTTGTGAGGCGTCTGCTTGAATCTTGCCAATTTGTTTTTGGTTGAGTTGTCAGGATCCTATTCTCAATGTCAAAGCCACCTCCTGTATGTTCCCACGCTGAGGAGGCTGACACACTGATTGTGTCTGTGTGCACACACATGTGCACATGCACTCCCCCCTCCAATTCTTTCCACCAGCGTGAGAGGAGGCTGACTCCCATTTCAGCCTCATTTCCGCTGTTCCGTGAGAGGACGTGCACAGGGCAGATAAAACCTCCTCCATTTTATGGTTGGAGAACCTGAAGCCAGACCGACCAAGCCCATGATGTCAGTGACACAAACCTAAGTTTCTAAGCTTTAGGGCGCTGACCCTCTGAGACGCCTTTAGTGGCCGTCCTTCAGAGAAGTCTTGTCACTGACGAGGTTCTTGAAATGCTAATGCACGCCCTGCAGCTACTCTCAGTGTTAACCAAACGTCAGGCTGGAAGGAGGGACCCACCTCCCTCCTCTTCACCCCAGTGCCTCTGCCCCCAGACCAGCCCGGGGGGCATCTCCACGGCTTTTCTATCCTCCTGCCTCAGCACCTGGCAGAGCCCTTTTCCCGCAGCACTTCTGCAAGCCCTCCGTCTTTCCCTCCAGGTTCAAGTCCTCCCAGACGCTCTCTGGGTGCCGTCCTCTGCCCCTCTGCCCCTCGGAGAGCTGGCTCCTCTGCTGGACCCGTCCACACCCAGCGAGCTAGTGCAGGGCCAGCCTTGCACCTGGTTTCCCTCTCAATGTCCCTCTCTTCCCTCCAGCCCTCTCAACCTCCCTGCTCTCTGTTCAAGGGGAGAGGCCAGTCAGCTCTGGGCCGATGGCCGCGGGGAGGACCCGGTAGGGCCGCACACGGGTGCAGCGCGGAGCCTTTCCCGAGCTCTGGATTCCAAAAGCCCAAGCCCTCCCCCAAGGGAGGAGAAAGGGTTCGGGTCACAAAGTGCTCGTGGAGATAAAGCTGTTCTACAGCCCCGTCTGCGGCACAACCCGGGGGCCACAGGTCCCATCGGGTACCCGTGGGGACAGTCCCTGGCGCTGTGCTCCTCAGAGGCCTGCTTCACCCCCAGAGCGGGAAGAGGCGCCCCTGCCTCAGCTGAGGGGCTGGGACTAGGGTCTTGCAATACTGAGGGCCACACTCATGATGCAAGGGTTCTGAGCGCCCCAGTGTCTCAGGCAGGGTCCACCAGGGAGAACCGGTAGGGTATGTGTGTGTGTGTGTATATGTAGCCGTACTTAGATGTGTGTGTGGATGAGTATTTCTGTGTGTGTGTCCACAGATGTGCATAGATGTGTGCATGTGTATGTATACTGCAGAGTCCAATCCTGCCAATAAGTCTCTTTATGGATATATATATGTATGAGATTTATACATAATATGTATGTAATATATTAATTATATTAATACTTAATATTATTACACACTATTTATATAATCTAGTATTTAATATATTATATAACATCTATATACTATATTAATTACATTAATATCTAATATATAATATTTATATAATATACTTAATATATAATACAGTTAATGTTATTAACTCTATTGTAGAAAGAATATTAAAATATATAAATAACATTTACTTATTACATTATAATATTTGTTATATAAATAATATTTAAAGATAAATATCTAGGGAGCTATTTATTACAAGGAATTGACTTGCACAGTTGGGGGTGCTGGTTAGGCGAGTCAGAAGTCCACAGGGCAGGTGGCAGGCGGGACCCTCTCAGGCAGGACTGCGGCTCCAGCCACAGGCGGAGTTTCTTCTTCAAGGAGATTTCAGCTCTGCTCTAAGGGCCTTTCACTGGTTGGATGAGACCCACCCACATTACTGAGGGTGATCTCCTTTACTTAGTGTCACCTAACTGCAGACATTAACCATGTGGACAAAGTCCCTTCACAGCAACTTCTTGGATCATTGTTGATTGAATACCTGGTGATGAGAGCCTGGCCAAGCTGACACGTAAAACTCACCATCACACCCAGGGGCTAAGGAGCAGAGTCTCAACCTTGGTGACCATGGCTTTGAGGCATCATCAGCCTCACCCAGACCATTGCCCTGGTTCTGCCCTCGCTGCTCTGGCCCCTCCCCTTTTGGCTGCCCTGTCTGTGTGTGGTGGAGGGGTGGTCTGGAGCTGCAGAGTGGGCTCTCTAGTCCCCAGGGCTTCATACAATGCGTGCTCTTTGCTCCTCCGTGGCTCAGGACTCGGATGAAGGACTCCCCATCTAGCCCAGGGGCTAAGCTAATGGGTGGTGCTCAGATCCTGTCTCCTCCAACCAGCCCTTGCCCCATGGCCTTAAGGGCAATGCCTTAGCCTGGTACACACAGCCCGGCTGCCGCCTTCCCTGGTCTTCTCCCGCCCAGACAGGAGAAGAGCAGCTCCAGTCCTTGAGCTGAGGGCCCTGCTTCCACACCACAAAGGAAGAGCAGAGGAGGCGGGTGGAGGAGGCAGGGGGTGGCAGGTGGAGGAGGCAGATGGAGTGTGTGACTCCAAGTTCTTTCCTCCCACCTGCTGCCCTGAAGGTTAGTGCCTATGGAAAAAAATGCTTCTAGTCCCACAGGTCACCTGCCTGGAGGTCATTCACCTCAGATCTCTGCAGAATGTCACGTGCTGGGGAGGAGAGCTGTGGGGTTCTGGGGCCTGCTCACACCGCTGACTGTGCACACGTTAAAACAGTGCAGATCAGCCCCACCCTCGCCCAGAGAGCTGCTTGTTAAACACTTACCAGCCCATCACTGGAGAGACCTGGGGAAGGCTGGCGTGCGGGGGCAGGGGGGTTAGTTATCTATTATTGAGTAACCATCTCCCCAAACGTAGTGACTTAAAATGACAGTGATTTATTACTTCTCATGATTCTGTGGGTTGAGGAGGTGGCTGCTCTGCTTCATGTGGTGTTGGCTGAGGTCACTCTGGCAGCTGTGCTCAGGCCTTCCTCTCCGGCAGGATAGCCTGACTTCCTTCCAGCATGGTGGCCAGGTTCCAGGACGGCAGGAAAGCAGAGCCTGCCAGGTCTCTTGAGGTCTAGGCCTGGGACTGGCACAGCATCACTTCCAGCACATTCTGTTGGCCAAGCAAGCCACAAGGGCTGTCCACATTTGGTGTGGGAGAGGACCCAGAAGATCATGGACACAGGAGGTGTGGTTCCCTGGGGGCCCCCAATGTAACAGCCAACCACAGGAGATGAGAAAAGCAGACCTAAGCCACGAGGGGGAATAGGGTTTCTAAACACTACACCTCGCAGCACCAGCCGGTGTCCTGAATGACCTTGCTCCACAGCACAAGGTATGAGGGCGTTGCACCCGTCACCTCACTGGATGCTCACAGTAGCCCTGGAAGACTGGTGGGACCAGCCCCTGCTTACAGATGACAGAGCTGCAGCTCAGAAAGGTTCAGACACTTGCTCCTGGTCTCAGCTTCTCCGAAGTCGAAGCTGGCACCTGCTGGTCTGGGAGGTTGCGGAAGAAGTTCCTGCTCCAGGTGCCCATTAGGTGCTGTGGTTCTGGGACGCTGGCTCTCTGAAGGGGTGACAGCCATCCTGAGGGTCTTCCCTGGTTTAGAGGAAGGGGAAATTCTCATGGCAGAGAGGGAGAGCAAACTCCACTTCCCCCAAGTCAAACATCGTGTTCCCACCTCCTGTTCTTGGACTGTTTGCTCAGAAGGGGTTGGCCTCTAGCTAATGTGTCCGCCTCGCTGTGGTCACAGCACAGCAGTGAATGGAGTGGAGTGAGGTCCCTGACTGTGTGGGTCTGCTGGGGGCCCAGTGCCTCAGCATCCTGGCTCAGCCATCCAGACCCCCAGGGGCCGTAATCCCGAGAGACAGGTACTGCGTCCTTGGAAAGCCACCCGCCCCACCTGGATCTCAGGTTCCCTAACCTTCAAATGAGAAATTGAACTTACGGGTCTCTGAGAGCCGTCCCATCTCCACGCCAGGTGTTGGAGCCATATGTGCACCTATACTTGGCCAAGTCTTGGCTCCTGGAGAGTCTCTTGGGCTTTTGTCCCTGACTCTGGATAATCCTTTTTTACGAAAGTGTGGTCACAATGGATGCAACAGGGGTAACTAGGTAACTGCCCTGTGCTGGGCACTGAGGACAGGAAGGTGGATAGGACACAAATCATGGGGGAGAAGGCATGAAAACACATATTACAACTTGAGAGTAAGTGTGGAATGAGAAAAGTCATTTGGTGATATGCATCAGGAATCTGTAAATGTTTATATCTTTTGAGCCAATCATTCCACTCCTGGGAATCTAACTTGAGGGACTAATCAGAAACAGGGGAGAACAAAATACTTATTGCAGCATTAAGTAGAACTTGAAAGTAACCTAAATATTTTACAGAAAACTGGTTAATTGGACCATGTCATAGATACTTAATAAATATTTCACATCCATCAAAACTGGATGTGACAAAGAATTTTCAGAAAATGCTTTTTGAAGTTACATTAACTGAAAAATGCAAAACAGAATTGAAGAGCCAGGGTTTGAGCTACATTTAGGAGAAAATGAAAAGAGAATACAAAAAGAAGAAATTTACCACAACACTGACAGCAATCACATTTGGGTAATGGGATGAGTTTATGGGTGATTTAAAAAACTATTTTCTGTCTATTTTTTTTAAGTTTAATTATTTTTTCCCAGTTTCATTGAGGTGTAATTGACATCCAACCATCTTTTAAAGCTCAATTCAAAAGGAATTTCCTCCATGAAGCCTTCATAATTCCCGCGGGTAGATGTGGTCTCTCACCCTCTGGCCCCCAGAGCGTGGGTTGTGCCTCTCTCACGACATCTCCCATCTGCGCTGTGCTCACATCTGTCCTCATCTAAGCCGAGCTTCTCAGGGGTGCGGCTGTGTAGCCCACATCACTGGGTATCAGTGCCTGGCTCCGGGCCTGTCCACACCGTGCACTTAGTGGCCATCTTGATCTACTTGGGTTCTGGTTGTGGCTCATATGCCTGTGGTTCTCTTTGTTTTGCTTTCAAGGACTCCTTTGTAACGTGAACATTTTTCAATGGCAGCTATACCATCTATCATGGGGAAAGTACATAAAGGAAAAGAGTATCCCCTCTTTGCTCCACGAATTCACCAGGACTCCTCACTGTCTAACTCTTCTGGTTATGACTCACGTTTCCCTGACTTATCACATGTCCAGTCATTTTTGGCTGGATGTTCGACATCGTTCACTGCATTCCTGAGAGTTTGAACCATGTTGTCTTCCTCTAAAGATTACCGACTTTTGTTTTGACAACTAGCTGCATTTTTTCTTTTTCACGGTAGTTTTATCCCATCAAGACCTGTTTTTAGGCTTTGTGTGAACAGGTCTAGGGCCAGCCTTACTCCAGGGCCAGGGTCCTTCTACATTGGAAATGCTGTCTTTTCGAAAGGACTAAGACCAGAACAGTGGTCACCAAGAGCAGGTGGAAGGTGAGAAAATGACAGGGAGTGTTTTTGGGTTACAGAAATGTTTTATATCTTGATTATGGAGTGATTACATGACTGTATGCATTTGTCAAAACTCAGAACTGTATAGCTCAAAGTGGCGAATTTTTACGGTATGTAGATAACACCTCACTAACCTAACTTTTAAAAGAGGGTGGCTTTTCTGAGGTCACAACTGAATGCCCGGCGTGTTTGGCAAGGTCTTGTCGCTCTGGCTGTCAGAACTCCAATGTCCCATTATGGGGTGTCCCCAGAATCTCCCTTCAGCCCGCAGCTCCCGGGTGGCTCTGATGATCACCCTGCAGGTGTGCAGCTTAGCATTTGCTCAAAAACCCGAGGGGACTCCTGTGCAACTTTGCGGGGCTCCTCCTCTGCATAATTCTCGGCTCAATTCTCTTCTCTGTTCTTCTGGAACCCCATAAATTCCAGCCACCTCAGCTGCCCTGAACTCCAGCCTCTGTTTTCTTTGTCCAGTGAGATCACTGTTCTCTGGGCCTCACTTCCTGTGTGTGATTTAGAAAGTGTCGGGGCTGCCCCCAGGCAGAAATGCCGGAATGAATGTGGAGCTGCCCTCATGTGTGTCCTTCCCTAGGGACCACAGCCCTGCAGTGTCGTCCAGCGCCTGAAACAGTGGCTCCATGTAATCTGCCCAGTTTTCTAACTGGGACTGGAGGGCAGGGAACAGCCCAGGCGGGAGCTGGGCAGGTGCAGGCAGACTAGAGCTTGCCTGGAGGTCCAGGAGCCTGGCCTGGAAAACGCACAGACCTAGGGACCTGGAGGCGGCCCAGGGGTCTGCAGGTGGCCCAGCGGATGCCACTTCTCGGGTTGCCAGCCGAGTCGCCCGACCCTCCCAGGAGCACTTTCTCAGCTCTGGTTGCCTCTGTCCGGCAGTCATCAAGTAGTCTAGGAGAGTCCCTGGTCCGGTCTGATAGGACAGCAAGCTGGAGGAACTTTACAAAGCAGAAGATGGGGGAAGCATCCGATGGCCTCAGGCTTCCATCCCTCTCACGAGCCTGTTGCCTTCACGAGAGGCTGGGGTGCAGCCAAGCTGACCTCCCCGCAATCCTGCCTGACCAGGAGCCGTAAGGTGCTGGATGTGGGAAGTGGCTTCTCCTGCCCCTCAGGCAGGTGTGAGAGGGTTGGGACCCTTAGCCCTCCTGCCTCCCCAACTCTGTGCTTCAGGGTCCAGGTGGGGTGCGGGGCTGGGGTGCCTTGGTTTCTCCATCTGCTCCTCGGGCTCTGGTGCAAGCAGACATGCGTTCACACCTAGGCCCTGTCACTCTATCATGACTCTCCGGAAAAGCCCTGTGTCCCCGTGTTGTCACAGATCTGATGGCAGGAAAAGAGTTGTGACTGTCTGACTTGACAGTGTCTGGAGAGTGAGGGATAGGGTGGCCCTGTGGCGCTGTGACACTGGGCCAGGAGAGCTGAGAGCCCAGGCCTAGGGTAGTATGTGAGGGAACTAAAAGCCGGTGACAGAGGCTGGAGCCCCCAGGAGGGTCCCTTAGGGAGGACCACCCGCAGTGTGGGAAGCATGAGAAAATGGGTCACTGAGCCCTGCCCTCAGGATGGATGCCCATGGGGGCGGGACATCGAGGGGCCGGGTAGGAGCCTGATGGTGCCAGGGCACTGGGGCAGGTGCTGGGGCTGAGTTCCCTTCGGCCTCGCCGTGCAGAGTGTGGCCCTGTGGTCTGGCTCTGGCGGCGGGCCCCAGCCCTGCAGGCAGGTGACATGGCCCCCCTTGGGGGCCAGAAGTCCTCTCCTACTCACAGGTGTGGCCTGCAGGCCCAAGCAAAAAGGGGGGAGGCAGGATGGACTGGGGGGCCCTGTGCCAGTGACATGTGACTCCTGGAAACTTTAGGGGCCTGGACTTATCTGGAAGCCAGAGCTGGAAGTGGGGGAAAGGGTGTAGCGTCGCGCCAGCTGTGGCCGTGCGCCTGGGCCAGAGAGAGGAGGGTGGCCGTCTTCCAGCTGAGCCAGACATTCACAGTCCAGCCCCTGCCTGGCCGTTGGCCACACAGAGAAGGCTGCACAAAATTCATGGAGGCCTGGCCAGCATCTGCTCTTCCCGGGTGGGCGGGCAGGGGGTGGGGAGGCCCCGCTGCACCCCTCTCCCCCTCCTGCCTCTGACCCGGGCTTCTCCGGGCTCAGACCAGGCTTCCCAACAGGAAGGCTTTCTGGATGCAGGGGTGGCAGGATAGCGGGTCTAGTGGGTGTGAGGCCCCTCAGGGCTGACTGTCCATCCCTCCGCACCAAGGGCAGAGGCTGTCGGGGGAGAAACGGCCAGAAAGGAAAGAGGCAGGCAGGGACTCAGTTTCAGACTTTCCTCCCTCAGCTAGTCCTGCCCACACCAGGCCACCGCGGGGACTGCACAGTGTGTCCCGAGGGCGTGGACAGCTGGGAAACAGGTGTCCTGTGCAGGGGACCTATCTGTGCATCCTGCCCTTTCCACCCTCCTTGGACCTTACCCAAGATGCCCCTGAGCCTTCCTGACTGTCCACCACCGTGTGCCTCGCGCCGCCTCCTCAGGCCCCGTTGTTGAACACTTAGGTTGTCTCCAGATTCCTACTGAGTTTGTTTCAAGCAGCAGATATTTAAGCCAGGCTCCTGCTAAGTGCCTCCCAGGGCGCCGAGGAGAATGAAGCCCAGTCCTGCTGCCCAGCTAGAGCCCACCTACTCCTGACGCAGGCAGTTGTACGAATAGGATTCCAGTATGCAGGTGGCAGGGGGGCAGCGCCTGGATGGGGAGCAGGAGCAGGGCTGCAGGGGACAGAGGGCGGGTCTGGACCCGGCCTGGTGGCTTCCAGCTTAGCTGAGGGGTGATAGGCATCAGCTAGGGAAAGGGGAAGGGGCCAGTGCTGGGAGGGTGCCGGGGCCAGGTGAGCAGCAGGGGCAGGGCCCCGGGGCTGCAGGACTGCTGGAGCAGGTCGGGGAAGGAGGCCCACGTCCACGGGGACCTGGCCGGTGGCCTCTGTCTTACTGGGACACAGCTTGCTGTCAGCTCTGGGTGCAGGTGGACTGGAGCTGTGGAGAAGGGAAGAAATTGTTTTCAGATGGTAAATTGACCCAGGTAATCGTTACAATTAAAAACCTTAATTGAGGTCTAATTTATACATAATAAACCACATCTCTTCAAAGTGTACGGTTTTGATCAGTTTTGACTTTGCATTCACCCATAAACCTACGGTCACAATCAAGAAAACAAACATCTCCATCACCCCCAAAGTTCCCTTGTGCCCCTCTGTGACCCCCCACTCTCCCTGGCCCCACCCCAACCAGGCGTCACTGACTTTCCTGTCACTGGGGATTACTAGGAATGTTCTGGCTTTATGGGAATGAGGTCACATCGTATGCATTTCTTTTCTGGAGGGAGGGCTGGTTTCTTTAACTTGGCATAATTTTTTTGAGATTTATCCATGTTTCCGGATGTGTCCATAGCTCTTTCTTTTTACTGCAGAGTGGTGTAGTATCCCACTGTGTTCTTCAGCTCCGAGGGGGCGTTGAAAACTAAAAACCCAGCAAACATCACAGGGGCCGGAGAGGAGTTGGAGCTCCTTCGAGGCCCCTTTCCCAGAGAACAGTTATTACTCGGCCTGCCTGGTGGCTCCCTGGAAGACCCTGCTTGCAAGGCTGTCTTTATTTGACCCAACTCAGCCCACCCAGTGCAAAAAAACCTTTTCCCCAAGGGTACTTGTCAAGAATAGCTGGAAGAAATTATCCAATTTCATAGCTGCTTCAGGGGGTGGATAACAGCTGGGCAGACAAAGGCCAACTAAGAGACTTAAGAGGAAAAACTGGGCTGTGACAAGGCATAGGTGCTTTGAAAGGCTCTGACACGCTCCCGGGAGCCTGAAAGGCCATGCACAGTCTAGGGCTATGTGCACACTTGGGCAAGACCTGACGGGGCCCCGAGCTGTCATCTCGGGCTGAGCTGGAGGCCAGGCCAACAGGAGGTGAGGGCTAGGGGCAGAGCTGTGAGCAGCCTGGCTGAGCAAGGACACTACACCCCAGCACCTCCATGGAGCCCCTCTGCAAAGACCAGGAGATTCACTGGTTCCAGATGTTTCAGGAAACCTGACCACCAGTCAAGCACTAAGCTAACTGAGCAGAGATTTGTGTCCACACTAACATGCAACGTCGACTCTACAGCATTAGTTTAGAAAAATCACTGAACTAACCAATAACAGATCGTGGGGAATGAGAAGAGTCAGATTTCCAGAGTAGCCACATTACATTATCTGAAGTTTCAGCCTCAACAAAAAAAATCACAAGACATGCAAAGAAAAAAGTGTGGCTCATATTCAGATCAAAAAACAAATCGATAGAAACTGTCCCCGAGGAATCCTAGATATTGAACTTAATAGACAGAGATTTAAATCAGTAATTTGAAATATATTCACAGATTTACAGGAAATCAGCCTAAAGAACTAAAAGCTTGAGGATGGTGTCTCACCGGACAGCACCCCTGGGTGCTGGGGGCTGGCCTGGAGCCGCCTGCATGTCTTCCCCACTCGCACCCTCTGAGAGCTGCCCGGAGATGGAAAGCAGGGCTAGGGGCACAGATGCCCCTCAGCGCCCCCACCCAACCCGGAGGGAGCGGGAAGGGAAGCAGCTGGATGAGACCGAGGGGGCCGTCCTGCCCTCTTCTATTGAGCTGGGCATCCCCGGCTTGGAGGACAGACTGCACAAGAAGAAACATGGGAAAAGAGGAGTCAGCTCTTGGGAGCAAAGTGGAAACTGAAAGTGACAGGCCGTCTTCAGACAGCTGACGCCACGCGGCCCTGGGGAGGGCCGGGGGATGGCCGGCTCTGTCGGCTGCTGTGTGCTGTGGGGCAGGCGGTTGAGCCTCTCTGAACCCGTTTGCTACTTTGTGAAGTGGAGATGATGACCCCTGCCCTCCCACCTCGAGAATCAAAGGCAGAACCGACTCTAAGGGCAGATTCCTCCTCTCCCTCGGCTTCTCCCCCAGGGCCCTCCTGGAGAGGAGCTACTGTCCCGGGGGCATGTCCACCCTCCCGCCTGCGCGGCCCCCAGGGCTTTTGCTTGCTCTTATCACAGCCCGCATGCAGAGGTGGAGCGTGGGTGCCTGGTATCGGGGCCATCCGAGCCAGCAGCCAGGCTCACTCGTGCTCCACCTGCAGTGACAGAGCAAGGAGGCCACTGCCTCACCGTGGTCCAGCAGGACGTGGATGTGGGGGAGTGAGGCCAGGGGACAGTCCGAATGCTGGGGGCCGGGGAACTGCTGCAGAGACTGCTGACTGCCTCAGCTTGCAGGAGGCCGGGAGGGCTGTGTCCACCTGGACTACCCTACCTGCATGGCTGAGCCCGAGATCTGGGCAGACAGGCCACCCAGCGTGCCCACCTTGGGATAGGGTCACCTCCAGACACCACCCAGGAATGGGTAGCCAGGATAGGCGCCTCGTGCACCCCCAAAGGAGTACTCTTTGTTCTTGGCTTTAGATGCACAGTTGGGAGTGGAAGGCAGGCTGGGTTCTGGCCGGCATGCAGCCCATTCTCGGCACCTCAGACCTGAAGGAGAGCAAGTCTGTGCATTTGTGTGGGAACAAAATTTATGAGTATTAAGACTCTTTTTTTTTTAGAGCGGTTTTAGGTTTACAGCAAAATAGAGAGGGAAGAACAGAGATTTCCGCCTCACCCCTACCCCTCTCCACACACACATGCATGGCCTCCGCATTAGCGACATCCCTCACCAGGTTGGGACGTTGGTCACCACTGATGAGCCTCTATGCTACGTCGTCATCACCCACAGTCCACAGTTGATGTTCGGGGTCACTGGTGTTGCACATTCCATGGGCTTGGACAACCATACAATGTCAACATGTATCCACCACACAGTGAAAATATTCACTTCACTGTCCTAAAAATCTTGTTTTCTACCCATTCACCCCTCCCCCATGAACCCTGGCCACCACTGATCTTTTTACTGCCCTCATTGTTTTGCTCTTTCCAGAATGTCATATGGGTGAAATCATACACCCTTTCAGACTGAAATCTTTCAGTTAGTAATATGACTTTGATGTCTTTTCATGGCTTTGCAGCTCATTTTTTTCCAGCTCTGAATTGTACTTCATGGTCCAGATGGACCACAGTTGATTTACCCATTCACCCAGGTGAAGGACGTCTGGTTGCTCCCAAGTTTTGACAATTACGAATAGAGCTGCTATAAACATCCATGTGCAGGTTTTTGTGTGGACATAAATGTTCAGCTCCATTGGGTAAATACCCAGGAGCATAATTGCTGGATCACATATATGGTAAGAGTGTGATTTTTTAGGCAACTGCCAGACTGTCTTCCAAAGCGGCCAGAACATTTTGCATCCCCACCAACAATATCTAGGAGTTCCTGGTGCTCCACATCCTCACCGGCTTTTGGTGCCGTCAGTGTGGTGAATTTTGCCCACTCTGATGGGTGTGTGGTGGTGTGATGTGGTTGTTTTAATTTGCATTTCCTTGATGATGGATGCTGTCGGACATCTTTTGATGTGCTTATTTACCACCTGTGTGTCTTCTTTGGCGAGGTGTCTGTTAAGGTCTGGGGCCTATTTTTTAATTGGGTAGTTTGTTTTCTTATTATTGAGGTTTAAAAGTTCTTTGTGTATTTTGGATAGCAGTCCTTTAGCAGATGTGTTGTTTTTTTTTTTTGCAAATATTTTCTCCCAGTCTGTAGCTTGTCTTCTTTGGTCTTTCACGGAGTTGTAGTGTTTAATTTCAAAGTAATCCAGCTTGTCAGTTGCTTCTTTCATGGCTCATGCCTTTGGTGTTGTAGCTAAAACTTCATTGTCATACCCAAGGTCACCTGGGTTTTCTCCCATGTTATTGTCTAGGAATTTTACTGTGTTGTATTTTAAATTTAGGCCTGTGATCCGCTTGGAGCTAATTTTTGTGAAGGCTTTAAGTCTAGACTCATTTTAGGGGAAAGCTTCTGTATCCATTTCAGTGGAGAAAATGTGAACTACATGCAGCTCTTTCCTGCCCTTCTGGAAGGTGGCCCAGGCAGCGCACTCTGCGTAATAAACTCCCTGGTGAGTTTTAAATTTTGGGGACCAGAAGGGATCCTGCCTCATCCCTGCAGAGAGTTTACAGGGAGAGGCCTCTGTTCTGGCCTAGATAACAGCCCAGCTAGAACCCTCAAGCATTTTCTCTTTCCATAATTTCCCTGGGCAGTGGTTGAGGTCTTGACTTACAGGAAAGTAGGAAGGAAGGAAGGAAGGAAGGGGGGGAGGGAAGGAAGAAGAAAAAGGAGGAAAGAAAAGAAGGAAGAAGGAAAGCCCTCAAAGGGAATAAGGAGTAAAAAACAACTATCCTGCACTATTTTAATCTTTATCGTCTACGACTTTCCTAAGAATTAAGTGTGTGCTTTTTCCGTGAGGTCATGCGACAAGAGGAGAGATGATCAGATGTGACTGTAACCTGCTGTCCAGCCTCAGGAGGCCCCTGATCGCAGGGGCTGGTGTGCACTGGTGTGTGAGGCAGTTCTTTTGGGCTTTTGACTTGATTTTCTATAAAGATTAACAGGAGAACCATGTATGGAAAGGAACAGAAGCCAGAAGGAAAAGTTCACCCAGATCCTTGAAATTATCTTCCTCCAAGTACACGATGAAACCTGAGCACAGGTGTATGCTGGTTGGAATCATTGCTGGGAAAACAAGTCAAATTTTCTTTCCTAATCACTGCAAGAAAAGCCACCGACTGCCAGGTGTGTCACCCTCCTAAAAGCTGCAGGGCCTCCCTCCGTGTTTTACACTTGGAGGAGGGTGTGGTCAAATTCCTCCGCAGCGGTAGCCTACAAGAGGATAGTCAAGAAAGAACAGTCAGGGTCACAAAGGCCAGCGATATTCCAGGGGCTGCCAATGATTCATTCATCTTACAACACTGGACTGATTGATCCAGTCATTCAGTGAAAATGCATTGCTTGTGGCAGCCTTCAGGGTCTCAGCAGGAATCAGATGACATGCTCAAAACAGTAGAATTCAAAGAGAGATTATAAAGGGACGATTTACCAAGATGGAATGCAGGGGGTCCTGAAGGGATCATCTGTGACCACCAGCGAGGTCCACTGGCCCCTGAAGGGACAAGGAGGTGGTTTCATTACCGGAGGGAAAGAGCGCGCGGAGGAGACCACCTTGAGAGGATCAGCCTGCTTGCAGTGGCTGGTGGGGGAGCCTGGAGTCAGTCCCTGACCTCGCTGTTCCTCCTCTCAGCTCCCCGCTCCAGCCGAAAAGGCTGCTGTGGTCCCCACAGGTGCGCCCCCCGGAGGAGAGCTGGGTGAAGGGCGGAGTGAGAGTCTGGAGTGGCTGATGCAAGATATCCGTCCGCCCCGGTGTCTACAGGGGCCAGCCACTTCTGTAGGCACTGGGGACTCGTCAGTGAGCAATCAGAACCCTCGTTCTGGTGGAGAGAACATTCTAGCAAGGGGGGTAAACAATAAACAATAAAAAAATAAGCAAAATAATGAAGTAAAACCTATGGCAGGTAGGAAAGTGATAAGTGCTATAGGAAAAAACCGAGAGGTTAAGGAGGCCTGGGGGCACGGGCCGGGGGGTGAGGGGCAACTGAGAGCATGGAATCCAGAACCAGGCTGGGTCACCCTTCAGCTTCTGAGTTAGGAAAGCAGTACATTTTCCTTATTGTTTCACCAGCTTGAAGAGTTCTGACACTTGCAACCAAAACCTTGCAGCTGACATACCAAAGTAATTTAGAAGCTTGTCTTTAATGTCAAATGTCCTTGAGAGAGAAAAGAAGAGCCTTTAGGTCATCAGTAACCTAGGAAAGAGCGTTTGCAGCTGACACAGCATGTGATGGTGGAAAGAAATGGAGGTTTGGAGTTGAACGTACTGCTGTCCCTTTCTAGAAGCATGAGCTCCTGGACCTCACTTGTGAAATGCGGTGATAGCCCCCCGTTTTACTGATGCTGTGAGGATTAAAGGAGATCGTCAGGCATCTGGCACAGGGTTCACCAGATGGTGCGGTAGGAACAGAAGTCAGGCTGCACTGGGCTGAAGTGCCAAAGAAGTGAGGAAATGAGACAATGAACAGATTATCCTTCCAGGGACGTAAACACATAGAAAATGAAGAACACACACCCACCGAACATGAAGTTATGCTCCACTGCATTCAAATCATGCAAATCAAAGCAGTAAGATGACAGGAAACATGCGTGCTCAGTGGGTAGGAGTGTAATCGGTTCGCTTCGGATGGCAATTTTACAGTATCTACAAAATATTTACGGAACCTAGTCCCTGACTCAGGATTCTTCAGCTCAGAGCTCACCCTATGATTCCACTTTACAAGCTTGTAAGGACATACGTGCCAGCAGGTTCTCTGCAGCAATGCTTGTACTGGCAAAACTTAGCCTACATCTCCATCACGGGCATCTGCATGGTTAGATCATGGTATTCATGTGATGGAATACAGTGCAGTCACTACAAAGAGCACACGTCTGAAGAATAGTGGCAAATGACAACATTTGCAAAACATAGTATGACCCTCATAGGATGTGTGAGTTGCATAAAGGACTCCCCTGCGGCTTTGGAGAGATTGTCGATAGTTATCCCTGGGGTGTGTGATGGAGGTGGCAGGAAATTTATCCCTTAGAGACCCTTCCATGGAGCTTTAACATTCATTACAACGATTTATGTTTTTTTCTTAGCATGTATTACATTTATACATTTAAAAAAAATTGGCTAAGAAATTTTAAGGGGGTGACAGCTAAAGGCATTCAGGACCAAGGGTGTGAAGGCACCTGAACAGAGAAGAAACAAGTCTGGGTGCGTGTCGTTACCCCACACCCGGCGTGATGCTCTCAGGGGAGGCAGAGGGTGTGGGTCCGAGGCCTGACTACACCACCTCCCAGCCTGTATTTGCTATATGCTGGTAGCCAGCATTTGCAGGTGGGAGGCAAATACTGCTAATAACAGATGATACAAATGCCTCCTTCACAGGGTGAACAGGGGGACAGGAATTTTCAAGAACACAATTTAGGGTCCCTACTGGGCACGCCCAGCTCTCCTGCCTTGTCCTGTGACCCTTCCCCACGGTGTCCTGCCGGCCCCTGAGACTACTTGCTCTGCTGCCCTGTCTCAGGCTTTGCTGTCCTGACTGCTGCTCGGCTGAACAGACAGGTTCCGCTCTGTCGCTACTGGTCCAGGTCCAGCCACACTCCTCTAAGCGTCTAACTTCTAAACCATCTCCCTGCTGATGTCTGGCCAGTAATGGGACTAGTTAAGGGCACCAGCTTGTCACTTAGTCACTGATAATCCCTTACTGAGCACCCGCCACATGACTAGCACCGGGCAGGGTCCCAGCGATCCAGGGAGACGAGGCTGAGGAGGGCGGGCTGGGTCTGATCACCACGCGCAGTGGGGAGAGTGGGACCGGGACCATCCACCAGGGCAGAGCCAAGTCTTGAGGCAAAAGAACGAGCTGAGTGACAAAGGGAGGAAGAAATGCAGGCTGTGGGGAGGCAGGGAGTGTGAGGGGAGCTGGGCAGCGGCATCCAGCGCAGGCCCCACCCCACAGGCTCTGGAAATGCAGGGGGACCCGGAGGGAGACTGCCCCCAGGCCTTTCAACTTGTGGCCCAAGGATTAGAACAAAGGTGCACAGATGTTGCAGGAAATCTATCAGGGAGTCTGCTTCATTAGTGTGATCGTGTGTGCATCAGAAGTGTATTTTTAGTGTCCATCCACCACATTTACCTGGGTTACCTGAATAGGCTCACAATAGCCGTTTGATTCAGAAATTCTGATGAATGGAAACATTACTGGTAGATTTTAAGCCAAACATTTTCTGTCAAGCTTTTAGTTTTAAAAACTAAAAACACGAAGATTTTAGGTCTGAAAGCATTTACCTTAAGCTTTACTGGTTAAATTCTGGCAGTAGTTAAAAAATTATTCAGGGCCCCCTCAGTTAACAATGACTTGGATCATTTTGGACCCCTCTAAGGAAAAATTAAGAGGAAGGAAGAGATCTGTGTATACCTGTTGGGAAACAAGGAGAAAATGCTAAAGTGATTCTTTTTAGCTGTATGATTTTAAGATCTCAGATTTTGCTTTACTTACTAATGAAAGGATAAAGTCAAACTGAGTAACAGGAAATGACATATTATGAAATAGACATAAAAAATTTAATCCCTTTGGTTTAAAATACATCTTCAATTATACAATTAAAAACAAACAAGTCAAAATCGATTTCATAAAACAAAATATAAAATATTGTTATATGACCCATGTCCCCTAATATCTTATCTTAGAAAACCAGCAATTTAACATACTTCATTAGAATATTTTAATAAGAATGTAACTTATCAATCCTACTCATACAAATAACCTATGCTACCTCCCTGAACCTAAAGATACCTGCGATTTTACTTGTTACAAAATTACACTTTTTAGTATTTTTATATATTTAAACATGTGTACAAAATGTTCCCCTGCCATAGTAATATAGTCTCATAAATTCATGAATGCTGTCTAGAATTGTGAGCATACAAGAAAACCAAAGCCTGAAGGCTATGAAACATGACAGAATAGAAATTACTTCTTAACACAGGAAGATTAGGAAGAACTCCATTGTGAGTTCTACCACCCAGTCCACAGTAATCACAGCACGGGCTGAAATTGCCGTGTTCATCCCCTCTGTTGGGTGCACCTGACTGATACTGGCACACGCAGCAGATGTGCGCTACAGTAGTGTTTTTTCTCTTGCCTTCATTTGTTAAACGGTGCATCCAAATAACAACATTCTCAAGAGCGAACACAATCTCTGTTGTTTGAGAAGGTTTCTGCTATGCCACGGAATGACTGCTGTGTTTGGGAAAACACAGACAAAGCCTTTCAGCGGGTTCCACTAAGCGCAGTATTCCATCCGCTTGGTACAGCTGACCACAAATAACCTCTCATCTCAAGAAAGTCTTTAAGGTAGACGTCACCACATCTCGTCACTCTATGTACACAGACACCACATGTATATATTATCTATTTATATAAGACAGGTATGTACACATTTACAGACTCAGGCCTTCAACATCTATTGCACTTAGACACACGCAGCTGCAGCCTGACGGAGGCACAGTGTGACCAGGTCAGTTCTTCATGAGACAGGCAGTTGATATGTTCAAGAACGTTGCCAAAGAGGATTTTGGTAACATATCCTATTGGAGTAAACACTTCCTGGGGGATGAGAGGCCGAGGGGGAAAGGGTACACCCCGTCCTCCTGGGGAGCCACGCCCACAACCTGAGGCAGTCAGAGTCACACAGAGCCGAGCCTGGTGCCTTTTCTGACTCACACTAGTGAGCAGGCCCACTGGTGCGGAAGAGACAATATTTTGTAAGTAATGTAGCAGATATCCTAAAGGTTCCCAGAGAATCTAATATATCTTGGAGAAAACTTTTCACTTGTAATCCTAAGTATTTATATCAGAAAATTCAGACAGCATGGTATATGATTTCTCTGTCATCTGAAAAACGCCAACGCAATACAGTCAATGCTATCTCCAAGCCAAATGCAGTGCCATCTCCATCTTGAAAGGAATCCCTTCCACTGACATCCACCCACGTCTGGAAGGCGGCTGACTGGTGAACCTGTGGCTTGCCGAACCAAAAGACCAGGTGCCACCCTCACTGCGCTTGCTGGGAGCTGTGGGTCACTGTGCCCTCAGATCTCGGTGAGGGTGAGCTTGTACGACCCCCCGGCTTCCTCGATCTGCAGCTGGAAGGTATCTTCATTGGAGTAATGCTTCACAATGTTGTCGTCCATGTTCACCAGAATCCTGGAAGACGGGCGACAAGACATATCCACTCACTCCTGCCTGCTCTGGAGTCAGACCTAGATGTCACAGTTTGCTCTGCCACTTACTAGCAATGACATGTGAGGTAGATTATTTAAATCTCCCTATGCCTCAATTTCCTCATCTATGAAATGGGTATAATAATAGTGCCTACCTTATAAGATTGTTATTGGGATTAAATGAGGGACTCGAGCAAAGCACTGATAACGCGCAGAGCAGGTGACAAACAAAACACACTGTCTTAGTTCTCGTTTCAGCATGGACTGATCCCTCAACAGACAGTACCTGTTACAGGGAACAAGCCTACAGAAGGAGCACTTCATCGGTCCAGCTTTAGAAAGCACATCAGTTAAATTAATCTAGTGATCTAAAGCCACAGCTCCCTGGCAGATTCTCCTCCCTGGCAAGTTACCTCAAAGTGTAGCTGAACTACCTTCAAGTCCAACCCTTCCCACTAGGCCCATTATGAAAATTTCACTTGTTTTAGAATTAAGCCAAAAGATCCTTACACTGTACCCTGCTTACCCCAGGCCGAACAGCACAGGCACTGAAATCCAAAAGGACTAAAACTATTCATTTCTGGACAAAGGAGCAACATCCTACGACTACACACACGACCCAGGGTGGAGTGGAAGGAGCAGAGGCTTCGCAGTCGGTCAGAACAGATCTGGAGTCACGGCCTTGGCACTAATTTGCGACCTGACCTTGGACAAGCCTCCCAGGCTCTCCGTGCCTCGGCTGCCTCGCCCAGGAGCGGTGAGCAGTGCCCACTGTCCTGGCGTAACGTGGAAATTAAGGACCACGCTAAGCGCCCAGTCCAGCGCCTGGCTGCCGACGGGGGCTCCGGCAAGGGAGCAGGGACGGCTGCCGTCCTGAGTGGACCTCATCACGCGCTCTGGGATTTGCAGTCACTGCGCTGCTGCCGAGCATGGGAAGGACAAGTACAAGTTCCACTTGAAAACAATCCACAAAGATGTCCTAGAAAGGGACATCAACTTCATGTGGATAATTTAATAAGGAAAAAATACACTCTTGTACTGATGTTTCTATAACTGGTCCTTGACTGGGCACAAATGCAAATGAATCACTTGAATGTTATATAATATTTGAAAACAAATTTTTTTTTTTTTAGAATGTTATATAATATTAATGTTACTTAGAGTTACTGAGAATGCTGGTCAATGCTCACCCTTTTTTACACTTCTTGAATATTTTCCCAATCTTGTCTTGAGGAACATCGTATTTGTCCGAGATCTAAAAGAGCAGAAGAAAAATAATTACAAAATGCTGTTAATTACAAAATGCTGTTTTCGTTGCTTGAAAACACAGACAGTCTATGTGTTAATATAGTGATACAGTCACTCAGCGTTCCATTTTTCACAAAAGCACGTGCAAAGACGCGGATGAGAGCCTGTCCGAGAGGGGGTGGGGCCCAGCTCTGGAGAGAGCTTGAATCAGGTGCCTGTTATTTCTCCTGAGTTTACAGATGTCGTTAGTGTGTTGTAAGGCCATAGTTTTCCAGAATCAATACTTTACAGAACAGTTTTACATTTATAGAGAAATAGAGCAGAGTACAGAGCTGCTCCCCACCCCATCAGCACCTCGCGCCGTGCGGTGCCTTTGCTCTGCGTGGTGAGCACACGCTGTGCAATGCTACCAACTGGAGTCAGTCCACAGCGGGGCTCCCTCTCTGGGCTGCACACTCCATGGGTTCTGACAAACGGACGACGACACGAATCGATCCAGCCACTGTACTTCCGTCACTGGGTGAAGGCCTTGCTCTGGAGTCAGACGCACCTGAACTGAATCTGCTCTGACTCCCTTTCAGTTGGCAGGTGACCTTCCTAACCCTCAGCCCCCTCGCACCAGAGACTCTCACCTCACGCACCACAGGACTGCTGTGGGATTAAGGCGTGTCCCGCACAAAGGAGTTAATTTCAGATACAGAATTACGAGAAGGAAAAAAACAAGTTACCATCCCACGGCGCGGGCCCAGAAGAAACATCAAAGGCCCGCATCCCAGCCAAGGCCTGTGCCCCGGACTGCTCTGCCCCGAGCCTCTGCAGAGGGCAGCAGGGTGCCGGCTAGGGTGGCTGCAGCCACTCAGGGCGGGCCTCGGCCTCGGCCCCTCCTCGCTGTTGTGACCAGCGGGTGGGTCCACACAGCTCGATGGAACCAGTGCGGGATAGGCTCCGGAGGTTTTCCTTTCAGGGCGCGGCAGCCGTCGTTAAAGGGAGGGGCTGAATCACCACAGGGCCAAGCCACTGACTGAGCCGAGATCAAACTCTGTACTTGAGCTGTTGTCCAGACCACCCCCTTCACCCCGGGGTTACCACCCGCCTGCCCTCAGTCTGAGGGCAAAGCTGGGGGCCGCACTGAGAAACGGGGCCTCTGAAGACCAACGTGCAGATGGCTTTCAATCTAAAAACATAACACTTTTCAAACCAAATCCAAGCTCCAGTCATACAAACAAGTTCCCTTCTCTTCTGTACCACAGGATAGTAATTCTCTGTTTACTTATGAAGTCCCCACCCCGGGAGATGTAAGCTGAATTCCTTATGAGCTGTGGACAAGTTGTATCTGGCACAGTGAGTCTCAATCTTTTTAACACTCTCCTTGTTCTCCATAATCGAGAGTTTGCCTGATTCCTATGAAGTGAGGAAGGGCTGCCAGGAGGCAAGGTAAGGAAGAGGAAGCCAGAAGAAATCACAGAAAGCAGAATGACGGAGAGCGGAGTGCCAAGGGCAGTGTTGGCTGTGGTGCGGGGGAAGGGGCTCGCCGAGAGCTGTGAATGTGGAGCTCCCAAGGGAGACCCCGCGACAGCGCCCCCACCACTGTCCCATCGCATTTATCAGCACCTGGCCAATTTCACAGCAGTCTCTCTGCTTATCTTATTCTCTCTGCCTTCCTAACTAGAACCTAAACTCCATTTGGCACCGTCACGTACGCCTATAACTCTGGTGCCCAGAATGGTGCCTGGCACAAAGCAGGCCCCTAACAGATATTTGTTAAGTGAATTCAACACACTGCAGTGGTCAGGGGGAGCCAGGAGAAGCCTATTTCCAGCCCACTCATGCACACGCTCTGAGCTCAAAGGTTCCTGTGATTTACGGGGGCCAAGGCTGTGAATACCAAGATGTGGTGCTGATTCTGTAAATTTCACCCGGGGCCAAAGCCAAAATGGGGGACCAGCATGGCACCCTCCTCACGTCTCCCTGAGGTCCCAAAGGGCAGGCAGGGTGTTTTGCTTATGGGCCTTTGCTGAGATCCTGCAGGAGGGGCCTAGGGTCATCTCTGGCCACACCTTTAAATGTTCACAAATAGGCTTTGGGTGCGATCTTGACACAAGTTCGGTCATTCCCCAGGATCAGGAGTTTCAAAGGCAGACCAAAGAGCCACTGTTTTATGCATGAAGCTTTTAAGATTTTATTTGATTGAAATAATTTTTGTTAGTTTCTAAGTAGTTTAAGTGGGAATCTCCCTTTAACCAAGTGTATGAAAATTAAACTATTCTCTAGGTCATCACAAATTCTCAATTCAGTGGACCAGACATTGCTGAGTGACTGCCATCCACCAACAGTGGTGTGTGATGGGGCAGCCCCGCAACGACTGAGCACCATGGGAGGCGAGGTAAAACGTGGCATGTGCCACAGGCACAGACAAGGCGCCTGGACTCAGGAAAGGTTTCAGTACAACAAAGAAAGGAATTTGGATGGTCTGGTAAACTGTTCCAACATAATTCTATGTAAGTGTTCAAGAGAATTACAGTTTCTACTACTTACGGCTTCCATGAGGCCTTTCAAAGATGGAGTCCTGAGCATCAGGGCATCAAAGACTTCTTCTGCCTCCTTTCGCACATAGAGCAGCACTGGTCCCAGGCAGGAATAAGCAGGGAAGAAGAAAAACGCAGTTCATTGATAGGAACGAAATAAGAAAACAGACTGTGGGTTTTGGTTAAAATAAAAAGAGACAGCACATCAAGGCCAGCAAACAGGAAGCGACACGAAACCCGTCGTAAGGAACAGAACTTCCAGCTTCCTTTAGCTCGGCTGTAAGTCCAAGCTCGAGCCAGGAGTAGGTCTGATGGAAGAGCACTCAAGGAAGTCAACATTGACAAGATTTGTTTGAGCAACTGATACTTTTGACAGACTCAGAACTCACTTCCAATTTAAAGCTCCCTTAGGAAATGTAAACCAACGCACCTCTCTTTGGTTCCTCTACCCGAGTCAGCTTAGCAGGAGGGGGAATCACAAAATCTTCTTCCGATCCGTATGGCCCCCTTTTCAAGTTAGACCTGCAGGGGAGCCAAAGTATGTAATTGGAGACTTCACCTTAAATCACTTGCAGAAACAAAAGGAGTTGGTGGGGGAGTGGCATATCACTAAAGTTTAGATTTTAAATGATCTTTGTTCTTTATTTGGCCCAGCTTTCTTATTTTGTGGATGAAAATCAGAGGCCCAAGGAAAGAGGCTGACTGAAGCAGGCCCAGGCTATTGAATGACCGAGCTGGGACCATAGGCAGGCACCTGCCAGAGACCCTCACGGCTCTTATGTGGCTTAAGCTGCCCTCTCAGGAACGGAGTTTCTTTTCAGGAAAAAATTTATGGAGGAGGAAAGGTCTGAGATGCAAGTGAAGGTGGTAACAGAGGAGATGGCGTGTCAAAAAAGGGAGGAAATGTGACGGGGAAAATGCAAAGCCAGGCTGGCTGAAGCAGAATGTTCCACAGAAAGACAAAGCTAGTCTGGAAAGTCCTGGTCACACAGCTCTATGGAATTTTAGATTTTATGCTGTAGGTATCAGGGAATCTGAAAGTTCTGTGCGACGAGAGTGCTGGCAGAGACCGGAGGGGACTCCAGGACCTACAAGCAGAAGAACCAGCTAGAGGACTCTGGGGACAATCACAACATAAAATTCCAAAGGGGTAAAATACAGCAGTGTCAGTGGACATAAAAAGGGGAAAATGTTTATAGAAGAAAGGACTGAAAAGATCAGAGTGGTTGTCAAAGGCACAAGTTCCGGGTGCAGTTCAGAGCAGGTGAGCAAGAACACAGTAAAGCAACTGAAAAACTAACTGAAAATGAGGTAAGTGCTTGTTTTCAAGCAGAATCACCACTTTAGGAATAGGGATTGGGCCTTAAAATATTCAGTCTGTCTCAGTTTCCACCACGTAACAGGCCTCAAAAGCACCTGCAGGATTTATGCTGGAGAACCGGCCTTCAAGGGAAGGCCTGTGGCCAGTGTGGGCGGGCATGGGGAGCTAGGATGGCCCAGAGAGGGGACTGGATCCTCAACACGGCAGAGCACTGAGCAGGGGGCTGCAGGCAGGCAGGCCAAGGAGGAGCAGCAACACCTCAACAGCAGCGAGCACACCCGGGGGCCTCCTCTAGGTTTCCACCACGAGGAACCAGGGTTTCCTGGAGAAGAGGCTGATTCTAGGGCTGAAGAGGAGAAAACACAAGTGCCGGGAACACACTAGGCCTGAAAGTGAGGAAGTGCTTGAGCAGTGGGGGGTGGGAGGGTCACGTCAAAGGGACCCAGGAGCAAGCCTGAGGGATCCCGCCGGCCCCCGAGACAATGTGAGCAGAGTAAATGATGTAGGTCACAACTTACTGAATAAAACGGGAAACCATGAGTCCATACGGATATAAATATATCAGTGAAGAAATTCAAAGTCTGACAAGGAATGAGATATGTACAAAGCTACAAAGCACCTCCTCACAAAACACTAACTACAAAAGGAGGAAGAATATTCCACAGTGCTGAAGCCTGGCAGACACCACCTTAATCAAGCGATCGGAGGGAACGCTGTCAGCCGAGGGGAGGGGTGCACTGACGGTGTCCCACCCAGCAGGACACACAGGGCGAGGCCTCGTGTGTGACAGTCCTGCAGAGAGGCATGATCTAACCCAGCCAAGGGAAAACAGAGGGGCGTCCTACAAAACAGCTGGCTTGCAGCTCAGGAAAGTCAAGGAGAGACTGAGACTGTTCCAGACTGAAGGAGATTAAGGAGATGGGACAACTAAATGCATTGTATGAGTCTCAGCTGGATCCTTTTTTGCCACATTATTGGAACAACTGGCAAAGCCTGGACGGGGTATGAGGACTGGCTGGTACTGAGTTCTCAGTGTTAATATCCTGGCTTTGACTGCTGTGCAGGAGGAATCCTTGTTTGCGGAAATACACACCAGTGTACTTAGGAGTGATGGCTCACTGGGCTGGCAACTAACTCTCAAACAGCTCAGGAAAAAATGAATTCTTTGTATTGTACTTGTAATCTGTAGGTCTGATATTGTTTCAAAAGGAAAAGAATTTATTAAAACAAAACGAAACACAAATCTTACCCTTCAACCTCCAGTTCTTCTGAGGTGATGGGAAGGACCTAGGACAAAAAAGAAAAAAGGAAGAAAGAAAAACAGATTGCTTTTCAAGCATGTGCTAAATATTGCAGACCTTAAACGAATTGTTTCTAAAATGAAAATAGTTTTGAATTTGACCCATCTCATACAAAATCCTTTAGCCTTATTTCCCCATAACCAGACTCTCAGGGCTGCCCTGAACTCCTCTAACTCAGGGGTTGGCAAACCACAGCCCAGGGGCCGAGTCTGGCCCAAGGCCTGTTTATGTAAATAAAGTGTTCACCAGAACAAGGCCAGGCTCATTCATGGTGCAGTGTTTACGGTGGTTTTGGCACCACAACAGCAGAGGTGAGCAGTCACAACAGACCCCCAAAAGCCTAAAATGTTCATTACTCAACTGTTTACAACACAGACTGCCAGCCCCCGCTCACCCCAAAGCTTCTCACTAGGAACTGAACACGGCAACAGCGGCCTTCCCGAAGGGCTCTGAAAACGCGTCGGCCTGTGGGAGGCTGTGTCAGGCGCTCGCAGGTGTCTTGTGGGTTTTTATTTGCACTCAGCATGGAGGCCCTACCTCGGAGCTTCTGCTCCAAGTGGAGCGTGACTATTTGTTGTATTTCACATTAGTTGCCAAGACACGGCCAGACATGCGCCAGTGATGATCCATTAACTGAAACCATAAAGCCCTTGAATGTTTTCTGTGCCATTAAGGCCCCTACCCTAGGTTTTCCTCTGGCTCTTCCCTCCTCTCCAGGCCCATGTAAGTTAAATTCACAAGATCACAGACTCAAACTCCATGTTACTATTCCAGCATCTTTTAAATGAGCTAAGATATAAATATATAAACACACCCAGGATTTAGCTGCTGGGTCTGGCACTGCGGTTCCAAAGCAGCAGGGTTAAACACACCCTGCTGCAAGGACATCGAGTCACCAAGACGGAGCACTCCAGAAAGCTGACCCCAAACCCTGGGCCAGCCTCACTAAGCTTTGGCTTTTGTTTACGATGAATAATACCAAAGACTTTCCCTTTGTGGAGTTTTACTTTCTTGCAGCCACCCTGGGATCCTGGTTACCTACGTGAGCGCCCCGCTGCAGGTTGGCGAAGTGCACGTCAGGGATGAAGAGGACAGGCTGAGTGTCCAGATCAAGAAAGGGCTTGAAAACTGTGATATCCATTCGTTTGTGAGAGGGGAGCAGTGGCACTTTAACATCAGAAACTTAAAAAAAAAGAAAAAAACAAAAACAAAAACAGGACACTACAGTCAACAGCTTACATACACAGACTCACGCAGGCCAGAGCATTTTCCTTACTGTTTAAGAAATTTAAATTGTAGCAGAATATGAGACACAGGTCATGCTGCCTGAACTGAGAAAAAAATCACAGCTTACGTGAAGAAACAGGTTGTTTGAATTTACACTAAAAATCAATTGCAAATCTTATCAAAACCAGAAGAGAAAAAGGCATCTTTAAACACACACAGACACATACATACAGAAGATCTGGAACAGAGGCAAAGCATGCTGAGGTTTTGTCTGAAAGACTAAAACTTATGACTGTATAAACGTAACTCAGGAGCAATTTCACCTTAGCTCTCCTCATTAAATAATTTATTCCAACAGCAACGTCCTCTTCGACATCAGAATATGCACCTTAACCTCACACCTTCATCTTCAGAACCAGACCTCAGGAAGGGTAAGAGTCAGCATGATTGTCTAGTTTTTAGGTATTAAATTATAGACTCCATCCTCCTCCACCGTCTGGCCCTGAAGTGCTTAGTGATGAGCTCTCCAAGGTAGTTAGCTGCTTCCTGAAGTGACTTCACGAGTCTGCACTTTGATGCTGGCGGGAGAGCCCGGACTAACGTGCTTCAGGCCAAAGTCCCCGGATGCTCAGAGAGCAGGCGTGGCCGCCCACGCCCTGCAGGTGAGGCAGCACCCGCACAGAGCAGCCTGCTCTTTCTCCTTTTAGCTGAGAGCTACAGGATTTTGTGCGTATGAATATGGGTCACATTAAAAAAAAGAAAAAGAAAAAGAAAAAAGAAGAAAGCTTTCCTGGTGAAATGTCCAAACAGAAGCCTATAGAGTTTGCAAGTGTTAGAACGCACAACCTAAGAAAACTGCACTCATTTGGAATTAAAACAATCTGAATTCCAAAGGATGTTATTATTGTTCTTAAAATGTTAGGTTAAGTTCCAATTTCATCGTCAGCTATTCGGGTGGAATGTGTGTAATCTTTCAGGACTGGACCCAGCAACCTGAACTATGGAGCCAAAGAGCCAAAATGGTCTGAACTCTGGGAAAATTCAGGAATCCTGCCAGTAGTTCCCTAAGAAAAGCACTTAGTTTAGCCCTTCATCTGTTTTTGTACCTCGTAAAGAAGCAAAGCCACCGCTTCACAGTAGTTAAGAAAATATCCACTACTCTATCCTCTGCTTGAAAACCCCAGTCACTGTTCTGGGTGGAAAAGGTCTAAAACACTCGGTGGAAACACTTCTACTTACAGGCGTTCAGCTGGGAGCTGGGGTCAGGACACTTGCCTTTTCTTTTGCTTTGTTTTCGCTCTTCATCCCTGATTTTCCGTTCAGCTCCCTGTAAGTCAAGAGAAGACACTCTTGTTTATCTGATCCCCTCGAGAATACCTAACTCTCCTCCTGACCAGTGGGGGGAAAGTATCTCTTCCTTGGAGATGAACCGTGTTGCTTATTATATTCACAGAGCTTATCATAGTAGTTTCCTCAGAAAAGCCCAGTCTTAAAGCTATTTTTAACTATATGAAATTCCAGGAAAACATTTGTTTAAAAAACAAATAGAGCAAAATTTCCCTCAACAATGGATGTGGCCAAATTAAATGGAAGGCCAAGAAAATCTGCTAATGTATCACACACCGGCTTCAAAGACACAAGCGACTTCTCTCGTTGCCTAGTAACAAGAAAACCAAGGAGCAAATACAAGTTGATCCGACTCTGACTGCACTTCCCTGTAGGGGTGAAGTGGTCACTGAAAGCTGTGCTTCTGTCCACAGAAGGACTTGGCATCGACTAAGTGACAGATTTGACCAACTACAACTCACAAAAGCAAACATTTAACTAGAAATCTGCAGTCACTAAAAAAAAAAGTCTACTCCCAGGCCTACAGAGAGCACATATACACACAGTGTGCACCAACTATACAAAGAACGGCCGTGCCACACAACTGAACCCACGAGCACATGAGTAACAAACACGGCCTAAAACTAAGCAAGTAAGTGCAATAAAAACAAAACTACTCATTAGTCATTTTGCTTGACCTACTGACATTTATTTCTGGATGGCACAGATTTCTTTACAAAGTCATCCAGGTAAGTATGAACTGCTGGCTTATTTTTCTGTAAATAAATTCTCTGTTAGCAGAAAGAGGCAATAAAAATCATCCCACTCACTTTAACATTATTATACAATAAAATCACATTTTAAAATATGGAATACAAAACCACCTTCTGCCTCTTTCAGAAGGTTTTCATCTGCTAACGTATCAGTAAACACGCAACCTGCTTATGAACACCGCTGTGTAACCCTGACATTACCTCCCGGACAGAGAAGAGGCAAGGATCGCCAGTCTGCTAGCCATGACTGTCGGGGCTGGTTTCTCTCAGTCCCTTCCAACAGCCTAACAGTAACTTCACTGAGATGATAAAGCATACCCCCTTAAAGGTCGTTGTACAAAACAGGACATTCCCCTCCTGACTCGTGAGCTCTACCTACAAAGAACGCTGAGATGAAATAACGCAGACCAGAGCCACCCTCCACACAGAAACGACCAAAAAAGGAAACAACAAAATGCATGACAAGGGATTTTTAAGGCTCCAACCACGAGGCAGTGAAGAACAGCAATTCTTGAGAAGCAGGAAGCATGCGCGGCGAGCCCTCCGGGGGCGGCCCGCCCTCCCGGGGCTTCCAGGCTGCGGCCCAGGGAGGGGTGTCCGGCGGGCTCCTTGGGCCAGGTTCCCCAGACTGGGGAGGCAGAGATGAAGCCCACAGACATCAAGGTGGCGAGCCAAAGTGACAAAGAGGAAAGTTACAGGAGAAAGAACCCAGAGGTCTTCAGAGGGCCCCCGAGGACTCAGCAGAGAGAGCACAGGGGTAAGGAAGCCACCCACAGTCGGGGAATAAAAACCATCTGAAAAGACGAGAGAGCAGGGCCCGACACTCACGCAGGGCCCAAAACGGTGCCTGTGCCCAGCAATCAGACTGAAAACACACCCAATCCACAGGGCCGTGGTGGCAGAGTCAGGAACACCTCGCCTCAGAAGTGGACAATAACGGGCCTGACTCTGAGCACTGGTTCAGATCCACCACTCAAACTGCAAATGCGAGACCCAAAGGGGTCAAACTGTTTCCGAGGAACATCACTAGACCTCATGACAAAGCTCAAGACGAGTCACAGGATTACAAAAGCACCCAGCACCCAACAAGGTAAAACTCAGGACGTCTGGCATCCAGCGAGGCTGCAGGCAGCCAGGGAGGCAGGAGAGCACAAGTGCGGAGATGATCAAGCCACCGAGACAACCCAGAACCGACACGGAAGTTACTTAGTTAACACAGCCGCTGAGGCTGCAGTTCGTATGGTCAAAGCCAGTGGAAAAAACTGAACGTGGTAAAAAGAAGCTTGAAAGTTATGAAACAGATTCGAATGGATATTCTAGAGATGAAAACTACGTCTGGGATGAAAAATACAGGGGAAAGGATTACACCGTGCAGATAAGGCAAAAGGAAAGACGGGGGAAACTTTAGGGCATAAAATCGGAACTATCCAAAATGAAACACAGAGAGAAAAGGCTGTCCAAAAAAATAAAAAGAGCATCAGTGAGCCGTGGGACACCTTCAAGCAGCCGGACCACGTGTGACGGGCGTTCTCAAAGGAGGAAGTTGCAAACACAGGTGAAGAAGTAACAGCTGAAAGGTTTCACACGTGATGAAAACTGTAAACCCACAGATTGCAGAGGCTCAATGAGCTCTAAGAAGCCGAGAGACACACATCAAGGACTCAAAACCAGTAAAAAGAGACAATCTTAAAAAGTCATAGAAAAAAAAAAGGACGTGTTTAATACAGAAGAACACAGATAACGATGAGCGATTTCTCATCAGAAACAACAGGAGCATGAAGAGGGAAGAGCTGTATCTTTAAACACTGTTAGGAAAAAGAGTCAACCAGAATTTTATAGCTAGCAAAGAGAGCTTTCAAAGTTGAAAGTGAAATAAAGGTTCAGACAAACAAGAGCTGAAAGCCTTTGGCAGCAATAGGTACACACACTGCAGGAATGTTACAGAAAATCCCATGACATCATGGAGAACCTGTCAAGCTGTTTTGACTCTTTCTTTCTCTCGGTCAACAACTAAGGAGACCGATCCGGGGCAATCCCGCCAGGCTGCGGGACACAGAGTTAACCTGGACCGTCTGCTCCCAGTCACAGCTACAGTGACCATCACTCTGATGAAGGAGAAGGCCAGCTGCGGGAAGTAAGCGCCAACGACACTCTTCTCTGTCAGGATGGACCAGGGGTGTATATACGAGCTCACACAAAGGGGAGCGGCCACATTTCCATTGGTTAGGGCGCCAACGTCTGTTCCTGTTTTCTCTGAAAAAGTGCTGAACTGCTGCTACTTCTGAAGTAAGAGCAAATTCCATTTACCAAACTAGTTAAGCAATTCATAATAGAGTGCTGATGAAACGTTCTTCTTAGAAGAGAAAAACAATGTAACTACCTCTGAAGGACATCAAAAGATGTCTTATTTCTAGTTTCTTACAACAAATGCACAATCTGTACTACAAATGTGGACGTGTAGGTTTGTAACACGTGAGAGCTGTAAGAGCCAGCAAAGGGAAATGAACGGACAGGCACCAAGTAGCAGGTGAGTCAAAGCTGAGAAAAGAGGGACTCAAGAGAGTCCCCAGAGAAGAGGCAGCACAGGACAGACCCAGGACAATCAACCACAAGGTTAAAACTAGAGGCACAGATTCAGAAGGGGTGGGGTCACAGTGGGTTTCACGGGTTTGAAAGGTTCAAGGACTTTGAAAATTAATTACACACAGCACATACACATACACACAGCACACTCACGCAGGATTTTATATTACCCATAACAGCTGAGATTAAAAACTGGGGATGAGCACAGTGTCTAGTTTCACCTGCTGTGTCCCTTAGGTACCTCGCTATTATAGGACACTCACCACCACTCCTACACACACGAGGGCTGCAAGCGGGAGAGGAGACCAACGATTTCCTCTCCGTGTAGACCTCTACTCCAGCAAAGGCGAAGCAGGTAGGGAGTCTTTTTCAGGGGCCTTACAGAGAAAGCCAGCCCCATGAAGGCCGAGGTGACTGGGCCCCTGGTGACAGGCCACACAGAGCCCTGCTACATGCGGATGCCTGGTTTTGTGTGATTTCCTTTTACCACCAACAGAGCTCACAGCCGAGCAATAAAAACACAGTGATGGACTCTGGCCTCATATCTGACATGCTCTCCAAGAACTTGGATGATATGTTCCCATCACATGTGATCTAAATGTACAGATGAGCACACAAGGAGCAACACCAGAAACCGAAACCACGTGCTGTCCCAAACCACAAGTTTGCAACTTGAAGAAAAGGCCTTCTGATTCACAGAGTGCATCGGCACGCACTCACACAACAGAGAGAACTGGCTTCTAAACTTTGTACGTCTGCCAAGTAATAAAATAACTTGGGACTATTCATGAAGCCTTTCCTCTTTTCCATTTTCTAAATCAGCTACCAATACAGGAGCCTCCCTCGAAAAGTCTTGATATTAAAACAAAATTTGTTTAAGAGCACAAATCAGTGCTGTTCCTTCTCCTGGTCTTTACCATCTGATGTGGAAACCTGAGCTCATGCTAACTGGTGCTGACATCCTCTCACACAGCAGAAGTCAGAACGTGAGCTGTGGGCCAGTATCAGTCCACAGACAGTACAGCCCGAGTAACACCACGCAGAAACTGAGTAAGCATTTGGAAAGCAATTAGAATGTCTGCTGAATCAAACAATAAAAAATTGGAGCCTTTAGTTTGCATGACTTCATGTTTTATTTTACTTTTCTAGCAATTCGTTTGAATTTTTCTTGTATTTTACAGAAGCAGAAGTAGTTCATGTTGAAATAAAAGATATGGTCTCACCACAGACAGTTGGGGGACACTGCTCTAAGAGACCTGAGCCCCGAGGACAGGCCCTGACCCAGATGCAGCCACAGGCAGCCCTGAGGACACGACGTGAGGCTAGCCAAGTCTCGTAAAGAACAAACACCTTCAAAACAAGAACTTACTTGTGAATTCTAAAGTCAAGGAAAGTTATTAAACAGACATGGAATTTCTTTAGAAATAGTAGATATGAAATTTTTTTTTAGTTGAACCGATGTTCTGCCTAGATTTTTAGAAAAAGAACATGGACATTCCTCATGTTTTTCTTAAGGTTTTCTTTTAGCTAAAAAGAAGAATGTGGTATGAAGGAAAGAAATTTGATTTAGGGTCAGAAATCCCTGCTCTATACTAGATGTGACCTGTCATTTGTAACATGCAGCATACGTGCAAGCCCTGTGGTGGGCAGACTAACACCCGCCCCCAATGTCCACACCTGATCCCCAGAACCTGTGACTATGTCCGCGTACACAGCAAAGGAGAAGGAGGCTGCTCCTCAGCTGACTTTAAGACACGGAGAGTACCCTGGGTCATGTTCGTGAGCCCACAGAATCACAACGGTCCATCAGAGCAGAAGACCCAGGGGACGAGGTGTGGCGATGGAGGCAGGGTAAGTGACGTGCTGTTAGACCCCTGGCTTTGAACACAGAAGGGGCCACGCACCAAGGAATGCGGGTAGCCTTGAGAAGGCAGAAAGCAAGGAAATGCGCTCTCCCTCAGAGACTCCGGGAAGGAATTAGCCTTCCAACACCGTGATTTCAGCCCAGTAACCCTCGTGCCAGACTCTGACCTATGGAACCGTCCGGTACAGATGGGTGTTGTTTTGAGCCACTAAGCCTGTGGTAATTTATTAACAGCAACAATAGAAAACTAATATCATCTAGTACAGTATCAGGCACATGACAGGTACTCAATAAATGTCATGAACCTGGGCGTCCGAGGGAGCCCTGTGCACCTGGAACGTGCCAGGCTCATCCGCTGGGGCCAGATGCTGTGCTCTGGGTACCCAGAGCACAAGGCGGACACCGGGCCTTGGATGGCAACTGTCTTCCCAGTGTCCTAATACCTTCTCAAAATCTTTGTAACAGAGACGTCTTAACAGGGTGAAAAGAGGAGACTAGCAAAAACATACTGTCCAACATTTCTGAGTGGGAAAAGTCAAAGTCTTCTTCACTCTCAGTTCAACAGATGACTCTGACCAGTTCTTGGGACAGCCCTGTCTCCAACCCCCAAGACACAGGGGGCCTACTAGCTTCTCTCTGGAGTTAATGCAGCTGAGCCCCTGGCTCTGCTCCTGGCAAAACTGACCATCTCTTCTCCAGGAAAAAAGGAGTCGCACCAGAGAGAGGAAATGACACTCAGATCACTTGGGCCCACGGCCTCTTCCTGCCTGCCTGCTGCCGTCCAGAAGAACCTGAACCACGTCTTCTGCCTCAGTGAGCAGGCGACAACCTGCCAAAGGGCTGGACGGAGGTGGGCTGGTGACAATTCGTCCACCGAGAGTCCTCAGAACCAGAGCTCAAGGAGAGCCAGCCACTGCCCGCAGGTCCCCAGGCAGAGGGGCCGCCAAGGACTGGGCACAGCTGGCACCTGTCCCAGGGGCCTCCCCATCAGACATGCCACCAACACGTGCTCGTTGCCCTTCTAGTGTTTCTTGACTCCAAAGATGATTTTTCTCCCCTTTACAGTGTGACTGTGTGTGGCCCACATGAACTGCTGGTCTTTTCTTGTGAGGAAGAGTGCACCCCACGCACTTTATTCTAAGTGTCCCTGCCCAGCTGAAGGCCTCACCTTGTCACAGAAGACTTTGATCTGGCAGTACGCCCGATGCACAGGCTTGTTGCTACGGTTGTTGTAACTGTAGGTGTCAATCTGGATGTTCAGAGGCAAGCCCTTCACGCCCTTCTGGGACGAGAAATCCGTGCTCAAGCAGTTGACAGAGATGAAGACCTGCAAAGGGAAGGAGAGGCGCCGACAGTGACTTTCGCGCAGCTCACGAGCCTGCTTGCGTCCTGAGACCACTGCACGCATTTCCGCTGGGGCCCGGCTTCTTGTTAGAAAGAAACTTTTTTTAAAGAGGTAATAAAGAGTTTATTTTAAAGCTACTTTTGGTCACAGGAATGGCAGGAAAAACAGACAGCAGCTTTGAGCCCTGTCAGTGCTCCCTCCCAGAAGACTGACTCAGTCCCACACAGTGGATGAGGCTGGTGGATTTCTCCATGTCATTTTTAAATGTTCCAAGTGGCACGGGTTCTCTCTGCAGCTGTTTTACAGCTTATAAACTCTGGAACCCCGCCTGCAGTTACCACCTCCCGGGTAACCCGGGGTACCTATGTCTAATATTCTGGACTTTATGAAACCAGGGAGCCCTGTTACTAAAGTGGTATGAAGGCTGTTACTTAGATCCAGGTGGATCTTGCACAGAAAATGAACATGCCCCACTTCCCTGTTATATCTGTGATTCTGAATTTTAACCTCTCCACCTACAGTCACAAAGGTTTTGAGCTTCAATGCGTTTAGTCTAAGAATCTATTTCTGATGCATGAGCACCACATAGTGGGTGTTACTGGAATTACAGTCTTTAAAACAGAACACATTTCAAAGACCCAAGACCCTTGCTCCAGAACTTGCTCCAAGACTCCTTCCAGTCTGTGAGTGGACAGCCCTGTAGCCCTAACAACCAAGAACAGATCTACCACAGTCGTGTGGGGTGCCACTGGCTGAAGCAAGGCCTAGAGAGGGAGCAGACCCTGTAAGAAGGTGAGATAAGCGAGAAGGGGGTGGGAAGAGAGGGGAAGGAGGAAAAACCACAGCCACCAGGACAAAGAAGCTCTGCAGAGTATGCAGAATGCTGAGCCAGGGTTTTTACCCCTGCTCTAGTGTAGGCACTGTTTACAAGTAGGAAGAGACCAAAAACATCCTGAAAAGACAAAGAGAACTTGTCCAAATAAACAGATTTACAAGTCGTCTCACCCAGTCCCCTCACTGGCCCGCTCACTGTCCCTGGGACACCGTCCCTGCCTCATCACTGTGTCCTCATCCCTCCCCCTCTTCCCTCCTGTTCCCCCTCCTCCCCAGTCCGGTTGCCACCCAGCTCCTTTCTGCTCTAAACCTGAAGGTCCAACTCAGGGCACCGCTCCACTGGGTGCCCCACTCACCCACAATGAGACAGGGAGCCGCTGGCAGTGAGCCCCTGTGTCTTGGGACCCACACTGCGCTCCTGCTGTATACACACAACCTCATTTCAAAGTCACCACAATGTGGAGTGTTAGCCTTTGTTTACAGGTGAGGCCTGGTTTTTTAAACTGTCCACAGGGTAGAAAGCAAAGAGCTGGGACTCTTACCTAGGACCTTCCCCTTTACACCCTGCCACCTCTCTCCCCCAAATCGCCTTTCTATCCTAGACTACTCGCCTGGCTTTTCTTCCCTGCCGGGAATGGTCTGCCATGTCCACATGAGTGTTTTATGTCTGACTGGACTGTAAATACTCAGTACGCTGTGTCCATTTTCTCTACATGGCACCTTTCTTAACACTCAGCACAGTTCCTGGTCTAGGATTGCCTTATCTTGCCTACGATTTTTCTTTCCTTTAACTCAATTTCAGTAAATAAGCAAATTGCTTTAATTTTTGAAACACCTAAATCTAGATATGTAGTCCAAAATTGACATGTATGAATCTCAAATCTATTACAGAAACTCAATGCTTTGACTTTATATCTTTTCCTACATATTTTTAAGAAACATTTCACATACAATCCATAAATCCAAGTTAAAGAGGTAGTCTATATAATACATGAAAAAAAGACAAATAAAGGCAGACAGAAAAACAGAGGGAAAGACAGACAGAAAGACCCAAGCAAACACCCAAGCAATAAAGTAATCACAGCCGCACATTTTTAATTTTACAACTAAATGGAAAATCTAAACTTTTCTCTATCATCCTAGGCCACATGGCTCAACTCCTGACTCAAAAACAGCCGCCTGGGAAAGCTACACTTTACCCTCAACAATTCCAGTAAGTCTCTGACACAAAGTGATATTCCCTTTAAAAGAGGATTTTAAGGTAATCCAACCTAAAACCTAACCTCCCCTTGCCTCCCAGTGTCAAGTTTCTATTCAAAGCAGAAAGAAGCAGGAGCCAAATCCCGAGATCAGCGTAAACACGGAGCTGTCACAGCGACATGACCCTCAGCGTGACTCCAGATTACTTGCTATTGCTTTCCTATACACATTCTTCTGTTTTTTATTTCTGCTCTTTCCAAATTTGGCAGTTTTCTAAATGAATCAAAGAAAGTTTACAGCATTCCTAACTCAGCATTAAAACAGGCCACCTTGTCTAGATGCACATGCAAATATACCAAGAAACAGTGATCAAGATGTGCCACATCTAGTCCAGGACGTGAGGCACAAGGACAGGGGCTGAAGACCTGCAAGAGGAAATGGGGGCGGCACAAGAACCAGCAGGACGGTCATGAGGACAAGCTGGCACTGAGGGGGACACGCACGCCATGTTTAAGCATCAACCAGAGGCTTGCAAGGAGGTATGATGCCTTACGTATGTTCCAGCAAGAGGTAATGTGGTCAGCAGGAAAGGCTTTGGTCTGAAAACCAAAACATCTAAGTTTTGGTCCCCGCTCCACCACGAATTAGTGCTGTGATGGTGGGCAAGGGTCCCCATCTGTCAAATGCAAGGTCTTTTAGGCGACTCCTAACTGCAGGGTCCTATGATTATACTTACACTGAAAGATGATGAATCCTTCATCTCTACTCTGTATTGACTCGTGACAATAATTCTGGGTAACCAACTTTTCACAAAGCGTATTCTTTTCAGAGTACCACATTAGGCTGCCACGTAAAGTAACCACACCAATTTCATACTTGTATAAAATCAAGAATCTTATGAAGTGGTGGTTCTCAAAGTGTGACCAGAGCATCAGCACTGCCTGGGAACTCGAGTGCTTCACACCCCTGACCCAGCAGGAACCCCCAGCGACGACGGCACTTCCCAGGGACCACGAGGCCACACCTAGTTTCTGCTCCCATTGGCCTGGGGTGGGTTTCAGACACTAGGGCTGTTTTAGGTCCTCCCAGGTCATTCTGAGCTCAGTCAGGATAAAAGCCACTGCTGTCAAGAAATAGACTCATGGACAGAGAATACAGACTTGTGGTTACCAGGGGGGTAGAGGGTGGGAAGGGATAGACTGGGATTTTAAAATTGTGGAATAGATAAACAAGATTACACTGTACAGCACAGGGAAATATACACAAAATGTTATGATAAATCACAGAGAAAAAATGTGACAATGAGTGTGTATATGTCCATGAACGACTGAAAAATTGTGCTGAACACTGGAATTTGACACAACATTGTAAAATGATTATAAATCAATAAAAAATGTAAAAAAAGAAAAAAGAAAAAAAAAGCCACTGCTGTCAAGTGGTTACACTTCTATCCTTTTGATCCACAAAAGGTCTCTTTTGGCTCCAAAACTCTGAGATTATTACAAGTCCCAATATATAGTTTCCTTTCTTTAAAGAGCTCAGATCCGCTCACATGTATTTATGTGTGTCCCATCAGGTTTTTTTAATTAAAAACATTTTTATAGAGGTACAGCCCTACCAAATAAGGAGAATATTCACTTAATCAATGGAAAGGTAAGGACCAAAGCATCTGCTCAACCCTCCTATTCAACAAGGTCGTCTAAATCCTCAAGAACTCCTAGTTCAAAAGACAGTGCCCAGAAAAAACCTATAAAAACTTATCAAACTTTACTTCTGTAAGTTACTCTTCATGAGATGTTTGATTTTCACGGGGGCTGACTTGTGTTCGGGTGAGGGTGTGAGGCTGACTGGTGGTGTCACCCCACAGAAGACTGAGACAGCCAGCCCTGCCCTCTCTGTTCCTGGGGCCTGGTACCCAGCACACGCTCAACATGCAAGCTTTTAACAAAAGAAGGGAAATGCAGAGGGAATAGTGAATAAATATGACCAAGAGGAAGCACAATGTAGACACATAAAATAGCTTTCATGTACTTCTCTAAACCAGGAGGGGGCTAACTTTTTCTGCAAAAGGGCCTGAAAGTATTTTAGCCTGTGACTACCCCACATGTGACTAGACTACCCCACTCTGCTGGAACAGTGCAAAAGCAGACACAGGCTATACAGGAATGGATGGGTGGGGTGGTATCTTGAAAAAACCTTAAAACTTTATTTACATCCGCAGGCACCTGGCTGGCGGGGGCCTGAGAGCTGCAGTTTGCTGACCTGCGACCTACACCGTTTTCTAAGTTGCTGTGCAATGTGGTCAATAGTGAGGAAGCACTGCTGCCCTCTTTGTAATTCACTATTTCCACTTCCCACATACGTGATCTCCTGAGAAGATGCCCCGCGCGGATGTCTCACTGATGCATCATTCACTAATAGAACCACACTCTTCATTGCTGCATCCCACGCTCACGGAGGAGACTATGCTAAGTGCTCCGCCTTGGGTCCTGGGGTAGCAACATAATGAGTGTGTTCTGTTACTCCCAGAGTTAACCCTTGGAATGGCTTCTACAGGCCAAGTCACTCATCCACATCTGGATAAAACAGATGTTCATACCATTCTCACTGTGCATTTAATGGGATTACAGAAAAACTCCAATATCGCCCACAGAGGGCAGGAAAGAGGTAAAAAGAAAGATGGATTATTACACACCCAACTCCTCCTCTATAAAATACACACACTTAAAAACTGTTCCTTCTGGAGTCAGAGAGAAGGCTGAATGATACACCACCTTCCTTCTCTACAATGAACTCAAACAATGAGCTTTTCGCTGTTTTCATCCTTCCTTGCCACTGATTTGGAGGAAGAGTCTGATTTTATTCAAATAACTGGAACATAAATCTCAAAAGATGAGCAACTAATGCTCCCACCCAAAATCACTAGAGAGAAAAAAACTAAGCACAAGAATAAACTGCTAAGCAGGCGGAAGATGCTTGGCAGGAGTCCTCTTTAAATGCCCAGCCTGTTTTTCCGAAACAGTTCCTCATTCTTGGCTGAGAATTCAGGCACTCAGAATCTGATTTAATTCTGTTTTCAAACCTCAGTTTGAAAACGAGAAGAAAACAACAAAATTAAGATTTACATTATCAAAGGATTAACTTGCATAGCTTTTCTTATTCCAAGTGCACACAAGCACAGAACCAGCAAGAAATCAAATCCTGAACTAATTTATGATGCTTTTCCTAGGAAGCACTGGGGCAGCCGCACAGTACTGTTCACACAGCTGCTGGGTCCACTGTTCCTCCTCGAAGGGTAAAAAGGGGGAGAAAGTAAGGAACCAGTAAACCCAAAACACAGGTTGCCGTCAGCAGTTCACTTCCCAGCTGGCAGAGTGAAAAGCATAAACACCCAACTCACCTTCTCTTCTGGGGCTTCACCATCAATACCACAAACCAAGGCACAGTTCCAGCAACACTCACTGGCTCTCAAGTCAGGTAAGTGAGTTTTAACCAGTGAATTTCACTAACGGGGAGAAATGATAGACATACCGTGCACCCCCCTAGTTCACAGAAAGAGTTAACAAAGCACTTGGAATTCATCAGGCAGAAGTTACAAAGATTATAAGCAGTTGAGTCAGAAGCTAAGTGATGAAAACGACTAACTTACGTACACTATTCTAGGATATTTTTCATGAACACAACGTCTGTTCCTTTTCAAAATTCTACAATAGTAACACTTATTCTATATTATTACTCATGTACAAGAAAAGAACCTGACATCCAAGTAATGTAATCTTAATATTTTCCCCACTGACAGATTTAGGTGGAATTTTACATGTTATAATATTATTATAACATTGCTGCTACAATGGTGAAAATCATTTAGCTTTCATAATATGGTTTTCTCAATAAATGGAATAAAAAGTTTTAAAATGCGAAACTTTCGATTCACTAAGAACATGACGAATCAGTCCTGTGACAGTCTGGCCAAAGCCTTCTTTGTCAGAGCTCTGATTTTTGCACGACAACAGAGTGGCAAAGTGTAGTGCTCATGAGAGTAAGTGAGAGGTCACAGGAGCCCAGCAGCATGACCTCACCGCAGTGACAGGGACGAAAGAGGTCAGAAAAATCATGAACAACCAGCAGTGGCTCTCCAGAGTCTGGAGGCCCTCCAGATTCCAGCTCCAAAGCCTCGTTCCAGACGCGCACCTCCTTTACAGGAACTTTTACAGTGGAGGATATTTATCATTTTAAATTTTAAAACAGCCTTTATTCCGTCCTCTACTGATGTCTCTCTTACGGATAAAGACCTAGTAACAACTGATAGAACTTCTCTGAGAAGCGTGCCCTAACCACCCAAGAACAGCTACAGCCCCATTTCTCAAGTTGTGCGAAGCAGCTCCCCCCAGTCCTGCTTCTCTGTCAGATCAAGAGCCTTGTCTCCAGGGCCCGGTCACCAAGGGCGGGAAAGGAAGAGATGCCACCTCTGCAGGCACTTTGTCCGCTGTCGCACTGTACTGTAAGTGCTGATTCCCTCGGTGGCAGGGATTATTATGTGTTATCTATTTTTGAAATTCTTCCGGTGCTCAGTATGTTTTTTGTATTTCTCTCAATACATGATACTTGAGAGACATGAATTAATGAGAGAGAAAAGCCACAGGGATATAAAGCTATTATCTGCAAATCTTAATTTAACAAGTTTCAAGTCCTCACAAAAGTTTAAATACACAACGCAGTGCCCCCAACAAATAACACTTGATAAAAAAAAAAACTAATATAAATATACACAAACTTTCTTTCTTCCATTCTAGGAGAGGGCCCACTAAACAATAAAATGGCTACAACTCAGGTGACAAAATGAAAAAAGACTGCTTCCCTGACATTAGGCAATCACCAAACACTAGTATCACTGCAGGATCTTAATCATTTATTCTTACTCAATAATTTTCAACTGCTCACCACTGTCTACGCAACAGACCAAATTCCTCAGCATTCAAATGCTGGGTGTGATGCAATCCACCTCTCCAGCTGCACCTTCCACCACCCACGGCAGTATCTCTCAAATGTGAATAACACAGGTATTCTTTTTAAAAGAGAGAAAAAGCCGCTTAACCTCTAAAATCATATCCAGACCCTAGTTTGAGAAATACTGCTCTATTTCTACTCTGTTCTAATCAATTCATTCATACTATTCTATTCAAACAGCTGCGTAACGTCTGATCACACAGCACCCCGAGAACACATCTGGCCTTTATCTGGCTCAAACCTAAACCCTGAGCACAAACACCAGCATGGACACCTCCTGGCAGCAACTGGCATCCAAAATATACGGATGGTTTTAAAAAGCCTTCTCACTGAATCAGAAACAATATTAAAAATCTCAAAGAAACTCTAACCCCAAAACTCTTGGTCCACAGACCCCAAAGGTTGGAGACAAGCTTGTTTCCAGGGTGACTGATGCCCAAGGTCCTCGCCAGGGCATGCCAGGCCCTCAGGATCCGGCCCCTCCCTCCGGCCTCGCGCCCCCACACCGCTGCTTGCCTCAGAGGTCAAGCTCCAAGCTGAGCTCTGCACTCACACGTACCCAGTTTATGGGCTCATCCTGGGCTCTGAATGCTTGGCGAGTTCTTACCATGCTGTAGGACTCACTCACGTGTCGCCTCGAGGAATCGTCTCTGGTCTTCTTATTCTAAGGTCGGTCCTATTCCTTTGTGTTTACTTCTGCCACTGTACATACTAGAGCGGTGACCTCTACCACTAAATCCTGAATTTCCTGAGAACTGGGCCACGGCCTACTTACCTTTACACTCCCGGAACATCCCGGAAGTGCCCGGCTAACAAGAAATACACGTTCCCTGAATGAATGACCCCAAATTCCTAAACTGCAACCAAATAACTGCTGCTGTGATATGTGACTTACTCTGACTCTCTGGCCCTCAAAGTCACCTGGGAAATTGGTTCTGTTCTGACCCCATCTCATGGGTGACGCGTAGAGGTTCCGTAACTTATTGCCCAAGGTCACAGGTTATAGCAGATCTGAACACCTAGGACATCTTGGCAGAACCCAGAATGCCAGGCAGCTTTTTACATATACCGGACATTGAACCTGTTGAATGAATAATAAAATGGACTATATATACCCCCTTCATTAATTCGGGAAAGATTATGGTATATAAAGGCTCACTGATGTGTGGAGAGGGAGAGACAGGCTAAGTTCTAGGGCAGAGATGAATCCACTTAGTGAGCCATGATGCACAGAGAGAGTGGAGTCCCTTTTGAGGTCAGGCTTTCAGTCCGAATCGCTTTTTACTCCCTTGCGTGCTCGCAGAGAGGAGCATAGTGAACAATTTGCCGAACAGATGCACGTACAGCTGAGCAAGTCAACTCCCTGCAGCGTGACTTCAAGCCCCACCTTCCTCACAGCAGCAACAGGTTAACTGCCTGGCACAGAATTCCCTGGAAGGTTTAGAAATGAGTTAAACTGATCAATGAGGACAGAAAAAAATGCTTCGCAGGAGAGGGATGTCTTACTCTTTTAAGTCAGATTATATACAACAGACTTTTGGAAAAGTGTCAGCACACAGAGCTGAGAGCACGCCTGGCTACCTGTGTTAGCACCACACACGGCCACGTGTGCATCAGGGAGCACAGCTAGACAGTTCAAGTGAGTTCTAACTGCCCGGCAAATATAAGCAAGAAAAAAGAGCTAACAGAAGAAAAGGGGTGGGGAGGGATGATTTAACTACAGAAGACGCTTCAGAAAGCTGAACACTGAAAAGCGCTGGATATCCCCAGAATGCACTAATCCTTGTGCTCCCCTGAAACATTCCCCTTTGACACGAGCATCACATGGTGAGAATCAGGCTACTCAGCACCTCTGACTCAAGAGGGACAGTGTCCAACTGTGGTTGAGGCTCAGGCTCCGAAGATACAGACAGCAAGAGACACAGTAAACAGATGACAGTGACAAAGCCAGGGCCCACGCCTCCTGCTCCAGATTCAATGCTCTTGAAACCACAGTGACACAAGGAAGCACAGAAGGCTTGAAGTACCTCATGGAAAAACTGGTGAAGTAGGAAAACGGGGAAAAGTGACCCCCAAGCGGCTGTGAGCAGAAGATTCTTTCGTGATCATGAGGCATGAAATTAAAGGTCCCTATATTCCACATCAGACAGGGTGTCTATGCCACGTTCCTATTTGATTTCATGTAAGTTGTGAGGTTTAGCCAATGGCCCGGCCCGGCTAGAGACAGCAGCAGCCGTCATGGGGACAGTCCCGGCGGCCTCTGGGAGTCTTTATCACATTATATTAAAATTCAACGCAGTCGAATAAAGACACAATATTCATAATCTCATTCCTACAATGTAACTGATCTACTAAATTGCCAGTAGAAACTCTCGAAGTAATTTTAATTTAACTCTTCCACATCAGTCAGAAAGATCACTCTAAATTATTTCTAAGTAGCTTTTCTTAGAAACCTCCTGACAAATGAAATTACAGTATGAAGTCAGTAAGAGTTTATTCTCACCCCAAACCCAATAGCACTAATTAAAGAGAATAAAACCACCATTTTCACAGTATGTTTATATGAAGTTATGTCAGCTGAAACCAACAGGGTGGGAAAGTTTAAAGGAAGAAATCAAAGCCCAATTCTGAAGTCTAATTGGACAGGAACGTTTATTGAGCATTATACAGCAGACATTTAATCTTAATCAATATTCCTTCCCCCTCAACCAAAAAAAAAAGGAAGAAAAAACTCCAAAGCAAACAAACCCCGATTATCTTGGTTCTGCACGAGCTTTGTCATTTCCCGACTTACTCCACGCGCGCAGGCCTAGTTAATTATGCCCCAGAAGGTATCAGAGACTGAGTCATAAACTCAGAAGCAGAAGCCAGTTCCACCACTGATGCGTCGGATAATCCGAAGAAAGTCACACTTCCCCACTCTTCTGACAATGGGAGGTGATTTAAAAAAAAACCCACTACAGAATAACACCGGCAGGAGCTACCAGCCCTCAGGTGTGCGCCTAGAATGTGTGCGCTTCCTCAGACTACCAAACGACCATCAGCGGGGGAGAAAGAACTGGAAGGCGGGGGCGGCGAGAAAAGGGGTGTGGGAAGAGCACAGCACTGACTCGAAATCTTCTCACATCTACATGGGGCGTTTCCCTGAAGAAAACACAAGGATCCAGTCATCAGCCTTCCTGTTGCCACAGCGCTGCCTTCCCACACCGCCCACACGTCAGCTTGGTTTCTACACAGACTGCAGACGGCCAGCGGGAGAGTCCCAGAGGCAGACAGAGAATGGAGAGAGGAACGCAGGAAACACCTGCGTGCTGTCATCCCTGTCCCATCCTACAAGCAGGACCCGATGAACTTAAGTGCACTTGGCAGATGTGGTGATCTGGCACCTGCTGTCCCAAATAGTAGACTGTTTGTTTGAAATACGCAGATCTGGGTGCAGGTGTGACATGAGGCACACACAGACCACGTTCTAGCATCTCTGGGTACAGAATGGGATTGGGGGGGTGCGTCACGGGGAAGACTTGGCAGGCAAGCTGACTTCCACTCCAAACTTCTCGTGAGATATTCTGCACTTTAAAAAAAGCTAAAGAAAAAGTCCCTGAGTAATTAGAGTTCACTTACATTTTGGAGGGATTTGGAGTCTTGCAAGAAGAGCATCTGCCATATAAAAGAAACCTGAACTCCCAGGCCCCGCACCACCTGAGACCTCGAGTCCAGGTAAAATCAGGGGCGACTAATGATGTCTGGTTGGAGCGAAGGTCCCCGGGGGAGCTCACACGGAGCAAAACTGTTTGAAAGGACAGGCTCAGAAAGCCATGTGAGGTGGACTCTCCGGGAAGGACCCAGGAGAAGGCGGGTTAATGTGACAAGCTGTCAAAGAAGAAAGTTCTAGAGAGGAGCTTATTGTTTCATGACAGTGGCAGGGTGGAGGAAGGGGGAAAACTAGACCAAAAAAAAAAAGAATGGAAAACAAACTCAAGTGACAGCACACTGGAGGCTGATGCGCTGCCTCAAACCTGTTCCACAGGACGCAGGCCTCACCACCAAAGCAAAGCTTCTTCGGCTGCCAAGTGTCTCCCTCGTCCAGCCGAACACACCGGGCCCGGCCCTCAGCCTCAGGCCTGTGCAGTGACGGACGTGTGCTGCTGTCACCTGCAGGTTCTGAAGTCCCCAGGCTGCAGTGCACTTTACATCTGCACAGACCTCTTGCCCAGACACCTGAGCCCACGTGAAGGGCTTTCAGCCGAAGTCCACCCAAATTCGCTTTCAAAAAGAAACGTAGTAAGTTTCAAGGAGAAACCTGCCTTATGACCAGACCCAGAACAGTTTCTTCCAAGTCAGCTTCCAGTGGCCAACAATTCATTCCATATCAGCTGATCACAAATTTCCAAACAACAAAAACCTGTCATTTCCAATTCCGATCAAACCACAACTCTAAAGACTATTCATTCCCTATAAAGGAATGTGACTATCTTTCTAGCACCAAAATTTTTATTTTTTAGTTTAATAAATACATATTTTCAAACTGCATAGGAGGATCCCACACCCACCCCAGAGTTGAAATAACGTCATTTCAGAAGCCTCTCCACTACCTTGAGCTTCCCTGGTGGTCTCAGGACAGGACACACACAGAGCTCAGTTCAGTGGAGCCAGCCCACATCTGTTTGGACCCCAGAAGTCTCTTACCCTTCGTTTTAAAAGTAACAATGCTTCCTGGCTTCCTTTTTTATTTAGACCAGGGAGTATACACTTTTGTTTTAAATCTCCTGCCTACATTTAATTGCAATTGCAAGTAAGACATTTGACTCACCTCTCTGCCTCCTCCCTCCCATTCACACTGGAAATTTAAAGTTGAGAAACAAACCAAACCTGTCCCTGCTTAATGCAACCAAACCGGCAACACCTTATTTTACTGGAGCACTTGATTGATGCTTCACCAGAATGGAATCCCTATAAATACAAGCAATATGCTCAGTGCAAACAAATTAAAAATTACTCTCACAATGAATTCCAAATATTATCCTTAGACAAAACAACAAACTGTTATTAAACTCATAAACCTGCATCCCACAAGCACACACAAAAAGTCTTAAGTTCAAGTTACCAGAATGGATACACCCTTCGACAGAATAAACTCTGTGAGCTGCAATAATTCCTCAGCAGGACTCCAAACACTTTTGCTGAGACCGGAGACAAAAGTGAGAGACACCAGTGCTCCATCCCAACCCAGGCCCGCGTGCGAGGGCTTCCCAGTGCTCCTGCTGGGCTCTGCGTCCCACTTCCTTCTTTTGTAACACAAACCTTTCCGCGACACAGAAGACATCTGGTCCGGAAGGACAGTCCTGCAGAAGGCCTCGCAGTGCCTTTAGAGGGCTGACAGATTATGACAAGAAGGAAAAGCTCATGGAGGGATTGTTCCGTCTGGGAAATGGGATGCTCTAACTTTGTCCTCTCCCTTTTCCACGGGCCAGAGCACCACACTGAGGGGAAAAAATGTAAGGGAACTGAACCATGAAGAGACAAAAGTGTGTTGCAGTAGGCTCTGTCACCCCCAGAGGTAAGATCCTGCCACCAGAAAGAGATGAGGCTCCACCTGCCTGTGAGGACTCTGACCACAAACTGACCCAGAGTGCTTCCTTCTGCAGGTCTGATGAAGGCATCAAAAGGCAACTGGGTCACACAACAGCACTGCAGGACAAACACCCAAACCTTCAGGCTGGTTTAAGCCATAGACGCATAACACAATAAGGAAAATCAGACTCTGTATCTGCTTCTTCTCTGACACTGTTCACTCCGGCAAGAGCTTACTGCAAAGCTGGCGGTAAATTCTGTGCTGCTAATATTTAAAAAATGAAACGTGTAGCTGCATCCCAATCCACCTTCTAACAAGGATTCAGAAGTCACCTTCGGAAAAAGCACGTTAGATATTTTGTATCTCTGGGGTTTCATTACATCTTTAAAAGGTTTGCTTGATGCTGATGGAGATCACAGCTAAGCACAGACGATCAAAGGGCTCTTGGGCTCTGCTTTGAACTGTGCCTGTTCTCCTGTTTCCCACACTGTCTAGTTAGCTAATCAAGTCCGTCCCTGTGCCACCAGCAGATCCCCTGCCCGCGAGCGCTCCCCTGGGTTACAGGGCTCCCTCAGAGCTGGCTGGCCCAATTCGCACTTGACCCCACACAGTTGTTTTCTGGCTTGTAATTTCCACTCCTCTGTGGGTGAACATCACTCATCCAACAAGCAACATAAACATTTTCCTTGCAGCACAGTGCTCTACTGCAAGAATCTGTGAGTCCATAATGCTTCTCTGTTAACAAGAACGCTTACACTTTTCAATGTTGTCCCATCAGGAACACTTTCTGTCCATTTCAAGGTCTAGATTCTTGCCTCCTCAGGGGATCTCATTTCGATGACCACGCAGCAAACATATTCCCACCTGCAGGACTCAGTGCTTTCTAACGGAGCTAAGCAGGGAGCCCGGCCTGGCTGAATGTGAACACAGGGAAGGCACTTCAAGCAGAGCACCGAGCATAAAACGGGCATCCAAAGCAGGTAATTCTCTCTCCCTAACTTCTTTTCCTCTATTTACTTTAGATCTTCGGGCTTTGAGGGGCCCTTACTTCACATCACTATCCAAATCTCACTGCTGTTGTAAACTCTCAGACTTACAATTCAAGGAAAAAATTAAACCCTAGGCCACGATGTGCAGCCAGCCTATCCGGAATTACTCACTTTGTTTTGTTTTTGTTTTGTTTTGTTTTGTTTTGGCGGCGGTGGGTAATCAGGTTTCTTTATGTATTTAAAAATTATTTTTAAATTTTATTTTTAGTGGAGGTACTGGGATTGAAACTAGGACCTTGTGCATGCTAAGCACGCGCACTACCACTAGGCTGTACCCTCCCCACCAATTGGTTTTAGAAATACTGAAATTGGAGCAGAACAGATAGCCCCAATTTATAAATTATTTGTGTCTCCAAAGTTCATGTGCAAAGTTTCTTTTCCTTAGAAATATGATGTTATATTTAGGATCTGAGGCCACAAAAGCCGGTTCAACCCACAACATATCTGAACTACAATACCGGCGTCCCAGCCCAGCTCTACCACAGTGCCTCGGCAACAGCAGACACTCAGTATTTGCTGGATAAAGTCAAGAACTCCTGCAATCGGGGGCAAGGTGCACGGTTAGCTCTGGATGAAATCTTTATATAGTCCCAGTCTGCTTTTATCTTTCCTCTCACCTTTCCTTATGCCTCTCCCCCATTTCCTAACTCTCTCTTCCCCAAGTGGCCAGAGCCCCCCTATCTCACAGATTCTAAACTTTCAGCACCTCACTAGAGCACCACCTTTTCATATTTCAAAGGGAACTGCCTCTTCTCCCTGCCAAAATTATCCCAAGCAACTGATCTCAGCTGCAAACCAGCAAGCAGAGAAATTTCATTAAGTCATTTCTCAATGAAATGTGAATGTCAGATGACCTTTCACTTGTCTGGACATACCTAACTCTTGAAAAGACTACCCAAACAAACCTAATTTTGTGCGTAGTACAGAAAAATGAATGAAATCCATTCACAGTGGAGAGACCAGTGCTGCCAGGGGGATTGTTTCTAAAATATTTCTGCTTTTCAAAGCAACTTCCTTCTCCCCTGCTGCTTTGAAATCGAATGATTTTTTTTTACAAGTTTCATAACTTCTTCAGGTTTCCATGGTAACAGCAAGTATATGATTATGCTGATAAGTGGAGTGTGCACAAGGACAGCATAAGATGAGTCTAGCATGGACAGTGCTTTTCCCAAACTGGAACATAAGCCAAGGTGTTCAAGATTCAACCTGCTATGTCCTGAAAACGGTCAGCTCCGAAGAGCAGCAGAAGCTACAGAGAAGATACTCAGGTTGACGTGGGGAGAGAATTCTGGTTTTCCTCATCCTGGCCTGGCCAAAACAGGTATATTAGACATTAGATTTTTTTTTTAAGTGGGGAGAAGGGAATGCCACATATCTCCAATAAACCCTACGTTTGTGCGGAGAATGAATTGGATTTAAGAATCAAGTATCCTAAATTAGAATAAGAAAGTGGGATGCTTTCAGAAAAAGAAGTGAAAAAAAAAACCCATACAGGATTCTGCATGTACATCTGTTCACTCCGGTTGCCTTGGGGCATCAATTACTTTAAGTGTAAAAACAGAAAACATCAACTTGGCCAGAGAAAGCAAAATATCTACAGACTTAATTTCAACACACACTTGAAGTTGGTGCCTGATACCAGCTTCAAAAGGCAGCAGCCTCATTAAGAAATGACATGAGCCCCATCTGGTAGCCGGCAAAGGCTTAAAAAAATCAAGTCAGTGCTGGGGGTCTGGAAGGGGGAGTGAAACTGACTTCAGCTACGTCAATTAACAATGCTATTAAGGCTACTTAGGACACGCCTCCGACAACAGTTCTCTTTAATACAAACATGCTGAAGGCCTTCAGAATAAAACCAGCCATTATCCGGACTCGTCATCTTGGCTTTCATTACTCCCACCCCGAAGAGTGACACATCAAACAAACAAAGCACCCTGCCCATGCACGGGGCCTTTCCGCCAAGATCTCCACGCACCCTGACAAGTGCTTATTAATCCTGATGACACTCCAACAAAGATGAGAGCTGGCCACTCCGACCTTTTCACTCTCCTATGGGCATCGGGGCAAAAACTGAGGGAGTGAACCAAGGGACCAACCCAAGCTCACAGGTAAGTCAGAAGAGCGAACGCGGGACTTAGACGTTCCTGATGCGCGTCTGCACAGTTCCTCAGTCAGCCCCGAACGGCGAATAGGAAATACCTCCCTCGTCTGATTTAAGAACAGGAGCACCAGCAGCGGGGCACAGGGCCAACTCTTCTCACAGGCCGCTTGCACACTGAGTCCTACTATATTTAATTTCAAAATAACTGTAACAATGATTATGTAAAATGAAAAGTTTACTTTTCCTTCTATTAGCCTCTCTATAGTGAATTCACTGTTTAATCAAGCACCCTGGAGACGTCTGTACAGGATGGAAATGGCCAGCAGGAAGAGTTTAATACAGTGATGGTAACTTGAGCTTCCTTACAGACTGGTGGACCCCACTTCTATACCCTGCTCTCTTAAAGACACATTTTTGCCACAGACGCCACGACACCGTAAGAAAGGGGAGTGATTATAATACAAACACAACATGGTTCAAAGGAATCCAGTCATATGATTTTTTAAAAGCAATCCTAGGCAGTAAAAAAGTAAATTCTACAATACTTAGTACCTAATGCAGTGTCTTATTCTGTAATTGCTACAATTCTTGATGAATAAATAAAAGAAAAAATAAAAGAGAGGTTGGAAAAAGACAGGAAGATGATTGTAACTTTGTACCAGGTTCCCGATATAGAAGACTATCCCTAATCCTGCACAAGCACTAAACATCAATCTTATTTTAACAACTGTCCCCAAATTAACGTTTCCATTGTGCTGCCTGAGCTCCCAGTTTTTAAACTAATGCAAAGGAAAAAAATGCCAGAACTTTGATAATTTAGTGAGGAGAAGGGTTGTACTAAAAAGGAAAAAGGCTGTGGGAAAGGCAGAAATGACTTAAAAATATGGTTAATTTTTCTTAAAAGGTACTAAAAATTCCGCACACAATTATCCAAGTGACCATCCGAATTGGAGGCAATTCTTCACTTGTAAAAGCCCAAGAGAGAAGAATCTTAAACGAGCTGTATCTAGAGGGGAGAGATATGAAACAGAGCATTGCTAATGACAACCTGTCCTCGAGGGCCTCTGCAAAAACTCCCGCAGCTTCCCAGGCACTGCTCCAGCAACCTTTACAACACGCCTCAAGGAGGGAGGAGACAGGTACTAACTCCACTCTGCAAAGGAGGAAATGGAGCCCAGGGAGCGAGGAGTCGGGCCTGAGCCCAGACGGGGAGCCAGCCCCATGATGGGGGCTCCCAACCGCACCACGTACGGTGAAGAGTGTCCACAAAAACTGTCTTTTGGGAGGAAGAAGAGAACAGAAAGGGGAGAAGGATGGTTTCATGACACCTGGGAAGATGCTGTACTTTCAGATACCGTGAGATAATGAAAAGAGAGGAAGTGAGAACCAGCCAGTGGCGACTGGAGGAGAGGGCTGGCAGAGGAGCGGGGCCATCCCTTCTCCCGGAGTCCTGTCCCACCTCGTGCCCCTCACGACTGTGGCCGTCACCTCTCCTCTGAGCCCTGCTTGTTCTCCCCATTCCTTAGCAAAGAGTGAGAACAAGTAAAGCTGAAAAAAAAAATTGGTTATCAAGCCATTAAGGATCCCGTCCTCCTCCAAGAGCAGGTGATTCAGGAGGCCCTGGCTCTGTCACCCACCTTTGCCTCATCGTTTATGTCCCAAGTGAAAGAAATGGCGTTGTAAGCAATCTCCTCAATGTTACTGATGGTGTTGAAGCTTTCTTTGTAGTCAGCTGGATGAGGGATGAGAAAGAAAAAAATTCACGATTTCTGCTTTTCAACATGAGATTGCAGCAGCTCGAAGTGAGACTCAGCTTTTCATGTTATCATCTCCGGATAATATACATTAATATTTTGTTGGGTCAAAAGAAGTTCAAAAAGTGAAGAAAAAGAATCACAGAAGTTTTGTAACAGAGGCAAGCTTAGATATATTTGATTTTATCCCATTATGTCAAAATTAGGATATTTAGGTCTAAAAAGCTTAAATAATTGTCCCAAGGCCACAAACCTAGTCCAGAGAACCAAGACTGGAACTCAGTTCTTTTAATTCTTCTGAAAGAGCACAAACATTACTAAAGGCAAAGAAAAGAAGTTACACGAAGATTAAGAGCCGTCTTGTGATACAGACCATGGTTTTACATGAAAATTATATACATGGCAAGAGCAGGGTTTTTCATAAAGCCGCTTGACTAAGTACAGATTTGCACAGGTCTACACCCCAGGTGATGAGTCTCCGGGTCTATTTACAGACAGAAGAGACCCACCATGCAGCTTAGCAGGTCTCTCGGGAAGACTGTGTGTGACTGCCCAGCAGCAGTATTTTTCTTACTTGTTGAGCCTTTTTCTCCACCTTATTATCATCTCCAAATAATCTGAATCTCTTAAAGAAGACATTACCCCTCAAAAAATTTGTAGACTGTAAAGCAGGACACTGCTATGTGAGTTGACTACACAGCTCCTGGCCCCAGTGTCACATGGAAAGCCACTGCGCAGGGCATGTGTCCTCGTGAAGGAAGTAATGTTAAGAGCACTGATTCCAGGAGGCCAAGGACAGTGTCTGGAACAGATCAGTAGCTGGCATAAAAATTCAAATGCGTTCGGCAGGAAGTTGCTTACTGCCAAAAATAACTGGATTTAGAAAACTGGGTGTTTGCACCTCTGGGAATAAAAGCAAGCTCCGGAGCCACTTACCTATGTCAATGCATCTTTGTTTCGCTGTGTGCTGCCGGGAGTGCCAGTATTTCCAATGCCTCAGCTGATCTTCTCTGCTTTTGTCCTCAGCAAACACCACCATGATCACACTCTATGAAAGAGAATGCATTACCACGTAAAGACCCTGCGGGGTGAGTATTTTCTGGAAAATTTACTGAGCTTTAGATTTTGCAGTGAATTAAAACTGCGATTTGAGATTTTAATTTAGATCTGCTTCCAACCTGGAAACAATAAGCTCTGAGCAGCTTTCTTGGACCAGAGAACTGAGAGCAGAACTTACTCGGACTTTGCTGATGGGGTGGTGGATTCCCTCATTGCTGCTCACTTCCTTCAAGGTGACAGGGTAGAACTGGCCTTTGTTCAGGTAGGTCATGGTGCTATCGCCCGGCTTCTGTCGCAGCGATTTTGAGGCTTCCAGGGTATACTCAAAGTTGTTCCTAAAGAACAAAACAAAGTCACAGATCCCTGATCTACTCTCTTGGAAGCTTCCCATATGCTTGAGCTCAGACTTGAAATGCTTCAGGGTGGATGTATGCAAACAGCAGACGCCTAGAAACATCCCACTGACCGTTGTCATATTATAAATAGCATTTGCTGCTTTTTCTAAAATATGACCTTAAGCAACCCAGAAAGTCTCAAATCTCAGATGTGGGGCTGAGAGGCTGGAAGGCCCGTGAATAAATTCAATTTGGGCTGCACAGCACCTTTTTGTTGTTTTTGGTTATAATTTCAATGTCCTTAGACGGCACTCCACAGTTCTCACTACATTTTCTATTATTTTATAGCACCATGAATATATTCCCCTGAAGCTGTTTAATAACCTTGTTAGGCCAGGGGTTGGCAAATTACACCTACTTTTATAAATAAAGTTTTATTGGAATGTAGCCACGCCCTTCATTTATGCATTATCTACTGCCGTGTCTGGGCCGCGTCTGTGCGACAGCGACAGGGCTGGGCAGAGCTGGGCAGTTGCGACAGAGGCTGTGTGGCCCACAAAGCCTGAAATATTTACTATCTGATCCTTCACAGAAGTTTGCTGACCTCTCTCCTAGATCCTTGAGACATCTGAGTTTGTGACTCCTGTACCTTGAGGCAGGTCTTTAAGGAAGTCTCAATTCCCATAAAATCCTAGACTTTTAAATAAAACTTTAAAAACAGAACACATATAAAAATGTATAGAACAAAATTACAAAATGAAATCCTAGACTCCTAAAAAAATCTGAAGATGTATATATTTATGTATCTTGGAAAACATTCATATGCCCAGACTGAGACACAATTTTGTGACGTCTACAAGAGAGGCAGGAAAGCAGCCCAGGGAACAGCTGGCTTCACTTATTTTATCGTTAGTGAGACTAATAAAAATATAAAAGCCTTTATTCACCAATGTTATTCCTAAATTCTCACAGAATTATACACTTATGGAAACAGAAGTCACCTCTCAGAGATCTAATTTCTTCCCTTCATCTCTTCTCTGAGATTTCATTCTACTACCATTATATAAAGAAACTGAAGAAGAGAAAAAGCACCGACACCAAGAATTAGGGGAACATGAAACACAGACCAGAGTTCAGAATTGAATGCACTGAAGCAGATGTCCTCCAGCAAAGACGCCACCACAGTCACTGCAGGAAGAGAAAGGCGAAAGCCACCGAAGCCAGCTCTGATTTTTCAAGATCAAATTAACAAAGAAGAAGTCGGAAAAGCTGAAAGTTAAACATCAAATTAAAAGACAACTATTACCCAGAAACACTGTCAAAAACATAGTCCTCTGAATTCATGCCAGGCATCCGCAGACTGAGGTCCGAGGGGAAGAAAACCTGAAATACCAACGTTGATAAGCCACAACGATTTCACTTGTTAGCAGGCTCACTGAAGACCAACGTCTGGTACAGCATAAAGGTATGTGGCTTACGGCAAGTCACTACTCTTTCAAAACTCATCTAAAATAAAAATTTTAACTCTACAAAAATTTTTAGAAGACAATTAAAAAGAAAAAAATACCCATTTTATAAGCCACTCGATGAAGTCAGGACAATCTATGCAGGTGCTTCCACAAAGAGCTTCGTTACTCTTTTTCCATCTTTCCCACACATCCCAATTCTGTTCAAACATTAGAATCTGCAACCAAAATCTCATGACTTTCAACTTGGTACAGCTCTATCACTGTACCAAGTTAAGGTACAGGATCGAGTTCGCACCAAGGCTGGACGGACTGGTGCACCTTCTCAGGAAAGGCTTCTGTTCTACTCCTCCCTCCATAAGCGGAGGCAGAGGCTCCTTTCCCCCACGAGTCACTGAACACAGTCCCAAACATCTCCAGTCCCTAACTTTTACTTGTGTTCATCGCCACAAAACCCTCACACGTATTTGGGATTAGTCGGTAAATTTCACACAATGTCATTTGTCATCGAGATCTACCTGCCTCCCTGACAATACTACCAGCCAAGCAACACCGAGCAGACACGCGGCAAATCGCTTTCTATTAAGGCCAGTTGCAGCGAGCCTGGTTCGGTCTGGGACAGAAGTCGAACACAGGCTATGTGGATGTATCTGTTGTCGATGGAAGATTATGTACGTGCTTCTCCTTCTCCTTCTCCAGCAAATCACTTAGCTGAAATCAGAATTGTTAACTCAGCTGCTGGTAAGATTAGCTGTGTGCCCTTGATAATAAGTTCTGGTTTTATAGGTTTAGTTTACAAATTATACCCATGGGCCTCTCTTTAAAAAAAAACTCTTTTGTTCCCAATCCATTCACTTCAGGCTGTGTTTCAAGCTTACGTAACAAGGAAGAGGTGGAACCCAATACTTATACAAACACACAGCCGTCTTAGGAAGATGCTTTCATTTCCTGTACCTCCTGAACGCCCTCCTTGAAGGTCTCTGAGAAGGTAGAGTCTGGAGTACGTCTTTGAGCATTTGGGGGTTGAGCACCAGAGCTGAACTGGTCATTATTTAGGTTCCGGTCGAAAACCACCACACGCTCAGTGGGCTCAGGATGATACACTGCTGGGGGGATCCCGACAGCAAAGCCGTGGGGCTGGGTTTCCGTCTTGATGGAGTGTGTAGGCATCGCTGCTATGGAGACAGTGACTGTAGTGTCAGGAGCTGTTAGGTGGCCTCTCTTGTCTATGCCCAGCTGGTTGCCGTGGGGAAGGACAATGTTAAAGGGCACATTTTTCAGCACCTGCACTCTGTTTTCTCCAGCAGAAATGAGGGGCTGCTCAGTCACATTTGGTATGCTGTTTCTTTAAGAAAAGAAAAGACAATTGTGTTTTCAAACTCAATGCTGATACAGTTCCTTGATAATTTTTATTCTCCTAATGGCACTGGGCTGTTAGGTCCTGTGCAAAATAATAATAATACACTTGGTAGAAACCAAATACATAGAAAATAGCACGACAACCCATTACTGGAGAAAGAAAAAAACACTTCATAGTTATAGGTCAAGTGAAACGTTACTAGTTGGAGCAGTACAGGGTGGTGGCTAAAGTACACACTCTGGAGTCAGATGACCTAGGTTCAAAATCCCTTAGTAACTACATGCTCGTCTATAAAATCAGGATAATAACGGTACCTATGCTCACAAGGTGGTGATGAGGACGAAACGAGGATACACTGAAAAGCTTGTACTGCTGCTGGGCACACAGGGGCTCAGAAGTGTGATTACTGGTACTCAGCCACCACTTTCCTACTGCTTAGGCTTATCTGCTTTCTCTTTCACTCCCCTTCCCCCTAAAAAAACCCCTATGATCACACTACAGCAGATATATTTGCATAAAATTATTTTTGGCTTAATAAATATCCTGGGCTATATAAGACAATTTGTAATCTAAGGTAAAATTAATAAATTTTCAAAGCCCCCCTCAAATCCTATAGGCTGATGCCTTTAAGGAAAAAAGCAATTGGGCAACTTTGTGCATTTCATGATCAATAAAATATTCAAATCTTAAACCACAAATTCACTCCTAAGACTCTGTTTTAAGGAAATCCCTTTAGAGAAAAAGGGAAAAAAAAGGAAAAAGATATCTAGAAAGTTGTTCATTAGGCTTTGTAGTAGCAAAACATTAGATACAGCCTTAAGGATAGCTATGGTTTGCTTTAAAATACTCCAGCAAAAACAAATAAAATCTTAAAATTAACTAAAAAGTTGGAGAAGAGGAAAGAGTAGATCAAACAGGAAGAATTAAGTTGATATCTGTTGAAGCTGAGTATCTGTGGGCTCACACTATTTCTCTGTTTTTGTTGTGTTTGAAAGTACCCATAAGAAAAAGTGAAAAATGAAAGCCATAAGCCCTTCTCTAAGGGGTAATTATGAAGATTAAAATAGGAATATAGTTTGAGATTTGCAGATACTGACTGGTATATATAAAATAGATAAACAGGTTTATACTGTATAGCACAGGGAACTGTATTCGATATATCTTGTAGTAGCTTACTGTGAAAAAGAATATGAAAATGAATATACGTATATTCATATATGACTGAAGCATTGTGCTGTACACCAGAAATTGACACAACTTTGTAAACTGACTATACCTCAATAAAAACAGTAAAAAAAGAAACAAAAAACCCCAGCAATATGGAAAATACCTATGAAACAGACTAAGTAGAAGAAAGCATACGACAAACCCTATCTGTGAACACAACCACAACCACATACAATGAGCCTGCGTACCCAATCAGTGAATAAATAAATAGCTAGGACAGTGGGATTCTGAGTGATCGTTCTTGTTTAAAAAATGTTTTATCCCTTTCTTACTAATAGAACACAGGAAAATATGAAAGGTGTATGTAAGTTTTTTTCATGGCTATAAAGTCAAGCCTTAGTTCAATTTTCTGGAAGTATCAACCTTCCAGATCCCCCAAAATAACTTCAACAGGAGTTGGGAATACAGTTGAACATACTTCATTAAGTTTTACTTAGTTAGGCAGTTATTCAATATCATTGGTACTTCTTGTTTTGATGGACCCTCACCATTGCCTTAAGCCACATCCTTCTTAAGAGAACCTTAAAGGCAAATAAGCAAATATTTCACTTACATTATTAATAAAAACATCCTTTTGGATGAGGAAAAAGTTAACAGTTTTGTTTTCTTGAAAAGGCAACTACACCTGAAGAAACTAGTAACTTCTCAGCAACAGAATCCTAACTAGTAAGAGGCAGATCTGATATGAAATCTGAATTTAGACATGAAGAGTCCAGGGGATCCACCCCTTCCATGAGAGTCTGATCCTTAAACAAACTCTCGTTCGATTTTCACAGAAGCCTGGCATTTGTCAAGTGCACTGTCTTACGCTCTTTATTAAACATTACCTTTTGCTATGATCTGGCTCTGGGTGCTCAACATCTGGCTTTGCTGTTGACGATCTTCTCTCTCTTGGAACCTTGGATATTAACACGCACAACAACAATTTAGTTCTTACTCTGTGAAGTACAGAAGCGGTCTTTATTTTTCAGTAAGCTCAACTGTTCATGTGTCTACTGATTGCCTGCCAAACCCCAGGCTCTGAGGGTACACAATGAATAAGACAGTGTCTGCCCTCAAGGAGCTTACAATCTGGTTACCAGGCTGCAATGTAAAAACCAACTTTTATTAGTTGCAAAGTAAATTCAGAATGTCACAAATTTACTTTGTCACTGAGTTTGGGTTTCATCTCTTAAAAGTAATAGCTCTGGTCTGGTTTCACTCATTTATCTACATAACGTAATAGAGAAGAAGGTGCAGAAAACAACTTCAGCTTTCGCCCTGCTTTTCTCGGCTACCCTTCCCTTTGGATTATATGCAAAATCAAAAGGACCAGCCATGTGAATAGTTCACTTCCAAGATCCAAATATCGGCTTCAAATGATAAATTTCTTTAGATACTTTGGGATTCACACCATTCGTTACCCAAAGGACAAGCTGAACCCTGTTTGTTCTATTTCTTTTTTGAGTCTTCTCTTCTTTGCATAGAAGGTGAAAGGAGGCAAACATTACGGGGTATATTGCAGACATCAACCCAACTGAGGCATGTTCCCAACATGTACTCCAAAACTGCTAAGATATTTCAAACTGGTTTTCAGTGTGAATGTAGAAATCCTACCCCTTGTTTTACCCTTGAAGACAAAATATATTGTTGTTCCATGTATTAACAATGTGCTTTTAAAGCTTTACCACAGTTATTATGTAAAAATGACTGATGGTTACATCCAAATACTTGAAACAAGTCAGTTTATTTAAAAAGAAAAATAAATAACCCCATAGCTATGGCAAGAAGGCTGGCGTACTACTAAGGCTACCACCCTTCATGGACAGACACGAGGACTTATCTCCTCCCAAGATGCAAAATACTTTAGGGCCCTTTATTTAAAACACACACACATATACAACCACCGCAATTAGTGATACTACATTGGTCTTTCCGGCACTAAACTTGGTTTTCTCCCATTCTCAGAAGTTTCAGTTAAAAGTACATAATTTCAAATTTCCTAATTAACACATAGGAACTTACGGTTTTTACACTGAGCCAATAAAACAAGCCATAAGAAGAACAGATACATAAGTTGTATTTCAAAGAAACCCTTTGAGGCTACGTTTCCCAGGCAAGGGTTTCTTCTAGCATCATTAGTTACTACACAAGTTTCCACTCACGTTCAAGGAAAACAAACTTACTTCAGTCCCTTAAACACAACAAGTTGGACAACATGGCCTCATACCAGAAAATAATTCAATCGCTTGTTTAGGTCCTCCCTTAATTTTGATAATCAAACCATCTTCTTTGCTTTTTTTCCCTCTACGTTTCTTATACTCAGAAAAGAATACAGTGCCAGTATGTAACAAAAGGCAGGCAACTGGTGAATCTGGGTGAAAGTATCTGGGAGTTAGTTATCCTGTTAATTTAAGTTGACTATAGGTTTGGATATTTTAAAAACAAAAAATAGTAAAAATAAACCATAACATATAGCCATCCCCATATACTGGCTATCGGTCAGAAAGAACGCCGAAGGGAACGCACACTAGCTAAGCACATCCCCCAGGAGACAGCAGGGCACGCCGAGGAGGGGACCTGAGCACAATCTGAAATCCTGGCTCCAACACATACGAGTTGTGTGACCCGGGAACTTTATTTTATCATCAGCAAAATAGGGATAATACCACGTATTTTGCAGGGTTCCTGGAGGGGTCAGAAACAACATGCATTCTGGTTAACACGTCTAGCATGATACAGGTGATCAGTAAGAAGCAGCTGGGATTATTAGGGCAGCAATGATGATACAGATCAGTGGTGTCATCTCCAGATACGAACACCATGTAAAACTCCAGGCAGAGGGATGGTCATACTTCATTAAGACTAACCCAAGTGTCTAGAAGCAGGGAACAAAATATATCCTGATCTTAGAACTAGAAAGTTCAAGACTAGAAAAATGTTTTTTTCCTATGAATCGCCTAATCGAATCAAATCAAATGAAGTCAAATCAAAAGCTCTGTAATATTATTTAGGGAAAGGGAAATCACTGTGACTACACAGGAATAAGGTTAGAGCCCAGGCAAGTGAGTCACTGTCCACTCTTGAAGGCACTAAGAACGACCTTTGGTAAAATGATCAGTCTCATTAGGACACATCTACCATCTTCTTTTATGGTAGCTTCCCCCTTCAGATAGAGCCAGCCACTTCACATGTTTTAAAAACAACCCTTTGATTCTATGATCGTAGATGTTCAGCTTTGAACCACAGCAAGTCAAAGTACTCATTAAACTATTTATAGTCACTACAGAAGCAACCTGCATTACGTTCTACCAGTGAATTGCTGTTTTATATGCTGCTGAATCAAGTGCATCTTGGACTGCTGTTAAGGGTTGTGAAGAGTGGCCAAACCCACCTTGTAGTAGTCATAGAGCAAGCCCAGCGCAGCGGCACTGTCTTCGTCCCCATTAATGCTCATCATCGCTTTGGTTGCTGCAGTGAGAGGGTTTTCCAGGAAAGATTTCCAGGCTTCATCCTCACTGGTATAGGAGCGCCGCTGTGGATAAAGTGCTTCATTCTGAAGAACCAACACTGGTCGTTTGCTTTGGAGAAGTTAAACAAACAAATATATATATATTTATACAAATATAAATTATATTTTTCTACTGCAAGTCATCATAAGCTAATTTTTTAAAAAACAAAAAACCAATTCCTTGATATTCCAATAAAACAGTCCATTGTTTCATCAATGACTCCAATAAAGTAAATCAAGACAAGACCAGGAGACAGCCAACTTAAATGCAGCCCAATGGGTCACCCAGTAAGGTATGAGGTATTCAGGCAGCCAGGGAACCTGCAGTTAACCTACTCATGGATCCCAGGACACACAGAAAAAAAACAAAAACCAGAAACCAAAAACTCACTCCAAGAAAATGTCAGGCTATTCAAACACTTTACATAAACAAACACAAGGACAAAGTAGGGCCAAACAGAACGTTCACTCTCTTCAGACACAGACATTCAGGACTGTGCCCTCTTAGACAGAGCACACATGGTTCGGCCACCACGCTGCTACATGTCATTTCCCTCTTTCTCCCAGGGATGCCATGCCTTAAAAACTACAACCAAGGGGCAGAGGAGGAGGGGATGGAAAGAAAAAGGGATACTTGGGTTAATCCTTGGGGGTATATGAGAAAGTTAGAATAGTCTACTGATTACCAGCAGATTGAGCATGGAATGTGGCCAAAGGGGACTGTAAATCAATAAGGAGGCATAATTTTCTGGCATGGGAGTTAACCGTTTATCTTAGAGATAAACACTTAAGAATCTACAACAATAAATGAAGCCACTGGAAAAAAAAAGAGATTTTTAAGGATTTAGGTGGGGAAATCTGTTTTTAAAAATCTTTACTGGTTTTCCATACGGGGCAAGAACTGTTTCCCTTTAACACTACAGGGTGGGAAAAATCCAGAAAAATCAACGGAGAACTTAGTAAAGTCTTAAAGAGGATTTAATTTAAAAGATTAAAGCAAACATTACCGATTCCAAAAACTTGAAATGTAAACAGTCTCAACAACTGTTCAGTTGGTTCTGTTTTGTTAAGTCAATAAAGAGAAAAAGTGAAATGCTAACTCCAGCAAAGTCAAGCAGTTTTTTTAAGGGAAAAAAATTTTTTTAATAGAACTACTCTAAATTAACACAATTCTAATAAGCAAATTAAAGGATCAGTTCTCATTGCAACACACAAATGAAATATGTAAATGGCCTAAAGGTGACCTACCTACTCTAAAAGTGAATGTAGAAAGACTGATTATCTTCGCAAGTAATCAACAAAGGTTAGGGTTTGGCAGTCACCCAGGCCCTTTAAAAACTGATACAGATTTAGGAAAAGGAGAACATCTTTGAAAAAGATAGGGGGAAATCCAATTTATCTTCTGTAAAAATTAGTCTTATTTCAAACCCAATGTTTTTACTCATGTCTAGGCCTAAAGTCCTAGGAGAGGAGCTCGCATTTGGTGGGAAAAGAAGTCTTGAGGTGGTAGGATTTTAACACAAAACAAATATAGTGGGTTGTTTAAAGGACATGGTTGGTTTAAAAATGAAGACTTTCTACAAATCTCAAAATTTTTTTAAAAATTAAGAAATATACAAAGGGGTATTCCCTGTGACATCAGAGGTGAGGACAGCAGCTACTGGACCAGTGGTACCTTGGGGTGATTTGCTAGTGCACAGCTAAGCTATTATTAATAGTGTAATAGCTACTTCCAGAAGATTATGACAGCACTTGGCTCATCCAATTCCCGTAATGCTAGTTTTTCAGCTTCCCTTCTCCTCCCACCCCCACCCCAAATCCGTACAAGCAACAGAAAATAAATATCTTTTGGCATATGGTTTTGTTTGTGATCACCCTGAAGGTGTCTTACATTTCCAAACTGTGCCTAAGGCCAAAATTTTAGCTCTGGAAACATGCCTTATCTAAACTATAAGTCAAGAAATAAACAGAAAACCAGTTGCCTTTTTCAGTCTACTTCCTCATGACAGCCAGGCTGTTAGTCCCTAAAGGCTCATCAATGTGTTCCTTCCTTGAGTCTTAAATCCTTTGTCAATGATCTCATAAAGACTTCGTAAGTATATTTCAAGGAATAATTTATCTGCATATTCTACAACACAAGATTAATTCATTTAAGTTATCCCATACATAACAACATCTAAACTATTCAACCAGAAAAAAAGAACACTCTTAAAAGGATCCTCAGCCAATAATTATAAAACTGGGAGAGGTACCTCTCTGCCCTGGATTTACTGATCTGATATATAGTGATTGGTTTAATACGATTTACTTTATTACGGGGGAACAATTTTATATTTACAGAAAAGTTGCAAAGGAAATACAAAAATGTCCCTCATCCAGTGTTCCCTAATGCTAATGTCTTACATTACCTCCTTATCTTTGTCAAAATATTCCTTTAATCACAAACTCCAAAAAGCACATTGGTAAGCACAGTGCTTTCTAGTTTACCATCCTGATTTCAAAGTTTCATCTGCTGATATTTTCTGAGCATTTTCAATTACAGTAATCTGTAATTACCATGAATGATGCAAGTGGCAAAATAACTCCTGCAACAATTTTCTCACTCACACAGCCAACCAGGGGAAAGAAAATGCCAGGACGTCAGAGTACTTCAACTTTTCCCCAAATTTCTCCTTTCGGAAGTTCTAGTAGGCTGGCCAAATGACACGGCTGAGCGACAAGAGATTACCTGAGAAGTCTCCCTTTCCAGCCGCGAAGAGCGTCCCAAAGAGCTCCACTGGCCCCAATGAGCAAAAACCGACCGTGGGGGACACGGCGCTGTCGGCGTGGCAGAGGAGCAGCCGGCGAGCCGGACGCCTCAAATCTCCCTCCGCGCACCGGGGCCACCGGGGAGCAGACCCGGGGCGCGCCCGGGGCGTGGTGCCCCAGACCAGGACGCTGAGGCTACGGGTAGGGGGGCTCCTCTCCGGAGTCGAGACACCCTCAACGCAGGGGTCTTCCCAAGGGGCCTCAGTGGAACAAACGTGGGGTGGAGTGCCCGAGGGGCAGAGGCCGCGGCGGAGAAGAAAGTGGACAGCGACACACGCGGCCCCCGCCCTCCCAGCCTGGAGCCCGTGCCCCGCTCTCGGCCTCGTTCCCGCACCCCGGCCTTCTCGCCCGGACTCACACTGGCGTCCCCAGCCCACCTCGCCTGGTCTGCCCGGCCGTCCGGACTCGCACCCGGCCCGGCCCGGCCCGGCCCGGCCCTCGCCTCGCCCGCCCGGCCTCACGGCAGGTGCGTCCGGCCCGGCGGGCAGCCGCGGCCCCGGCCGCACGGCCGGACTCGCGCGCCGGCGCCCTCACTCACTTGTCGTACTCCTGTGTCATCGCGCTCGCTCGCCGCTGCCGGGCCGCAGAACTGGACTTTCGGGTTGGGACAGTACACCCGATCCGGGGGGAGGAGGAGGCGGCGGCGGCAGCGGCGGCGGCGGCGGCGGGTCCGGAGCGGCGGCCCCGACGGGTTGGGTTCGCTTTTCTCGCTCTGAGCCGGCTCCGCGCGGGCAGCGCGCACTGGGGGTGCCCAGGCTCGACTTCCCATTGGCTGGCAGCGCGCCGGCACGGGGCGGAGCTTCGGGGCTGGGAGGCTAGCGGCACTGCCTGATTGGCCAGTGCTCGGGGCGCCGGGGCGGGGCCGACGGGGCCGAGCCTCGCGGGCGGGAGTCGGCGCTCCGCGTGGCCGCGCTCCGCGTGGCCGCGCCCGTGTGGCGCGCCCGGCACTCCCGGCCTCCCTCCGGTCAGAACAAGCGAAGCGGCGCGGCTCCTGGCCAGTACATGCCGCCCCTCTACGGCCGTCAGCGCGCCCACTGCAAGGCCAGGCACAGCGTCCTCGCTCTGCCCAGCGGTCGCAGCCGTGGGCCGCCCACCTGCGGGACCGGACATGCCCTGGCGCCGTCTTCCCAGGCGCTGGGCGCTCTTCCTTTCCCGCCCGCCCACCTAAGCCCCCCGCCTCTCCAGTGATGGAGCCTCCCCGCCCCGCGACTGCCCCTCGCCGGTGCCCCGCGGTCGCCGCTCGGGTGCCCCGCGGTCGCCGCTCGGCTGCCTCGGGCACCTTCCCGCCTGGGGTCTGTGAAGCGTCCGCCCTCCTCGTGCCCCCTCTCACCTCTTAGACCGCGTCCACTTAACTTCTGAGGCTTTTACCTGAGGAAGCTCAGACGTCTCCCTCCTGGTCTTGCCCATCGAAACTGTCCGACTTCAGAACCTCCTGTACATGCATTTCAGATTGTCTGCTACGTGACAGACACTGGAAGACTGCCGCAGTCTCCTAACCTGTTGTTTCCCCCCGTGCGGCCAGGGTTGGTGCTCACCGAGTGGTCTCCCCAGCCTCACCTGAGCCGCCTCTGTCCCAAGTACCCGCCCCTCCCCCTCTTCTGAGTCCCGCCCCAACCAGTGTGGATCTTCCATCTCTGCCTGTCTTAGCCCTCTCAGAACCGGCATGTGAACTTCACACACACACACACACACCCCTGCACCCTCTTCCCCCACTGCCGTCCCTCCCCGCACCCCTAGTGCCATCTCCCATTCATTTACACCCCCACCTACTCCTGGCCCCAATTGTCCTTCCTGAGCTACAGCTCCCTTCTCCAGGGTCTGCTCATTCATTCAACAAATATTTATTGAGAGTCCTACTCTATGCCAGGCACTCTTCTAGACGCTGTGGTTATGGCTGTGAATACAGGGGACAAAAATTCCCTGCCTCCTCCAGCATCCTAACTGGGGTAACAGACCATAAAAGCATAAGTAAATTGTATGATGTATTAGAAAGTGGCAAGTTCTGCGGGAGAGAAATAAAGCAGAGGAGGCAGATGGGGAGCAGGGGGTGGAATCAGTTCTGAAGACTTGAAGGAAGTGAGACCACCAGGAGGTGAGGGAGGGGTGGCCCAGGCAGAGGCTCCAGTCTGCACGAGGAGGGGACACCTAATGTGTTCAGTGAACAGAAAAAGCCCAGTATGGCTGGAGGGAGACAAGACAGAAGGATAGAGGAGATGTGGTCAAAGTAATGGGGACAGGGAACATGTTCTGAGCGGCTTGTAGGCCTTTGTACAGAGTTTGGTTTTTATTGAGTAAGATAGCGAGGCATTGGAGGCTTTGGAGTAGGGCGGTGACATGATCTAACTCATGTTTTAAAGTAATTCATCTGGCTGCTGGGTGGTAAGGGATAAAGTGGGGAGCAGGGAGACCAGACCAAGGATAATAGTAGCTTGGCCTAGGGTGGTGGGGTGGAGTGGTGAGAAGTGGTCAAATTCTGATCTATTCTGAAGGTGGGATCAACAGGATTTCCTGAAAATTGGATATGGGATGTGGGGAAAAAATAGAGTCAAGGACTACAAGCTTTTCAGTTGAAAACTGGGAAGAATGATTTGCCATCCTTGAGCTGGGGAAGACTGCAGGCGTAGAAAGACTGGGGGAGGTCAGAAGTTTTGTTTTGGACACGTTGCTTTTGAGATTTTTATTAGAGATTCAGGTAGATGTATCAGTAGATGGTTGGATAGAAGTCCGGAGTCCCAGGGAGAAATCTGGGCTGAATGGACATCTGAGAGTCATTGGCACAGAGATGATATTGAAAGCCTGGAAATGGGGTGAATCTCCGTGGCAGTGAGGGAGAAAAGAATGGGACCAACATTGGATCCTGGAATCTCCAACATAGAGATGAAAAAGAGGATCCTGCAGGGAAGAGGGGACAGAGGGACTCACTGAGAGAGCAGGAAAATGGAAGCAAGGAGGAAGGCGTGGTCAGCTAGGTCACATGCCGCCTGGAGGTCAAGGAAGATGAGGATTAGCAACATGGAGGCCGCTGAGGTCTTTATTCACCAGCCGGTCCCTCACCCACTCCCACCAACTCCGGCTCCCTGTTCTCCAGGACTCTGGGGACCTAAACCAACAACCACAGACGCTTCTCACTGTCCCCTTCTGCCATGTCCAGTTTCTGTCCTCTAGCACTGGGTACAATGCTGGAGCCCAGAGTCTGTTCTTTTTTTTTTAATGGAGGAACTGAGGATTGAAGCCAGGACTTGTTACATGCTAAGCATGCGCTCTACCACTGAGCTATACTCACCCCCCTGTTCTCTTTTCTTATTCACTAGCTTCTTTAAATTGTGTGTGTGTGTATATTTAATTTTTTATTGAAGTATAGTTGATTTACAGTGTTTCAGGTGTACAGCAAAGTGATTCACTTATATACATTATATATACATTCTTTTTCCAGATTCTTTTCTACAATTGGCTATTGATTGGTTATTACAAGATATTGAATACAGTTCCTTGTGCTATACAGGCAGGTCTTTGTTGTTCATCTATTTTATATATACTGGTATGTATCAGTTAATCCCAAATTCCTCATTTATCCCCTCCCCCTTCCCTCCTTGGTAACCATAAGTTTGTTTTCTATGTCAGTGAATCTATTTCTGCTTTGTAAATAAGTTCATTTGTATCATTTTTTAAGATTCCACATATAAGTGATACCATATGGTATTTGTCTTTATCTGTCTGACTTACTTCACTTAGTATGATGATCTCTAGGTCCATCCATGTTGCTGCAAATGGCCTTATTTCATTCCTTTTTATGGCTGAATAATATTCCAGTGTGTGTGTGTGTACACCACATCATCTTTATCTGTTTATCTGACGATAGACGTTTAGTTTGCTTCCGAGTCTTGGCTATTGTAAATAGTGCTGCTATGAACATGGGAGTGCGTGTATCTTTTCCAGATATATGCCCAGGAGTGGGATTGCTAAATAAATTATATTTTTAGAATGAGCTAACTTAAGAAAATACGTAGTAAATAACAGTACAGCCAGTCCCTAGATATGGTGCAAATCAGCAGAGTTGTGCTACTGATATGACTCAGATTGGAAAAGTGTCTTTTTACCTCATCCTTCCCGCTTCTTCCTCTAAGCCATCTCCAGATGTGGCCAGAGTGATCTGTATAAAGCACACAGTTTAGGTCATGTCACCTTATTACACTCGGGATAAAGTCCACACCCCTTAGCACAGCATATGACTAAACAGTGCAACCTGTGCTTTTGCAATTCTGCTCCTTTGCCTGCAGCTCACTGCTAGAAACTCCCCTGCCCCCACTTCCCTGCTCCTCTTCCTGCTTGGCAAGCTCCCATCAACTTTCCCAACTGGGCTAGGACCACCCCACCCCCATTGCTCCAGGTGGCCTCCCCAGCCCTCTAGCCTGGGTTGAATGTCCCACGTGTCACACAGTGCTTGTGCATCACCCCAATACCACGTTTACCACATTCTGTTTGTAATACTCGATTTTCTGTTTGTGTCTGTCTCCACAATAGTGGGAGCTTTTCAGGAAGAGCGCCAGGATTGTACTGCTTTCATTTTGCCATCCCAAGCCTTCTGGTATTCACATAGAAAACACCTGGAAGTGGTCACTGAAGGGATGCATTCCTCTGCAGGGGTCTGTTCTGCCTCTCAGACTGCTTCCTTCGGCACCATGTCTGGGAGTGGCTTAAATAACCCTCCCATTGCAGAAGACTGAGGGTCTCATGCTTCAGTCCCAGTATCTGATACACATTAGGCCCAAAATAAACATGGAAGAATGAATAAATATCAAGCTGTAAAACCAAAAACAAGAACAATAAAGGCCTGATGTTATTAGAACTTAGATATATTAATTAAAAAACATGTAAATCTGAACATCGGCTTACTTAGGCTGTCTCTAAGAGCTCTCTAAAACAGAAGTTAAAATTCTTATCTACGAGTGGTTGGCAATGCTTTCTTTATTTTAAATTTTTTTACTATTTCTAAAATTATAAAAATAATATATGTTTACAGATTTTTTTAAAAGAAGGAAATTTAAATAATACAGAGGGTTTAGGGTACAGTCACTCCCCCCTTCATCCCCTCCCTCTCCCCAGAAATAACCATTGTTACCAGTTTCCATATATCTTTCTTTGTATGTATCCACAAACATACATGTTTTATCTTCTCACACAGTGGGATTCGTACCACTCACAACCCTCCTCAGCTTGCTTGCTTTCACTTATTAGGGTCTTAAACGTTTTTCATGTCAGCGCATATACATCTACCATACTTAAAAAAAATAGCTGCATATTATTTCCTTGGATTGACATATGATAGCTAGACCCCATCAGTAAGCAATTAGTGTTTTTATCTCCAGTTTTTCACAATTACAGACATTCTGCAATAAACATCCCTCTGACTAGACACTGTGCGCCTGATCAAATATAGCCGTATGGTAAATCCCCAGAATTGGAGTTGCTATGATAAAAGCACACACAGTTTCAACTTTTATAGATCTGACCCAATTGTTTTCCAAAAGGCTGCTGCATTTGGACTCCTACCAACAGGAGGTGGGACTTCTTTAAGTGCCACCCCTTGTCAACCAGGGGGCATTATCAGATTTTGCTTTGCTAGTCTGTTAGATGAAAAATAGTATCTCGTTGTTTTGATTTTCATTTTTAAAAATGAAGAGATTTAGCATCTTTTCAATTGTTTGCTAATGACATTTTTAAGCTCAAGGATAGGATTGTGTTTCTTTAAGAGAAGCGAGACCTTTGAGGTACCTTCCCAAGTCATGGTTCTTCAGAGTGGGGAGCGAGTTTTGGACCCCTCTCCTGTAGGAGACCATGTGGTTCTAAGAGACTTGTGGACGTAAAGAGGCAGATGGGGAGGTGGATTGGGAGAGTCACAGGCCTGGGTTCTAGCCCAGGTTCTGCAGATCTACAGGGTGACTTCAGTAGAGTCACTTCTCTCTGGGCTTCAGAAAAAGGAAGAGGTTGGATAGGTCATCTGGTCCCTTCCAGCGCCAATGTCCCCTGACGCTAAGAGTAGTTCTGATCTCAGCTACCCACAGTTTACAGACTGAAGTCCAAGCTCCTAAGCCTGGCATTCAAACTCCTTCCACATTTGGCCCCAACACACAGTTCCAAAGTTGTGTCCTAGTTAAAAGCCCCCAAGGCCCTGGACCCCATCACAGAATTCCCTGAATATGTCCTGCAATTTCAGGCCCCTGGTTGCCTGTGCTGTTCCTTCTTTCTACCTCACCACCTTGGTCGTACATCTTCTTTCAAGGCCAACCTCCAATGCTGTCTTCTCCAGGACCTTTCCCATCCTGTGCACACTTCTCTCCCAGCTCCTCAGCTACCACTCATCACAAGCTTCTCTGCTTTTTAATTAATTCAGTTTCACATGAGTTTGAGAGAATGACTTTATGTCTGTCAGATCTGGATTCAAATCTCAGATCTGCCTCCTATTTTTACCTGAAGCAACCTGCTTCCCTGCCAGTCCTCGATTTTCTCGTCTGTAAAATAAGGGAAACAGGATCAAGTTTTGTGGCGTTAAATCAGATAATGCAGTTAAAGAAGCTCACGCAATGCCTGACACAAAGACACTGGATAGTTGGCTTCCATCTCCTTTGGAGACCAGCAGGTCAGGGACCCCTTCCCATTCCTCCAAGTGCTTGCTTGTTGGCCATGTGACCTAATCATAGCCTGACCCGCCATTTGCAGGACTCATTACAGGCTGGGACCTCTTCCTGATGAAGCAGCCTGTATTGAAGGGACAGCTAAAGTAGTTGCAAGAAAATGGCACAGCCTCCCTTCCTGACCTCCAAGAATCTGTACCAGCCATTTCCCGAGAGCCATTGGTTCTCGCCCTGTCTGCCAGTGCCTCTTGCGAGATGAACGTCTTCCACTCTGGACGAATGGGGTATGGAAGGGAGAGTGTGTCATCTCCACCCTTGCCTCCCAGCTCTGTGACTTAGGAAAGTTATTGAACCTCTGAGCCTCAGTTTCCCCAACTATGGAATATGGGATAATGATTCCTACCACCAAGGGCTGGCTGGTTTGTTTTGTTTCATGAAAAGTGGCTCAAACAATGCCGGACCTATTGGAACTCAATAAATATTCAATGTTCCATCTCGCTATTTTCCTCACTATATTATAAGCTGCTTAAGGGACAGAAACTATATTTTAAAAAAATCCCTGATCATCCAGCACGAGGATAAGCATATTATAGAGGATCAACAATCGTAGTTATTCAGGCTGGTAATGACAGTAACCTTCTTTCGGCAGTATTCAGTGTTTAAAGTGATCACGTGCCTGAGCTCATTTGATTCTTAAAGCAGCCCTTTGAGGTAGACAGGGTTACACCCATCCTGTAGATGGTGAAGCAAGGTCCAGAGATATTTTCAAAGTCTCATAGCCAGTAAATTTGGGTTGTGAAACCAGGTGTCTTTTTTCCAAATCCCACATTTGCGCTCCAGGTGGTGACACGGCCAACTTTGAGTATTTCTGTGTGACATTCTGGGTTTCGCCTGTGGCCCCATCATAGAGCAGCCTGGATGCTTTAAATGTGGCAGAGCCATGGCTGGGCTTCTAGTGACAAAAGCTGTCCTGGGAGATGGCTTTTGATTATTCTCTAAGTTGACTCTCAGGCTTAGAGGACACACTGACTCTCAGAACTCTCTCCACATTTTGGTATCCACGTGCTCTTTTCAAATGTCCTTAGTGGCCCTGCTGTGAACGTGCTTGCTCCTGGAGCTTTGCGCCTTCCCCTCCCTGCCCACCTGTCAGAACAGGATGACTGCAGTCTCAGGTAAGTCTTGTCAAATACTTGGGACTCAATCCAGACCATCTCCCTGTTTCTGAAAGGAGGGAGAAGAAGCTATGCCAAGTTGGGTGTCACCTTCTTGCTGGCAACTAGAACCCAGATATCTCACATTCTTTTCTTATGGCTTCACTGTAAATCGATCATTCCAGTGAAGGCTCAACAGTTGCAACATAGCTATCAGAAATCTCTCAGCTTAGGAACACTGGCCTTAACCTCCAGTAAACCTCTCTGGCCTGTGACTAACTCTGTGTGGGGTGGAGCCATGATGTGTACTGCCATTTCAAGAAAACGCCCCAGACATGGATGCTGGGAGGCTGTGACTCTGCTTGCTGGCTCACATTTGCATATTCTCTTCAAAGAAAAGGTGTCTAGTGGTAAAACACCTTCTGTAAAATAATATCCATTTTAAATTGTTGTATATATATAATGGAATATTACTCAGCCATGAAAAAGAATGAAATAATGCCATTTGCAGCAACATGGACAGACCTAGAGATTATCATACTAAGTGAAGTAAGTCAGACAGAAAGACAAATATCATATGGTATCACTTATGTGTGGAATCTAAAAAATGATACAAATGAACTTATTTACAAAACAGAAATAGACTTACAGACATAGAAAACAAACTTATAGTTACCAAGGCGGGAACAGTGGGGGATAAACTAGGAGTTTAGGATTAACAGATACACACTACTATCCATAAAATAGATAAACAACAAGGACCTAGTGTATAGCACAGGGAATTATATTCAATATTTTGTAATAATCTATGACAGAAAAGAGTCTTAAAAAGAATATATATATTTTACAAATATATGCATGTATGTATAACTGAATCACTTTGCTGTATACCTGAAACTAACACAACATTGTAAATCAACTTTATTTCAATAAAAAAAAATTTAAAAAATCATACTCATACTTATAAGAAACTTTTTTTGTAGCATCTCATCACATTTTAATACGAGAGAGAAATTATTCTAATAGATAGGGAGCCAAAAAAGAGGGATTAGGTCACTTGCCCAAAGTTGACATTTCATTATCTCGGTTATTACACATAGATATACTCACTTTTGTGTATCTTTCTAAACCATGAGGCTGTTGATTCCAAGTGTCTGAAATTTTGAGTTACGCCTGTTGGTGATAATTAGAAAAGGGAAGAACGAGAGGTCGAAAAAAGGAAAGGGGAAAAAATCAGGAGAATTTTGTGACAAGAATCAGGAAAGAAAAGAAGTAGGAGCAGGTCTTGCAGTTTCCGGATTGTTTGCCATGAGGGGAGAGGGACTGGTGTGTCTTTGGCCTGAAATTATCTTGGGCATAACTATGACTGTGTTACTTTGGAGTTGGGACATAATTGAGCATGATTTACTTACATATCCTTCAATCCTTTTAATAAAAGCTCCTCAAGGCATCACAAAACCCTAAGCGGCTCTACTCTGGGGCTATTGTGGGGATCAGCAGATGGGGACAGTGACTCTGAGACAGGAAATCGGGGTCTTTTAACACATAGATGGAGGAATGGGCAAAGCACAAAAAAATACTTCTTAGTATACACGTGATCCTTAATAAAGCAAAACAGATGCACAAGCATCTCATTGAAAATGCGCAGAAGAGAGATCCTGCCAAGTTTCTGGTGGGCTATGGGTATTAAGTGGAAATTAACTGTACAAACCTCATTATCACAAATTACATGTGTAAAATCTCCTAAATATGTTTCTTCTTTGGCAAGTTGCCTATATTTATCTTTGTGAATTCTGTTTTTCACATAGTTTTCAAATGTCTTAACCTCAAAATCTCCTACCCAGCCCTCAATGTATATTTATAACAGGTCATCAAGGAAGAATAAAGGTTCTCCTGAGACATGAGAGGACGCTCCTGACAGAGAATCCAGCATGGCCAAGGTGCCCAGTGTGTGTCATGGCTCGTCCAGGAGCCCCATGGCTGAGATGGAGGGAGCAAGGACAAGGGTGCCCGACCAGAGAAATTGTTGTGAGCCACACTCTAAGGGCTCCCAGGCAAGGCCATCCGGCTGTAGGCAGCAAGGAGCCATCAAAGGCTTTTGAGCCTCAGAGTGCTATTAGATCTATTTTTGGAAAATAACTGGCAGAGGAATGAGAAATGTTTGGGATGGAGAGAGGTGATGATGGCCTAAGCTGGACAGTAGCTATGTCTTTGGAGGATGGGAGGCTGGCCAGAGAGGTACTTGGCCATGGCGCTGCCAGGGCTAAGTGACTGAGTGATGGATGAGACATTGGAGATGACAGACAGGAGGGCTGGCAATTTATAGCTTGGGTGATTAGTCAAATGGGGCTGTAACTGCAAGACAGATCGCACAGAGGGCAAACAGGTTTGGGGTGGAAGCTTGGAGGAGGGGGTTGGTAAGGATATACTCCAGTCATAAATGCTAATGCTTTCTTCTTCACAGCAGCATTTGGGTTCCTTAATTCCAAGCTGGCATCTTCAGGGGTTGAGGTCTTTGAGAGACACTGCAGTGAGTTGGAAAAACCCACAGATTCTGAAGCTAGACTACCTGGGACCAAAATGTCTCAATGTTTTTATTTGGAAAATTATACAGTACCACATCATACGATCATTAAGAGGATTAAAAGGGGCGATTTGTGCTAAGTGCTTAGGGCCTGGCACATTCTAAGCACTGTATAAGTATTTGATAAGGCCACGGTAGACCGTGGGCAAACGTTATGCCCATTTCGCCCTCTTCTGTCTTAAAAGTACTTCAATTTGATTCAAAACCAACGTTTGAAAGGCAGACAACTAAGTTCATTCATTGAATAGTCATCATTGCACTGCAGTAACTGATAAGAAAGCAGGAAACTTTTAAAAATTTTCCCTTTTCCTCATCATTACTTTCATCAAAGGCATTTATTAAACATCTGTTGGATGTAGGGTTCTATATGGAGCCATGAGAAATGGGCCCCCGTCTCAGAGGCTTCCTGCCTCGTTAGGACAACAGGATAGGCGGGCTAAACTAAGTGCCAAAAACAGGATGTGCTGTAGGTGCTGAGGAACGGAGCTCCCTGGATGCCTTTTCAGACAGAGAGAGGATGAAGTAGGTTGAGGTCAGGGAGGTGGGAAGCCAGTGGGGGGTCGAGGGGTAGTCCCTTTACCTTGTGCCTGGGCTTGGGCAGTGGGGTGTCGGGTGATAAAATGCAGACTCTGAGGTCAACCCACCCACTCAGCTCCACAGGCAGGGGTGAGGAGGGGGCAGGCAGGGGAGTCCCGGCTACAGTCCGCACGAGCACCCATCTTGATGAGACGCAGATCCCCGGGCTACACTTTGAGAAAGAAACTGTGGATAGATGGGCGGGAGAGGGGTTGACGTGTGCAAACTGTGTTTTGGCAGGATGGCTGAGAGGGGAGTGGGAGAGGCGGGGCCCTGCCCGAGGGCCCCAGCAGGGTGACTGCTTAGGGCACCAGGGACCCTGAGCACAGACCTTCCAGGGGAGACTTACTCTGACGTGGATTTCTAAAGAAAGAAAAGCGAAAATATGGAAACAGGTTTTATAATATTTTCTTATCCATTAACATGGTAAAGAACACAGTTTTCCTACTTTTAACCTTGAGAGGTTTTAAATTCAGAGACCACCTTTTTCATTTTAGAGAATGTTTACCTTAATCACTTAACCTGAATTAACATGGACCACAATGGTGACAAAAGCTAATTACATTTAAGTAGTATTCTAACTTAAAAATTCCTTTAGGAATATCTGTGAGTCACCCTGTACAACTTAAATATCCATAAAACATGTACTAATTGTTCCAGAAGGAAATCGTTGTTGCAGAGGGCAAAAGGCCAAGTGAGCTGAAATACCAGGTTCTTAATTTATAGTCAATAAAAGAACTCTTTTGTAAGGTCTTCTCAAGTCATAGTGTATTATCAGGTAAGTCTGGCACTAAAATCACTTTATGCTTAAATACTTCACAAGTGCACAAAACAAGGGAACTTACACTAAGGGCTTCTTGAAAACATTTTGTGAGATGTAATAACGGTGTGAATTTACTTAGCTTTCAAGAATGCAGAGGTACTTTAAATTTTAAAAAGTCACCGGCTACATACTCAAGATAAAAATACACACTTTTAACGATCTGCAATATAGAACTCTACAGAACTTCTACAGCTGCCGCACTTTGGAAATTCTATTCAAGGTTTTCCTTGAGACTCAGAAATAATGCTCCTTCTCTCCCAAGCAGCGTAGCTTTCTGTGTCAACATCGGGTTGACTTAGTACCGCTTTCCCCGCCACCTCCTGCCCAGGTGGCTTTGTGCCAATGCAGGAAAAGACAAATCCCAAGAGATAACAAAGAACTACAGACATGCTGCAGGTCAGTGCTCGGCCGCCTTCCTTTGGGCTATAGACGTGCCATTTCTGAGTGGCAGTGACAGGTCTGCCGCTTCCCATCCTGAGAAATGCTATCCTTCAGTGAGATAAGGCACCCATGGCTCATCGCCCCGTGAGCCATCCTTACGTTCCCACAACAAGGCTGATTGATCCCATGCAAGAGGAGCCAAAGCTGGCAGGTAGAAGACACTCTCTTTCCTCTTAAGTCTAACGCAGAATCTTAAACTTGTCTAAAGAAACTTATATATTTTTGAAGGATTAAAAAAACACACAAAAACCCAAACCAACAAAACTATGTTCAAAATGTATGAGCTATCCCTGTGAATTAATGAACAACTATTTGGGCTAATGTTCTGTATTTTCGGGAAAGGACGCTCATTATACTTTCACCAATTCAAATTAAAAAAAATGAAGTTTAAAGATTTTGCTTTCATCTACTGTGACCAAACCCTTAACTGCTATAGTTGTAGATGGAGAGATTTATCTAGACACATTACATGAGAAAACAGGTAAAATGTTCAGTAAGTAGAAAGATGCTTGAGAAATGTTTCACAGCTGTGCTTTCCATGATGCTTTGATGATCTAAAACAACTAAGAACATGAGGTTTAACTCAGCCTCAGCACACGTATGCTATATTCGCATGGCCATGAGCTTAGACTGAGCATCGAGAGGCATTCTACTTCCACCCCCTGGAAGTATCTGATTTCACACTATTACAATAGTTATTGGATCTGAGACCACGTGAAATCCTCCTTGGTTCTATTTCCCTTTAGGGTGGTCACCTACATCGTAAAATTATGTTTCACTGCAGTGGTAAGTAATTTATTTATAAAAACAAACAAAAAACCCCAAATAAGATTTATTCGTAAAAGAGATTCCATCCAAATCAGCACGTATCACAAGTCACTCTAGTGGTAAAAGGTTACTTCCCCTGGAAAGGGAATCAGTTTGAAAAAGATGTGATTCCTGCTCCTGGCAGGGGCAGCCTGGGAGCCAGGGACTCGCCCCCGGGAGCCCGGCTCCTCCATGCCCTGGGCCTCTCAGAGATATAGGTCTTCCTCTTCTCCGCTCCCGTTGGCTCTATTGTGCACCCACTGAGGCGCTTAGCCTGCTTATGCCTTTTTTCATAACTGTGGCTTTGCAGTTTAGAAATAGCTGAGGCAAGTATTCAGGCAGAGAGGGTTTGAGATCACCTACAAGGTACCCTGTATCAACGTGGGTGGGGTGATGGCATCACAGAAGAATGACTGCCCAGCCTACTAAGGTGCCCCTGAGGCTGAGAGGGACGCAGAAGCACCGCCATGCTCCCAGCAAGGACACGGAAGGCAGCTGCTGGAGCTGAGCGCCAGCGGCCTTGCAGACGGACCTGAGCGGGTGGTTCCCATGCTTCACTGTGGGTGTATCAGAATCACCTGGAGGGCTTATTACCAAACTCAACTCTTTATCCAACTGAAGTGCCACTGTGCTTCAAATCATGGTGTTGAGTCCACAAAATGCACATGCAAATAACTCTGCAGTTCAGATCTTAGGAAAACAATTTTTTAAGTTATAGAAAACACGCTTCTTATATACCCCCCCCACACACACACATACCCAGCCCTGAGCAGAAGCGTTGCCACCTGTTTCAACAGCTAGTTTCTTTTCGTAGCTGAGCAGTGTTCCCTTGTGTGCGTGTACCACATCCATTCAACCGGTGATGGTCATTTGGCTTGTGTACCTTTTTTATCTCAAATAAAGTTGCTATGAATATTTGTGTGTAAGTCTTTGTGTGGAAATATGCTTTTATTTTTCTTGGGTAGACACCTAATAGTGGACTGGCTGAATGATACAGTGGGTATATTTTTCACTTTTTAGAAACTACCAAACTGTTTTCTAAAATGGTTGTGCCATTTTATATTCCCACCAGCAGCTGGGAGAACCAGTTGCTCCCAATCCTTGCCAACACTTACTATGGGCAGTCTTTTAAAATTTAAGCCGTTCTAGTGTGTGTGTGGTGGTATTTCCTTCCAGTTTTAACTTGCATTTCCCGAATAACTAATGATGTTGGGTGCCTTTTAAGTGCTTATTTGTTCTCTGTATATTTTCTCTGGTGAAATGTCTGCTCAAATCTGCCTATTTTTAATGGGTTGTTTGCTTTCTTATTATTGAATTGTAAGAATTATTTATATAGATACAAGTCCTCTGTCAGATAAGTTTTGCAAATACTTTTTCACACTCAGTGGTTTAAATTTTCATTTTCATAGCAGTGTCTTTTTTTTTAACATTTTTTATTGATTTATAATCATTTTACAATGTTGTGTCAAATTCTAGTGTTCAGCACAATTTTTCAGTCATTCATGGACATATACACACTCATTGTCTCATAGCAGTGTCTTTTGAAAAGCAAAACTTTCTCAAGAAGAAATAGATAACCTGAATAATCCTATAGGTATTAAAGAAACTGAATTTATAGTTGAAAACCCACAAAAAAACCTTCCCCATCCAGACCCAGATGAGCTTCACTACTGAATATTTAAGAAATAATTCTATACAAATGCTTCTAGAAAATAAAAACAGAAGTGAAGGGGATGCTTCACAAATCACTCGGTGATTATAGCATTACTCTGATACCAAAACTAGATAAATCACAAGAAAGCAAGCTACAGAACAGCATTCCCAATGAACATGGATGCAAAAATTCTTAAAATTTCAGCAAGTCAAATTCAGCAATATTTTAAAAGGATAATAGGTCATGACTAAATGCAGTTTATCCTAGGATGCAAGATTGGTTTAACAAACTCAATGTAATCTACCATAGTAACTGTCTAAAAGAGAAAAACCATACCATCATCTCACAGATGCAGGAAAAGCATTTGAAAAAAACTCAACATTAATCCCCAACGAAGAACTCTCAGTAAGCTAAGGGAGATGGGAACTGGCTCAGCCTCATAAAGAGCGTCTATGAAGACTCGTTTCCTATCAATACTAACTCCCTAGGAGAGCTCACTGTCTAAACATATTATTCATATTCTGATAATTCCTACATTTAGGAACGGAATGTAATCCTTTTGACAGAGGTTGGATCACATCATTCTTTTGCTCAAAACTGTCCAGTGGCTTCCTGTGACATATTTGGGATAAAAGCCAAAGCCCTTACCATGGCATGAAGGCCACTCCTTCCATCCTATCTGCTGCCACCCTCCCCTGCGACCACAGCACTCCAGCTGACCAGGACAATTAGCCACGCCTTGAATCCACTGTGCACACTCCTGCCTCAGAGCTTCCCCGTGTTCCCTCTGCCTGGAGTGATCTCCCCCTGGGTAGCTATACGGCTTGCTCCCTCGACTATAAGTCATACAAGTTGGTCTTGGCTCAAATGTCACCTCCCCAGAGGGTCCTTCCTTGACTACTTTGTATAAAATGGCCCACCCTATCACTTATCCCTTACCTTGCTTTCTCTTCACTGCACTTCAGTACCCAAATACTATTTCTTTGTATACTAGCTGCCCCTCCCAATTAGAACAGATCCTTACAGACCCTGTTTACTGCTGTATCTCCAGGGTCTAGAATGTACTTGAAACATAGAAGTTGCTCATTATGTATTTATTGCATGAATAAACAAATTGTCAATCAGAATGCCTGATTTTCCAGTATTCTCACCAGATGTTATAAACCTTTATAATCTTTGCCAATCTAGTATGTGGGAAATAATATCTTCATACTTTGTATTTAATATGAGTGAGGCTGGGTATCCTATTACATTTTTTAGCTTGGCCTTTGTTTTTCTTTTTTTCTGAAAGCTGTCTTTTCCCTACTGCTTTACAAGGGCTATTGATACATTAAAGGAATGATTCCTTTGTCCACCATATACTACAAATATGTCTTTCCAGTCTGTCTTTGCCTTTGACTTCATAGTCACATTATCAATCTTTTCCTTTTGGTTTCTTGTGTTGAGAAATCTTAGAAAGTCCTTCCCCATTCCAAGGTCAGCATAGCATTCATCTTGTTTTCTTCTAATACTTTATATATGTGTATTTAAAGATTATGATATTTAGATCTTTGATCCATCTGGGATTTTCTTTGGGGTATAAAGAGTAAGGAAGCAACCTAGTTTAAAAAGCAAATTTAGTTTTAAAATACATTGAATAAAATGTCCATCAACAGGTGACTGGATAAAGAAGATGTGGTATATTTATACAATGGAATACTACTCAGCCATAAAAACCGACAACATAATGCCATTTGCAGCAACATGGATGATCCTAGAGAATGTCATTCTAAGTGAAGTAAGCCAGAAAGAGAAAGAAAAATACCATATGAGATCGCTTATATGTGGAATCTAAAAAACAAAAACAAACAAAAACAAAGCATAAATACAGGACAGAAATAGACTCATGGACAGAGAATATAGACTTGTGGTTACTGGGGGGGGTAGAGGGTGGGAAGGGATAGACTGGGATTTCAAAATTGTAGAATAGATAAACAAGATTACACTGTATAGCACAGGGAAATAATACACAAAATGTTATGATAAATCACAGAGAAAAAAATGTGACAATGAGTGTGTATATGTCCATGAATGACTGAAAAATTGAGCTGAACACTGGAATTTGACACAACACTGTAAAATGATTATGAATCAATAAAAAATGTAAAAAAAAATAAATAAAATACATTGAATACAAATTTCTGGATACCATTTATATAACATTGTTATTTTAACAATAGGAACGTTCATAATTAAAAAAATTAATTCAAACAAAGCTCACTAGTTTTCCAGTATACATTTTTATAAGCAGTTTGATACATATATATGTACATATGTGTGTCTACGTATGTATACATATATGCAATAAAATTCTATTCTCACCATTCTCTGGAGTGTTACAATTTGATATCACTGTCACTATTAAAATAGCTTCCCAAGAAGAGTTTCCACTTCATTTTTCTCAATGTTTTCTCACTTTCCTGGATTTTGAAGATTTCTTTTTCGTTTTATTATTATACTTTTTTTTAAAAAGTCTCTTTTCTATTAAGCTCACTTCTTCATGGAGAAAGGACGTCTTTATTCTTAATAAGAAGGAGAAGAGATTTAGTACAAACCGGTAACTCAGAGAAAAATTTGATTCCTCATAGGTTGTCACATGTTTACAGTAGCTAGAAGGGAGGAAAAGAAGACACCATCATTTAAACGGTCACTTAGAAATGCCTGCATCTATCCTTTGAACATCCCCCAATAACTTAACCAATATATACGGTCAGGCCTAAAATAGTACTCTGAGCTGGAAGGGAACTTAGAACAATCTGGAAGGAAACCTCTTAATTTTGTAAAGGAAAAAATTTTCGGAGTGCCTCTGGCCATGATGCGTGAGACATGGGTGGTACACAGCCAGGTCTCATGACTCCTCTTCCACTCCGGGGCCCACCCCTCTTACCGTGGTCAAGGCGAACCAAAGCATACAGGGAGAGATACTGGACATATTTTAAAACAAACAAAAGAAAACAAATAATCCCAACTCCCTCCCCCAAATAAGACACCACACTTCATAATATATGCCCAATTCTGTATGTGCTCTATAGAAAGAAGAGTTCACAAAGCAGTATTTCTTATTTTAAAGTAGTAGGACCTGAATCTGACCAAATCTCTAAAATGCTAATTAAAACTGCTAACTGTATTGATCTCTAACTATACCAAGGTATGAGTGGGCCAGGGGACAGAGGAACTTGTTAAGTGGTATTATGGGCTATAATCAGCAAAATCTAGACTATGGGAAATTGTACAGGACACGCGACCAGGATTTTCAGTAAGTAAACTGCAAGGGGAAAAAAAAAGAGATAAAAGGGGAATTTATGAACTAAAACACTTAAGGGATATCTCAACCTCCTGCAATCTATGGACTCTATTTGGATTTTGAATTATTTTAAAAATTATGTGACAATCAGGAAAATCTAGACATTGGCTACATGTCTAACAATATTAAGGAATTACTATTAGTTTTTTATATCTGATTAATGGTATTATGGTTTTGTTTAAAAGAATATTATGATGTACAGAGTTTGCTTCTAAATACTTTGGGGGAGGAGGGGTGAAGGGGCGGGTTGAGGTGCGGGTGAAGCAAGTCTTGACAGCCGCTGAAGCTGGGCGACGGGGGGTGCGGGGGTTCATTACACTGTGCTCTCTACTTCTGAAGATAAGTAATTTTCCATAATGAAAAGGTTTTAAAAACAAGTAAATAACATAAAGGATATAAACATTTAGATACATACAAAACATATATGGCCCTAATTCCTGAAAGCATGTTTATGCTGCACCACAAAGCCCTGCCACCCATCAGTTCTGACTATGGGTAACTACTCGTGGTTCTTCTTCTGTGAAACAGGGAGAAGTAACAGCCTCGCACGATGGATAAGAGGATTGAATGAGAACACAGATTAAGCACTTATCCAGTGGTTGGCACACAGTAAGGGCTCAAAATGTTCACTTTCCCAACTTCTTTAAAATTGATCTTTTAATTTTCACTTAAAATCTTAAGGCAATTTTAATAATACACAAAAAAGCCAACACCCTACTGTGTGCACCAGTTGGAAATTTAAAAGCCCTCAACTGTTTGTTCATTGATTGGTTTAATGCAAATCAAATATAAGTCATTTATACGAATTCTCACAAATATAGTGGCCTCTTTTCTTCTTTTCTAATTTTTAATTTTAGCTATATTAAAAGAGACTGTTTCAGATAAAATATTATCTGAAAATATTAAAATTATTTAAAATATTGTTTCTCTTGCCTCGGGACCATAAGGAAAGCTCTATTTCTACAACAGAAAGATATTAAGAGGTACACAAAGCATTTCCTACAGTAAGGACTTTTCATTTCTAAGTTGAATCAGTAACTTTTAAGGATTACATTCCCTAACTTTTACTGTGGGAATATTAGAAAATATAGGTAAGCAAAAAACCCAAAGAGAATGCACACAGTTTGGGGTAATGTTCTGTGTTAAAGCTGAGACATGGTCAGGCTTCTCTGGTTCTGTGGAGCTACTGGGTGTCATGAAGGAACATCAGACCACTGTACTTTTTCTTTTGTCTGCTTCTGCTTCTAATGCTGGTGTCCTCTACTCTGTCAAATGAGTATCATTTATGCTTGCTGTCAAGATGCCTATCAGCAGAGCACCTCTCAGTCCCCCTCCTATTCTGTTTCCTTTGATGATTAGGAATTTGGAAATCAGACAACTCAGCTTGACAGAAACACACCTCCAGGCAGAGTAATAAGCAGGCTCTGAGTCGGGGGCTAAGGGGCTTTCTGAGAAGTGTATAAGCTTTACTCATGGACTTTGTGATACTTTTATTGGTTGGCTTAGGTCTAAATAGGCAAGGTAATCTGACAGACAATTTTGGTGCATAAACTCATGGTATCTCTGATGCTTCGTCTGTATTGTATAGTGTTAGCCTTATAATTCATGCAGAGAAAAATATCTCAGTTTCATCTCTGACTACACCAAGGTCTATTTAGAACTAACTGTCTGATATTACAGTATTAAATCCATGAAGAACATCCAGAAGTCACTGATTGTGCCATGGGAAAAGCATAAAGGTGTAGGCTCCCTGCCAACTCCCTCAGGACTGACTCTGCAAGTGGGGGAGCAGGGGAGGTCAGAGAAGAGAGGGCCTGTAGGCTCCACAAGGTCTTCAACTTTACTCTGAATGAGATGGGAGCCACCAGAGGTTTTGAGAAGAAAGGTCTGAATCATAGCCTTTCTTTACAATTGGGGCAACAAAGCTAGAGAGATGGTAAGTAACTTGCCCACACTGAGCAAGCAGCAGAGCTGGGATACGAACAGCTGGATACATTAACACATCCTCTTAACTACTATGGGAATTTGCCTTATACGCAATTCCTATGTCAATGTGGGAATGAGATTAGTATAAAATGTATGTTCACAATGAGAAAAGTCTTTATCATCTAAAACTTTTTCCAGCTTTACTGAGTTATTATTATTATTATTAAGATATGTAAGTTTAAGGTGTATAACATGATGATTTGATACATATATATATTTTGAAATTGTCATCACAATAAGGCTCGTTAACACTTCTATCCCTAAAACTCTTAAACAAGACTCAATGTGTAATTCCAATTGGCTTGATTATAAATAAGCTCACCATCTTCTAATTCCAACAAATAATCTATCTGACTCTTATTACAGTCAACTCTTTTAAATTACACATGGCTTTTTTAAAAATCAGAAAAGAACACTACTTCAGGCCAAATTAGAGATTTCATCATGTTTTTTATCCTGTGATTTCCAGGAGCATCACATACCTTTTGCAGAATTTCTGCGTACTCAGCCAGTACAGGGAATTCTTGGTCATCAGTGACTGGCCCTTCTTCTTCAGGACTCCCTGGAGGCTATGTCCATGGAAACAAGTTCTATTAGAGTCCTCTTCAGTCCAGTTGAACTGAAAACTTGAAGGGCTTTTTTTTTCAACAGCTGGTGTTGAATCAACCAGTGCACTAAATTGTTTTTGTAGATTCACCACCATTTCTGAAAATGAAGGAAAAAAGGAAAGGAATAAAATAAAAACCACAGTTAAAACACAAGTAAGGCCTGTAGCTCACCTGATAGTAATGTACCAAAGTTGGGTTCTTAGCGCTTTGACAAACGCACTGTAGGAACATAAGAACGTAACACTGGGGAAACTGAAACTGAATGAGGGGTGCTGAGGAGTTACTTAAAAAAGGTTAAAATGATAAATTTTATGTTATGTGTATTTTATGACAATTAAAAAAAAAAGAATGAACAAGACAACCTAAAGGCAGCTCTCCAAATAGAGTTCTGAAAGTCGCAGATATACAGCATTTTAGATTTGGCGGGAACTTAAGTTCTGTTTTGAAAAATGCAATGTTCCTGAGACAGATAGACTCCTATGGAGATTTCTTGCAGAGGAGGATGCTTCCTTGGATAGGCACTGGGACACCTGCTGAAGAAGTGCAGAAAGTACTTACGCATTTACTTTTCAAGTCAAGATACTTAGTTTTTCTACAGCTGTGCTGCAACTTGGTGTTAACAAGAGGAAATGCAACTCACCTCTTCTTTTATGTACCACTGGCTTGTCAATGGCAGAGTGGTAGAGCGGCTTCTCACTTTTCCATATATACCTGCACAAGGTAGAAAAACATTTGGAGCGGGATGGAGAAGAAATGGACCTAAACGCATTTCCGAGAAGTTTCTCTAAAGCAGTATCTGAAATTCCTGATACTCAGTGTAATAGCTCTGCCTTAAGATGACCTACTGACACATGTCTCTACAGGGCTTCTGGCCTTGAAGTAAGCAAGCAGCACTAAAGGAGACAGCAAGTCAAGAGAATGCTATGCCCCTCCCCAAAGCCTCCCAGATGCTGTAAGATCCACAGAAACGGTTCATCCCACAAAAAGGCAGAAACGGTTTCCTCCACTGTAAAATCTCCTTGCTGCCTATTCTCATAAAGGGAAGCCACCTAAGAAACAACTGTCCCTCCTTGCCCTTGACCAACTGTCCTTCTGCTGAGGATTAAGTCAGTAGTACTTCTGATTCTGACAACTTGTACAAAGTGGACAGGAAGGTGCCCGTGCTCTGATGCAGAGGTGTAATCACTTAATAAGCACTGGTTTTCCTGAAGATTATGTGTGAACTAAATCTTAATGAAACATACCACATGTAAAATACTGAGAGCTTGTCATCTGTGATTCTTTCAAATATCTTTCTGTTATTTATTTTTATTAAATAAGAAAAGTAACAACATACTCAAGGTACAAAATCTCTAATAATAAAGTTCCCGAAACAGTTTAATCCCACTCGCTGGATAAATCCACTGTTAAAAATTCCTTGTGAATACCTAATCTAGGTAGATTTCCTTATGCATTCAGAATAAACACCTACACAGTGGCAATTATGCTACAGCCAAGGAGGCATTATTAGTTCTTTGGGGTCATATGCCCAGAGGATGGGAAAGGTGGGCAATCTAAAATGACAGTACTCTAAGTGTTTAGATACCCCTTCTTTAAAATTTACTTTATTTTGTTTACCTGTTCCCAAAACTACAGAAGCTACAAAAGACAGAGGCCCACCACTAAATACTAATATCCTCTCCAGGACACCACAAAGTCCTGTATGCTTTGTCCAGTCTTCCTGTACAATTTGTCACCCCACTGTTAGAAATTTAGGTATAATTTACATGTAGTAAAATGGACCCCATACAGTGTACAGATCTACTAATTCTGATGAACACACATGGTTGTGTAACTACCACTGTGATTAATCCACAGAACAGTTCCACCCTCCAAAAATCTCATACCTCTTAACAATCAACCCCTCCCCAAACCCTCAGCTAAACTTGATCTCAGACAACCACTGACCTGCTTTTCTGTCCCTATAGTTCAGCCTCCAGAATGCCATATAAATGAAATTATACCGTATGTAACCTTCTGAGTCTTTCATTTAGCATAATGTATTTACAAATTCATACATAGTGTTGGATGTATCAGAAGTTTGTTCCTTTTTATTGCTGAATAGTATTCCACTCTACAGATATGCTACAGTTTGTTTATCCATTTGCCAGCTGAAGGGCATCTGGGTTATTGCCAGTTTTTGGCCACTGTGAATGAAGTATATATATCTACATACATTCACCGATAGATTTTTGTGTGAACTTAAGTTTTCATTTCACTTGGGGAAATATCTAGGAGTGAAAAATTACTGGGTAGTATATTAAGTGTGTGTTTAAATTTATGAGAAACTAACAAACTTTCCAAAATAAATGTATCATTTTGCCACATTTAGCATAGTCAGTTTTTTGTTTGTTTTTAGCCATTCTAGTTGGGGTGTAATGAAATCTCACTGTGGCTTTAATTTACATTTCTCTGCTAACTAATGATGTTGAGCATCATTTCATGCGCCATCCATCCCATGTTATTTGGTGAAGTATCTGTTCAAATCTTTTGTCCATTTAAAAAACTGAGTTGTCTCTTTTCCTCTTGTATGAGAATTCTTTATATATTCTAGACACAAATCTTTTATCAGACATGTGTTTGCACATATTTTCCCCCAGCCTGTAGCTTCTCTTAACAGTGTCTTTTGAAGAACAGAAATTCTTTCCTCTAATGAAGTCCAATTTATCTTTCTTTTCCTTTTATTGATCATGCTTTTGGTATCATATCTAAGAAATTTTTGACTAACCTAAAAGGTTGCAGAGATATTTCTGCACATGCTTTCAAATTTTTTTCCACGTTCTTCTCAACATCTTCACGACAACTGGGAGTCATCAAAGTAATCTCTTAAGCTATTTTACGTTTTCAACTACTGTTTTTTAGTGTTTCTCATAATCTCATGCATACGGACCTGAGCTTAGATACAGAAAATGTTTTAATAACTTTCATCTGACAGTATGGAAGATGATGTCCAGATGAATAAAGAGAAAAATTGGAAATTTATGTCACCAATGAAGGCGGGGTCGGGCAAAATAGGTAATCAGCGTGCCCTGGGGCTCGGTGACCCAGAACCATTCAGTAGTGACTTACATAAGTTACCTCCCTGAGCCCAAAGTACATGTTCTCTGAAGAAGGATCTTGGTAATAGATCCCCTGGACAAGCTCTTCCCTGAAGACTGGTGTCTGCCTGGAAAATGCCATTTTGAAACTGGATATACTTTCTTTGCTCACTAAATTCTCCCTTAAAGTAGCTAGAAGTCAGTAAGTCTTAGATGTGCAATTGATTGTAACACTGTGATATGAATTTAGGCTCTAGTAGCTATGTTTAAAGCGTAAGTTGGTACCCGGTTTAGGTTAATGGATGCCTATTCACCACTGAGATGCCCGAGTGGCACTGCCCCTGAAACCCCAGCCTTTCGCGTCGGTCAGGACAATCCCAGCTGGCACCAGAAAAGGAAGGTCCAAAAGCTGACTCTCCACAACAACCTAAGAAAATAGAACAAACTGCTCTTGCTGCTACTCTTGTTTCCACTGAGATTCAATGACTAAAGACATTCCTTCCCCAACAAGGAAGAGGAAGGACCCAGTTTCCCGAGTGTCCACGGGATGTCAGAGTAAGTTCACCTCTCATCTTGTTTCCTTCATCATTGTGTATCTAACCCGAACAGTAAGAAACTGTTAATCTCCCCAATTTGGCAAGGATCCTCTCTCCCACAGTGCTTTATTCATTCCTGTAAGTCTATTTCTCTATTTAAAAGCATTCTTCAATTTAGAGGAAAAATAATCTATTTCTACCTGTGACAAACGAAATTCAGCTCTTAGTTAAGAGTAGAAAGCAGGTATTATTATCCCCATTTTATTGATGAGGAAACTGGAGCCGAATGAATTACCATTTTAACTAATTTGAGGAATCTTCATTTTTCTCAAGGGATATAATACTTGATCCAATGGGTACTATTGTAAATTTACATAAAATACAGAGGTAATAACTTTTTCTTCAAAGTCTCATAGAGATTGAAAGTTCTAAGAATAGATTAAAAACCCATTCAAATCAGAGAGCTATAGTAACGTTTGCTATACAACATTAGGTAGAGTGTCTCTGAAAATTTATGAGCTAGTCAAATTTTCGTGCACTGAGGATAAGAGGTTAAGTACTTTGCCCACGGTCATACAGCTAGCTGTAATACAATCCGGATTCAAACCCAGCACTGTCTGTCTCTAATGCTACGCTCCTTCCACTCTATGATGGACATACATCAGAGTAAGAGTTCAAAGTCAAACAATGAGACTAACTGAATTAAATATACTATGCTCTTCCTGATTTCCTTCGTTTTGATTTTTATAGGGATCTTTATTTGGGGGGGGACATTTCAATTATATATGTCACAGGTTGACATCTTTGTAATATTGGGAAGCACAGAAGGGAAATGATCAACTCTGAGAAAGGGGAAGAGGGAGGAGTGTTAGAAATGCAGGTAAGATTCATGCAAATTATGAAAAGTTAATTACTTAAGTACAGTATGGTACCCTGGATTGGATCCTGGATCAGAAGAAGAACATTAATAAAAAAGGACATTATTAGCTTAGTTAATAGTTAATAGTAACGTAAAAAAGAAAAAAGTTAATTAGGATGTATAGGCTAATATTTCTAGGAAAAAAAAGTCACAACACTGATGAAGCTAAACTAAGGAGAATTCAGCTTTCAAATGTAAAGTAACAGACTCAAAAATAAAGCACATGAATCTAAAACTAGAAGAGATAACATACTTTGCTCTGGCTTCCTCCCATTTTTGTTTTTTCTCATCAATAGCTTTCTTCATAACTTGGTACCATTTTCTGAAATCAAACCATGGCTTATCTGAAAGAAATGAAATCCATTATTATTAACTAAATATGTCACATGATAATAATACACACTTGCTCATTTGAGTCTTCATTCACTGTCATGACTAAACATCTATATACCAGCCCTTGAAAATTATGGATGGAGTCACTATCTCCATGTTCTAATAGATTCCTGAGCAATCACCGTCACTCTCCTCTCTGACATCCCACCTGTACTGCGGCCCTAACCAGACTGTACCAGAACCATCTTTTTGCATGTCTGTTTCTCCTAGACTTGACTATTACCTCCCTGAGAACAGAAGACATATTTTGTTTGTGTAGATGACTATACAATCAGGCCTCTGCCCCAACACAACACCCAGCACAGTGCCTGGCAGGTGGTGCTCCCATATGTCTAAGAATATATGAATTAAGAACAAAAGATGGGAAAATGTGTGAAATGGCACTATAGTAGCTGAATCCAGACTTCCGGTTTTATCAGCTCTTATTTCTGTTCTTCCTAATCCTAGTCCAAATCCAGAGACTCCAGGGATAAATAAGAGAGGAGACTGCATTGGATAGGTGGTGTGTGGGTGTGTGTTCAAGAGTGTGTGTTGAGGTTAGAGAGACAACAGAACTGAACACAGTCAAGTATAAAACTTCATTCCTCACTCTTTTATTCAATCCATATGGGGCAAAGGGAAGAGGAGGGAGGAAAAAAATGAAACTAAAGGTAAAGCAGAAAAGAGGCTTAGAGAGTGAGGGAGTTTGAAGAAAGGCAGGCTGACAGGAAGAAGATGGCTGAGTGAAAGGCTGAATTTTTCACATATTCTTTAATGAAGATAGTCTCCCTTCAATGTCTAGATAAAAATCTTTTCAATGGCCAATACAATCCTAACTTGATCCAATATGGCCTTGAAGGCCATTCAGCCACAGAGGAGGGGCAACTACCAACAGAGCTGCAAGGAAGGAGGAAAATGATAATGATTAATAGAACACAAGGTTCTTTGACCTTAAGTGCGTCACAACCTCTTAAACCTTAAGTTCCTGATCCATAACATGGAGAGCCAGGCGACAGGGGACAGCTGGGGAGCAGACAGAATGGGGAGACCAGTCCCTGCCCAGCTGACAGCAGAGGTTTATGTTGAGGATCACAGGGAAGATAATACATCAGAGCACTCTCTACTCTAAATGTCCACACAGTCTATGATGGCCCTTTAACACTGCGTGACACCTTGTTCAACCTTTCACTCTACGTAGGAGCCAATACAAAGCAATGTGCAGAAAGAAGTATTCTGCATATATTTTAGAAACAACACACAAACTGTCACCATTAAATCCAAGTTCCCAAAACCAATGAACATATATGTAGAATCGTGAAAAAAAAAAGTCAAACTCATGGAAATAGGCAGTAGAAAAGTGGCTGTCAGGGGCTGAGGGATGGGAGAAATAGGGAGCGGCTGGTAAAAGGGAACAAACTTTCAGCTGTAAGATGAATAAGCTCTGAGGATCTAATGAAAAACATGTAAAACTGCCCACATGACTGTAGTGGATAGCACTGTACTGTATAACTGAAATTTGCTAAGAGAACTTAAATACGTCTCACTCGTACAAAAAGGTAAATCTGTGAGGTGATGAATGTGTTAATTGACTTGATGCGGAAAATCCTTTCACAACATCCATGTATATCAAACGATCACAATGTACACTTTAAATATCTTACAATTTTATATGTCAATTATACCTCAAGAAAGCTGAAATTAAAAATAAAACAAACAATGAACATAAGTCCTAGTGAGATCATTAAGAAACTGGAACTGAGTGTAAGAATTCATGTATTTACCAAACTTTACTGAGCTGATCTTGGGCCAGTCAGTATGTTAGATCCTAAAGTTACATTAGGGGAAAAAAAGGTAAGAAAGACATGGTCTCTCCCTCCAGAAGCTTGCAATCTACCTATCTTCCTATTATTTATACAGTACTTATCGTATGTCAGCTATTCTAAGCATTTTATAAATAGTGAAAATCTAATAGGAGTAGACATACTTAGTCCACTAGTTATAATCCAATGTTTTAAACAACTAATAAAAGTTTGCACAGGAGTGGCTGTGGCAGGAGTGATTAGGTCTGATTTAGGAAGAGGTGAGGTGGGGAGGAGGTGTGAAGAGACAGGAGAAGAGGGTATTTATGTTGCATCTTAAGGAATGAAGATGGATTTGCCAGGGATAGAAGGGGTTGGAGGTAAGAAGAAAAGAATATTTTATGTAAAAGGACCAGTGTGAGCAAAGGCTGAAGGCATTAGAATAGATGGTACAGTCACAAAACTGCCAATAAGTTCATGGTCTAGTATGGCCAGTGAGTGGAAGCTGGGAATAAAAAATTACACATAGTAGGAAGTCACTCAGGTTTTTTAGCAGCTTTGATACAGTTAGATAATTATATATATAAAAAATTCTGGTACAAAGTATAATTGGTATACATGTGTATATACATGTGTATGTTTTTCAAAGTTTCTTCCCTATATTTATTGTATCTTTTAATCCATCATTTACAATCACTTTGAATTTGATTGACAAAAAAATCAAGTACCTTCTTTGTTGTCTTCATTATATTTCTCAGCAATACTAGACAAAGACCTGGAGATACAAATAAGTAAATTTAGAAATCACTTATTTGAATACAGATAAATTTTGAATTCTTTGGAAAGAGAAGTATAGGACAGTACTTGAAACTGATGCCAACTTTTAATGGAGAAGCAATCACTGAAACAGGCAAGAACACACTATAAACACTGTCACTCTCTGTTGGCATTTGAGAGGGGTGACATTTTAAGATTCCTTTACTTTCCAAAATAATCTTTGCAGACACACAATGCTGGGAGCCTAAAGGTATACAGATGAGGCGCTAAATGACTCTTTAGGATTTGTGTTCGATGACTTAAAACTCAGGAATCGGTAGAGCAATGGGAACACGTGTGTCTACCTAAATATAGGGAAAAAACATGATCCAAACAACTTACTAAGGGAGAATGAAACCTCTGACAAAGAGCCAAGTCAGAATATTACGTAAGAAATAACTGCTGCTACTAGTCAATGCTCTACAACAACTGAGAGTCTCTATTTTCCACTGAGATAAAATACAGATTCTTTTACTCCAAATAATTAGGTAAAAACAATACAATTTTTCCCTCATAAAATTGACACGCACTTACCATTCTAAGTTGTCATCCAATAAAAAGAGCAGTTTCAGTACTACTATAATGACAGCTACAGCTTGTACATCATATTTAACAGTTTCTGTCTTTTTAGCTACAGGATCAAATGTTAGAAAACCCACTTCTCCTATTCCAGTCACTTTTACCACTTGGCAGGTTAAGTCACGCATTTCATCTGTTGAAAAATAAAACAGTAAAATGTGAGTTAAATTTTTTGGCTAACTGGACCATACTAATATGTATAGCCATAAAATAAGCTTTATCTTAAAACATGGTACTATGTGAGAACTCTGAGACACACATTTTGTGAATAAAATAAACCAAAAAATAATATCTATATAGAAAAACTAAGGGTAGGCACATCCTCTCCTGTTTTGACTTCCCAAAACATCTACTATTTATAGGACACATCTTGGCACCCAATGTACCACCACACATTGGTTTCTATTGCTTCATATGTGTTTCTTGTCTGTATTCTACAGCAATTTGCATTTACCTGAAACTAACTCCCTGTAAGACTAAGAGCTAGGAATGTACACTCATGCACTGGCTGGAAGCCCAGCTAGCATGCTGGAAGCCCCGATGTGCATCTAATTAGATGTACTGCTTTCCCAAAGAAATTACATGCTCAGCATAGATGGCACCTACTATTCAAGGCTGAATAATGTAGGACTTGGAACCAGAAAACCTACAGCCTATATACTTAGGCTTTCTAATCACTAGCTTTGTGACTCAGAATTAGAGTCACTTAACCTCAGTCTCTTCATTTGTAAAATGAGTTACGGTGAGGATGAACTGAGATTAAATAAGATAATACAAGTGAATACATTTTGAAAATTCTAAATTACTAAGCAAATTTCTTTAGTCACTAATTTAAGTACCTAGGATGTACCATTTTCTATTTTAATTAAATTCAAGTAGAATAGCTATTATTTATAAGAGCACAATAAATCGTAGTGAGTCTCCTACACACATTCAGTCACTATGTCCTATTGATTCTATTCCCTTAATGTAGTATACTTTTATTTTATAAAAGTATATATAATTTATATATAATGTATATACTATCATATATACAGTATATATTATTATATACAGTGTTATATATCGTATTATAGAATGGCATTTCTTTAAAAATGTCTTTTCTATTTATTTAAAATTAATATCTTGCACTGCTTCTTTTATACCAAAAGTACAGAGTAACAACAAAGCCAATGAAGAAATTATGAGGAAGGAAGCAGGGGCACAGAGAAGTACAGAGTCTTGATCTGAAGCCTTCTGTAGGAAGAACGCTAGCTCTGGGATGGGAAGACTGGGTTGAAGTATGTGGTCAGCCATCTACCAGCGAGGCCTCACCATGCCTGGCTATGTCTCATCTGTAAATGAGAGTACCCCCCCGCCCTCCCATCCCACCTTCACGAATGAGGTAATAAAGATGGAGGCACTCTGGAAACTTTACAAAGTTCCACACAAATTATCTATATGATTGTGAAAGCAGCCAGAAATTCTCTCTGGCAGGTTTGTCAGTCCAAGTACAAAGGAAAGACCAAGAAATGTGTTTGGAGCTCGTTCAAAGCCATCAAAGTGGCAGTGCTTACTCAGCAAGGGTGTGTGTGACATGCCTGCTGAACCCTTTCTACCTAGCTCCAGAGATGACATTGTCATGCATAAAGGCACTGAGGAGGGGCATCTGTTGCCCTAGCATGCTTAAAACCACTTTTAGCTTTCTGGGAACCCTAAAAACTCTTTGCAAAAGGGCCAAATACACAGGTCTCCTTCTTAATCAACAGCACTATAGAACTGATGGTAGAGAGCAAATATAAGATTCTGAAAATGATGATATCCTAGAAGTTTTCTTATAATTTAAACAGGTGGTTTGCAAATCAATGTCACATTTTGGAATCTAAATCCTAAGGTACAGGGACTATCACATCTTAGTTTGTAGATCTATTTTGTTTATCATTTCCTCCTCACTATCGAGTAATACAAACTCAATATAGGACATTTATAAGATACATAAAGGTAGAAGAAAAGAAAAAATGCATTACCGTAACTCAGAAATAGCACTCCAATATTTTGTTATATTTATTTCTAATATTTATTGAACATTTTCATTTTACATAATTATGATTATATTGTATATAATTTTGTAGTTTGGCCTATTTCATTTTTTATTGTAACATAAACATTTTTCATGCTTTTATGTACTCTTCACAAACATGATCTTAAAAGCTGCATAATGTTCCTCTGAATATACATAATCCATTTACTTAACCATTATCTTTTTGTTAGATATTTAAGTTAAAGGAGGTCGATAATATTTATGTATAATTTTTTTTATATTTCAAATTATTTCTAGAAAGTTTGTGAGAAGTTAAATTTCTCTATCCTGATTCTTTTTAATACTGTCTTTAAAAGGCACTTAAAAATATCAGATGACAGTAGTGTCTCTCTGCACATTAGAATGGTTTTAGTTCATTTGTTGCTCTCAGAAGAGTTAGAGAAGAAATACTAGTAAATTACACACACTGGCCAGAAAATCCTGCCACCCTCATCTCTGTTCAACAGCAACTACGTGAGCTTGATCCCTGCCATAACCCAGCCTGTGTCACTCACATCTTGGTAATTCCTTGTGTTTCTTCCATAACCTAGTATTCCCTCTAAAAGCTCAAGATGTTGGAATATATGAGAGAACACAGGAACTTTCCATATTTTGAAAGAACCATCAAAGAAATAAATAAAAAAACCAAAATCCAAAATAGTCATTCTGATCTACGCAACATGACAAAATGTAGAAATCAGACTTTCCACATTCTGGAATCTTAATCAAATAGCTAGTGACTTCTGAAACCTCAACAAGAGACATACATGTCTTAGTGTAATAAATGATACATCTGAAAATTTTAAATTATTTTTCCTTTTTAAAAAATACTTTAAATTACAGACTTAATATTTATATTTGTGTATATATGTTACTACATATTTGTGTTTATTTTTATAGTTAAAATATACTATACATACAGTTTTGTGTATTGCTTTTTTTCATATAACATGTCTTTTTTATTAAAACACATTCAATCACATTTTTTATATTGCTTAAGCAACAATATAGTCATACCACGTTTGTGTTTTCTGTTAAGAATAGAAGTCCTGAATTTCTCACATTTCTAGTTTGGCAGGAAATTCAGGAATGGATTCCATCGGCAGATTCCATTGGGGTTACCTGTGTCTCGGTAAACTGTGAACCAGGTCTAGTGAGGCTTTCTTCACATTTTGTGTTTCATCCTACCAGACTTTGATTTCCATTTGTTTTACAGACTGGAAATAGTATTATATTTTAACCATTTTAAATGGTCCGAAATATTTTAAGAAAGGATGCTGAAATGAAGTTCCATGTTACTATGGACCCTGTCACAAAGCTTTAATAACCTGTGATTTGAGAGGATTCTATACATTGTTCATTACAATTCTAGTGAGTAGAAGCTTCCTCACCATACACACCACACACTTACCAGGGAGATTGACTTCCATCAAGTATTTCATACACAAGATGTTTGGATGAAGATAGCAGTCTTCAGTAATATCTGGAAAACGTGGCAAATCTAAAAATGTGGCAACTTCAATGACTTTTTTATAGATATCCTCATAGTTAGGCCAAGACTGAAATGAAAGAGAGAGTCAAGGTAGCAATTTTTGCAACATAAATTATTTTTTTAAATACTTTCTGATTTTAAAAGTAGTATGTATTCATTGGATAAAATTTGGAACGTAAAGAAAAGCATTAAGGGGAAACACCCATAAATCCGAAATATCCTCACTGAGCAGTTTTAAACAGCAACGATGCTAAATTACCAGCCACTACACTTCTGTCTCGCTCATAAAACTCTTACTGGCTTCATCCTGCCACTCACAGAAGAATCTGGGGACGGGGCAAAGCTGCAACCCAACTGCAGTTACACTGCTGTTGGACTCACTCCCTCTCATCCTTCTTTGCAGGCATCCCCTCACCAGTCCTCCAATTCACAGCTAACAGTTCTGACTCACTGTTACATAATACTCACGTGCGTCTATGGGGGAGACAACACCAGGGTTTAAGCCTAATAGTTAAAGACGTGCAATTCAACCTCCTACTTCCCCGCATAATAGCACATAAGAGACTCACAGAATTTAGGAAAATCTATGAGCTAATACTAATAAATAAATTCTGTTCACTTTAAGATCACCCTTGTAGTTTAACAGGTAACATGCTATTTATACATTTGCAACTTCTAAACATTCTTCATATTAATACTACATATAATTTTTCACTTACTCTCCCATTCACAGAAAAATATTAAATTTAGAGTCTAGTCTATGCAAGGTACTTCGGGAAATAAAAAGATGAATAAAACCATCTGTTCAAGGAGTTTATGATCTAGAAAGGGAGATAAGGTGTACAAAAATAATCCCAGTATAAGACAGAAGGTTATCGAGGGCCACAAGCAAGATTTTTTTTTAAAGGCTTATGAAACTTCAGAAAAACTCACATTTCCAATATGGTTAAGACCCCATTAAAATTGGGCCTGCATATAAATATCTTGCAAACCTGTTTGGCAGTATTTATTAAAGTTGAGCACGTACACATCCTACGACAAAGCAATTCTAGCTCCATATGCCTCATGGAAATGTGTGTGCATGTCTACGAAGAGACATGCACTAGAATGTTCACAACAACACTACCTGTAAAAGCCCCAAGCTAGAAACTATCCAAATGCCATCAACAATAGACTTGATAGAGTAAATATCAAGTAAATTTTGATACAGTCTCACAGTGGAACACTATACAGCAAAGAAATGAATGTTCTACATGCGACAATATGAATGAATCTTCCAAACATAACACTAGCAGAAGCCAGATGCAAAAGAGAATGATTCCACTTATTTAAACTACAAAAGTCAGCAATTCAGCACCCAGCTTCTATGCAGTTAGAAGTCAGGAGAGTGACTACTCTTGGGTGGGCAAGGTAAGGACTGGAAGTGAGCACAAGGGTGCAGCTTCTGGGGTGCTAGCAATGTTGTTTCTTGATCCAGGGGTGATTCAGGTTATAAAAATTCATCAGCTTTTGTTCATTTGTGATTTGTTCACTTTCCTGTATGTCTAGTTTACCTCAATAAAACAAGTTTTTAAGTGATAAGAAAGGAAAGAATATCAGTTGAGTCAACTATTTTGTATAACAGAATCACTTCATACATCACCTTGTAGGAGAAATAATCTAGTTAGCAAATTCAGAGTTGGAAAGACCCTTAGAAGTATATGGTCTAACTTTACAAAATCTCCAGCACATAGATGTCTAACCCATCTTGTAAATCTCCAATGAAGGGAACTCAATACCTTCCCTGAAGGGAGTCTATTCCACTTCTAATGGGTTTAATCATTAAAAAGTTCTTTCTTATTCTAAGTGAAAATCTGCTTCCCAATTTGAGCCAGTAACACCGTAAGTCATGTCTTGCCAGCTTCTAAATGTGTGAAGCTGTTTGGGAGCTAACTGAAGGAATGAATATTTCTCTGTTAAATTTTACTTTGGTACATTCAGCTCATATGTGATTATAAAGCATAAGGAAATACTTTATAATGGTACAGGAGTATGCTCATAGAAATCTGTCAATTTCTAGAATTTACAACTATGCTTGATTTTACTTTGTGTGAAGTTACAGTCTTCATGGTATTATGTTTATTTTGATACCACTATTTCAATGTCTAAACTCTTGAGTTTTATTAGAAAAAAAGGTTTTCAGCTCATTATCATTAACACATGATTAACCTGTAGCTGAAGAATACAAAGTAAATTTCAACCCAAAGTAGCAATGAGGCCTTTTAAGTCTTTTTGTTAAATATTGAGACGGAGTAATTCTACTTGTATACTAAAGTACTATTAATTGTATTCTACTCTGTGAATGTAAAAGAGAAAAAAGGAAAGCATAAATTCTCAGTGACCTTTGGGAAAAGCTGTCTTTTTTCTTTATAAAATAAATTCAGTTAGACCTCTGCTGCATTTTGCACAGATTTTGAAGCATCTTTTCAAGTTAAAATAATTTTAACATTACTGACAAGATTTATGGCAACCTTAGTCCTTTTAAATAATACCAGTAGGAGATGAAATTAAGTATTTTAATCTGCAAACAAACACTAGAGGAGTGAATATTCCCCTTTGAAAAATAATCATCTCAAAAAAACAATTTTAATGGATGATAAGTTCATGCCAAGTAACTGTAAGGTCATTAATGAAGAGGAGTCTAGTGAGCTAAAAAGATTTAATATAATTTCAAAACATCCACACTGGCATCCACTACTTTCTGCCTCCAACATCACTTGAAGTGGTGGCCCTATAGGGCTTGGCCATGGACTACCCTCCCTATACAGTGGCTCCCATTTCAACTGAGCAAGGCCACTCTGGGGGGCCTGCACCACTAGCTCAACAAAGCATCTGACCTTGGGGAGAAGGCTGGGAGTACACTGTTTTAGAGAATATGGTCAGTGTCACATTTTTGTTTCTGTCATATTGTCCATAGCCCAGAGAGGGGATTCAGGTTCTAATGTGGACAAGACTCTAAACCATAGATAACTATCATATAATAATTACAGTAAACATTTAATGACTATGTTAGAATAGTCTTATTCTGACTTTTAGAAAATGCATTCATGTAAGGAACACCCCCAAGAAAAGGGTCTCATAGAAGCTGCTGGATATTTGTCCTGTATTTTCATTTGGTGAGGGGACTCTCTGATGTATTAAGTAGAATAAGGGGGCTTCCTGAACACTGTTTAAAACTTTGCATGTTTAGTAAGGTACAGTAGTATTTTATTTTATACTGGTCCTTTGGTTATCTGCTAATTAATTTTATCTCATTTTTTTTTGTGGGACAGGATGGCATAACAAAAGACAGACAGACAGAGGCAGAGATGATGAGACTAGTCTGTAACCACTCAAATACTATTTCTGTCAAAATCATTTGCAAGATGCCTGTTAAAAATGCATTTTCCTAGATCCCACACCAGACTTACTGAATCCATCCCTGACATTAGGTCTAAGAATCTGTAAATAAACAAGCTCTCCAAAATATTCTTGTGCAAAAATAAATTAAATTGAAATAAAATGAAGTGGCTCTCGATCTCATTTTTCTTGTAGCCTGGAAGAGACTCTCAGATGGTTTTACTTCACATGCTTGACAAGAGAAGTTCACCCACAAATTCAGTGATGGGCAAGATGCTATGGGAAGCCAGGAACAAAAGAAAACATCAGCTGGTTTCTATTCATGCCATCTGGCAGCAGTAATTCTGGAAAGGAGTGGGAGTGAGGGAAACTGAGAACAGCTGTTATCATTACATTCGCCTTAATTTCCCTCAGGTAGATTTCAAACCTGATTATTATTCTAACAAAGATTGCACAAACAATCCCAAGAGCTCATGTGGCCTAAGATGGTGAAAAATCTGGAGTAAAGTTTGAAGAATCAGTGTATTAAATTTGGAGGTGCTTAAAAAGTGACTGACAGCTCTGGAGAAGTCTTTTTCTTCCTTCAACCAACAGGGACCTAGTTTCACAAAAGGTGTAAGATTGCTCCAAGGCCAAATGAATCATCATGGCAGAGTGCCACTCAGTGGGTTTGGCTGAACCAGCATTACATCTTTTCTTTTTACTCATTCAGAGAGAGAAGATCAGAATGCTGTTGATCCACATTCAAAATACTGCAGATGTACTTCGGAATGAATTTCCAGTTTCCTCTTTATCACTTCTTGCTGAGTCCAGTGAGGGATGACGAAATGATTAATTCTTGAGTGGATTTAGAAACACTGTCAAGGACCATGGTAGAATAATATGTATATAACTTATTAACTGTTTAGAAATTGGTCTGTGGGTTTAAAATACATAAAAGTAAAGAAAATCAAGGCTGAAGAGATAGAAGTAGCCCTACTGTCTGTTAAGTCACTGGCAGAACAAACTGTATCTGTAACAGAGACGAGTGTGTCTATGCCCAACTTTGGTTCAAACAGCAATTTGATTATTTGTTACTTCATTTTGAGATGGTGTCCCTGAAAAAGAACAGATTTTCAGTTTATTCTACCAGATGAACTGAGAGATTTTTGCTAGAAGTAAATGATGCTTCGAATGAGCACCATGCTTCAGAAACTTGTCTCAAAAATAAAGCAGCAGTACAGGCAGAGGCAGAAAAAGGAGGAAGTTGTTTTTAAATAAGTAAAGAAAATGAAACGGCCATCTACCAGGAGTTAGGAATCACAATTCAGAAAAAGGAGATGGTTGGAAATACTAAAACTTTTTTTTTAATCGAAGCATAGTCAGTTTACAATGTTGTGTCAATTTCTGGTGTATAGCATAATAGTTCAGTAATACATGAACATATATATATTCATTTTCATATTCTTTTTCATTATGGGTTACTATAAGATATTGAATATAGTTCCCTGTGCTGTACAGAAGAAACTTGTTTATTGGAAACACTGAAACTTAATCTGTGCACCTGTCTCCTCTCCTGAGCTTTGCTCTTAAGTCAGGGTGATGGCAAGAAGACAAACTCTCCCAGCTTGCTTCAAAGAAGAAACAAACCACATCAATACGCTCTGTACTCTGTATTCCATTCCCTATGTTTCAAGCGAGTTTTGTCAGATTTATTGCTTTTGGGACAGAGGGGCCCACTTAAATACTAACGCAACACTTTAATGGAAAGAAATTGTTCACACAGGGTAAAGGTTTAAGGATCTTTAAAGCTTCCCCCTCATCCACTTTGGTTTGTTTTTAAGGTGTGCTCAACTTTCTGGAATAGCAAAAGCAAAACAAAACCAAACACAGAAGAAAAACAGTCCCCAGCAGCCCACACACACAAACTCCACAGGCATTATCTTCACTACCATCTCCTAGAACAATTGCACCTTTTGTCATTTCTGGTGGAGGTTCACAGCTGCTGAAGAAGCCAAGACTTAGCAGAGAAGGCTAAGACATGGAAGGAGGGAGGAAAATGCTTCCTTTGTTAATGAAAAGCTGTTTCCATTTAAAAGTTTCAACATCCTATGGAATAGTGAATGCACTTTTGTGAGCAAAGGCAAAGCGTACAATGATGAGAAGCTGCCTGTCAATTAAATAAACAGTCATTTGAAGACATCCCAAACCTTCCCCCTTTTTCTTGAAGAAGTGGGGGAGGGGAAGGAGGGAACATGGACTATTACTAGATATGGCTGCACACGTGTTTATAAGGCATAGTAAATGTGACACATGGGCTTCTAGAGTGATAGATTCATTTAATTACAATCCTAAGAAATCACAAGGTTAATATGTTTTTTAAAAGACCACAAGGCTATAGTAAATTGTTCTAGCATGCATTAAAAACAGAGTGCTTGGGAAAGCATTTTATTGAATTTCACAAATATTCCAGTGAGTTTATTTTCCTTCATGAAGCAATGCCTTCAGACAGGTAAGGACAAGCTAGAGTTTCTGTTACACAACAGCAGGCTCTGGTGATAAACCTGATTACAATACCCTGTCAGAGGTGAACTTCCTGCTTTGCTATTAAAAAAAAAAAGAATACAGTGCCTCACCCTGACTTATTCTTATTGTTGTTTTGAAGCAAAGATTCAGCTGAGAAAAACCTAATGCTGCATGCACCTGTTAACCCAAACTTAAAACAAGACTTTCTATTACAAAGGAAAATTAATAAGGAATAAAAGTATGTCAAAAGAAATGACAGAGCACTGTAATTTATTATTTATGGAGGAAGGGTAAAATGAATTCCGCATGTATTATGATTCACAGAACAGTTCAACTCGTAATTTTAGTCTGCTAGAGTTATTTTAATGGTTGTAAATCTATCAGTAGTAACAAAAAATACTTTATGATCAAAGTCTAATCCTCTGGAAGTTTGTGCTGAACACATTACTTTATGTGAAATATATATCTTGGTCCTGGAGATGAGACCATTTTAGGAACATGCCATTAACCTGCATAGACCAACATAAACCTTAGGGACAAATACAAATTTATGAACTGATGACCAACTGACCAGGAGACAGTAATTTGTTTCGGCTCAGGGTCAGAGCTGGAGAAACCTATTTGAGTCCTCCCTTCCTAAGATGTGTTTCTTCTTCAAATATTCTGCTGATTGTGCCATACCCATGTTCAAATTTCACATATCTATACTAATGTAGATTAAAAGCTGGTATCCAGAAGAAGAGGTAATCCCAAAATAATTTCTATTTGATCTTGGCAGGGTTATGTGATTATTTTTACAGCAGACTAACCTTTGTCATGATTCAGTTTTCTTTAGGCTGATACAGAACTTGGTTCCATTCTCTTCTCCTGGGAAGGAGAGGTAAGGGGAGGTCTGGGCTTAGCATGCTGTGTACTGGGGTTGAGGGGCAGGGGTACTGGCACAGGATCAAACTAAGTCACAGGAAATTCACATGAAATCATTGGTTTCACTTAGCAAATATGAGGTGCGATTCTCCTAAAAGAAGTATCATCAATAGAGTCTCAAACATACATTTTCTGACTGGGGTAATTTACTATTGGTTTCAGTATATTGGTGAACAGTACAAATTAACTGGTAAGGTTATTTATCTCACACACTGGATTTCATGAGTGATACTGATACACTCGTAACTTGCATGTTTAAATGTCCTTGCTTATAAGCGGAAGTTACATCCCTTACACATTTACCATAAAATATCAGTAGAATGCTTTTTTATTTTTTCAATCAAAAAAACCACTATTTAATAGCCTTCTGATATATTATGTAATAAATACATAAGAAGCCGTCTGGAAGTTTACTACTTAGGTGGGAAAAAATCCCCAACAGATCTATTTAAAATCTCCTTTAAATAAAGTATTTAAACTTACTCTGTTTCTCAGCTATTTCAAATCACTTAATCAATAAACACCCAGTCCCTACCATGTATATGGAATTATATATTAAGTCTTATGATGATGATAAAATAAAAATATTACTTCTTTGAGAGACTTCTACTCTCAAAGAACAGTTAGGGATGCAAGAAATATACAAACACACTCATGCATTTCATACTGCCTTTTTACTTCTGTTTTAGAAATTCTTTAGACAACCTCCTCTAGCTTCCTTTAAAATCTTGAAAAATACAAAAGAATACATGTAACATATCTGTAAGCTATGAAGCATGATCCTAAAATGAACACCCATGAATTCACTGCCCAACTTCAAAACTGGAACATTACCAGCACTGTCTACTACGTTCTCCTTTGGCAGTCCTCCCTCTCTGCCTCCCCCTCCAGAGGTAACTAGTATCCTGCATTTTGCTAACCATGAAATTGTGTTTTAAAAAATAGTTTAATCATACACACAAATATATCTATAAAAATATATTCAGTTTAACTTCCTTTTTGAACTTTATAAAAATGGTACCATACTATACATAGCTTTCTGAATTTTGCCTTTCATACTCAACAGAATGTTTCTAAGATTCATTCGTGTTGCTTGTGGCTGTCGGTGATTCATTTTCATAGCTGTCTAATATACTACGTCTGATTATGTCACATGTTATCCATTTTCCTGTTGATACACATTTAGATTTGTTTTGTTTTTTCATCACTTAGCTGCCTTCTTTAGCCTTTTAATGCCAAACACAAAACTCCATCAACAGAGAACTAGTTAGCTAACCTAACTAAGTGGCATATCTATACTGTGAAGCTCCAAGAAAAGTAAAAGCTTGTAAGTAAAATGCAGTTATATAAGAGAATATCGCTATTCTTACAAATATACACTAAAATACTTAGGGGCCATGACAGATGTAACTTACCCTCAATGATTCAGGGATAGAATTGGATAGACAGACTGACAGATAGGCAGAGAGACTAGCACAAATGATAAAACAATGAGATAAACTAATAACAATAGTTGAATCTGGGTAAAGGATATATTTTTATTTTTGTAACTTTTCTATAAATCAAAAATTATTCCAAAATTACAAGTTCACTTTTTTAAAAAAAGCTAAGATATAAGTGAAAAAGGCAATGTGTAATAGTTATTGTTACCAAAACATAATCTCATTATTTTTATGCTTATACTTTCTATCAAAATCTACAAGAAATCACTCCCCTATTTTACCTCTGTCCCCTCACTCAAAAATAACAAAAATAGTCAACAAAAGAGATTATTATTAGGGCAAGTATTTTGTATGAACAAAATCCTATAACCATGACCCTCCAATAACTGTAGAAAATTTTGAAGCAAAGATTAGATAATATTCATGAATATAATTTTTTTTAATCCAAGAATGAATGAGCAATAAGATACTTTTAGGCATTCAAGAAAGAATGGTTTAGGTAATACTCACCTAAAAAGCATCTAAACAATAATTCTACTTCTAAATGTCTAAAAATTAGTATTTGGAACACTTCTGTTTCTGCCCATGAAGGATTAACTACTTCAGGAATTGACTTCCTACTACAAACATAGAACAGGAAAAAAAATGCATGAAACAACAGTTTCAGGCACTGGACAAAAGGAAGCACAGGACTATACTCCCTGAGAAGAGAAATAAGTGGCCACAGATTACTCCCGGAGGCAGTCTCCAAACTGTGTGTAGGGAACAGGGAGTGAAACAGAGCCCAGTGGTCATGCTGAGTTAAGGAGAGGCTGCAGTTCCTAGAAACTGAGGTGTCTGTAATTTGCAGGCGAAGTACCAGTGAGGATAAAGCTGCAGAGAGAGAATTCCGGAGATCTGCAAAGAAAAAACCTAACGCTGAGGGGGAAAAAAAATCACTGGATTTTCCCAACGAATCCAAACAATTCTGAGGGACATGCCTTAGTAGTGCAGCTAAATTAGTCCCAGAATAAAGGCTCTGGAACAGCCATTAAAAAAAAAAAAGCTTAAAAATAGGTTTTAAAAGATCAAACTGACATCCAAGTTATCCAGTCATACACCGGAATAAAAATCCAGTATTCAACAATATAAAATCCTACATTCAATAAAAATCACCAGGCATGCAAAGAAGCAGGAAAACATGACACATAATCAGCAGATAAACCAATCATCTGAAACAGACCAGAAATAACAGAGTAGACAAGAACCTTCAAACACCTATTATACACATTGTCGATAAACTTGAGGATGTAAAAGAAAACATAATGAGGGAAATAAAAAAAATAAGACTAACATGAAACTTCTAGAAATGAAAAATACACAATCTGAAATGAAAAACATACCAGGTGGGTTTAACAGCAGTATTAGACACTCAAGAAGTAAAGCTCAGTGAATCTGAAGATATCGCCTTAGAAACTATCCAAAACAAGACACACTGAGGGAAAAAACGAGAGAGAACAGAAGCCTTCGTGAGCTGTGGTCTAACATGTAACTGGTATCCCAGAAAAAAATCAAGGTGAAGAGGAAAAAATTTTTTGAAGAAATGAAGAATAAAAAGTTTCCAAATTTGATGAAAACCATACACCCACAGATCTAAGGTCAATGAACCCCAAGGCAGAAGGAACCGTGCCAAGGCACATCACAATCCAACTGATGAAAAACAAGTGATAAAGCAAAAATCTTAAAAAGCAACTAGAAGGGAAAATAAAAGCAACTAGAAGAAAAGAAAGAAAAATTACATAGAGTATAACAAAGAAAAGAATGACAGCAGACTGGCTTCTCATCAGAAATCAGGCAAGGCCTACATTTGACAAGCCCATATCTAACATCATACTCAATGGTGAAAAGTTAAAAGCTTTTCCTCTAACATCAGGAATAAGACAAGGATATTATTCCATGTGGTACTGGAAGTCCTAATCAGAAGAGTTAGGCAGGAAAAAGAAAGAAAAGGCATCCACATCAAAAAGAAAGAAGTAAAACTATCTCTATTTGCAGGTGACATGGTATTACACGTAGGAACTCCTAAAGACTCCACCCAGAAAAAACTGTTAGTATAAACAAATTCAGTAAATTGCAGGATACAAAATCAATATATGAAAATCAGCTTCGGGGAGGAGGGTACAGCTCATTGGTAGAGGGCATGCTTACCATGCACAAGGTCCTGGGTTCAATCCCCAGTATCTCCACTAAAAATAATAAGTAAATAAACCTAATCCCCTCCCCCCAACAAAAGAAAATCTATTGCATTTCTATACACTAACAATGAACTATCATAAAGAGAATTTTTTTTAAAAATCCCATTTACAATTGCATCAAAAAGGGTAAAATATCTAGGAATAAATTTAACCAAGAAGGTTAAAGATCTGTACACTGAAAAATGTAAAACAGTGATGAAAGAAATTGAAGAAGACATAAATATATGGAAATACATTCTGTACTCATGGATTGTAAGAATTGATACTATTAAAATGTCCATATTACCCAAAGTAATTACAGATTCTTCATTATTTCTTAAAAAGATAAATGACTTTTTAAAGCAAAAATAATCCCAATGCATTGTGGAATATCTAACAGGTAAAAATAAAATGTTTAACACTAAGGGATGGGACAAGGGAACTGGAAGTAGGTATATTGTTGTAAGGGTCTTACACTGTACATGTACTGGTATAATACTATTTGAGGTAGACTGTGATACATTAAAGATGAATATTATAAACTCCAGAACAACCTCTCAAAAACTAGAGGTATAGTTAATAAATCAATAGTGGAGATAAAATGGAATTATAAAAAAAATCTTAATTCAAAAAAGGTAGGAAAAGAAAAAAAAAGAAATAAAAATCAGATGGGATAAATAATAGCAAGATGGTAAATTTAAACCTAACATTATTGTAGTTACATTAAATATAAATGGTCTAAAGAGTCTAAAACGCAGAGATTACCAGACTAGCTTTAAAAAAATCAAGATTTAACACTACCAACCAGAAATACACTTCAAATATTAAGAAACAGATAAATTAAAAATAAAAGACTGAAAAAAGATGCAGTGTACAAACATTAATTTAAAAAAGAATCAGAGTGGCTATCTTAATATTAGACAAGGTAGACACTGGAACAAGAAATATTATCGGGGGGAAAAAAGGACATTACATAGTGATAAAGGAGTCAATTCATAAAGAAGACAAATATTCTAAGTATTAGGCACCTAGTATAGTGCTACAAAATACCTGAAGCAAAAATTGATAGAATGTGAAAGAAAAGTTGCTTGCTATCATAGTTGGAGATTTCAATACTCTTCTCTCAGTAAATGATAGGATGAGTAAAAATTAGTATTTGAATGGTTTCAGAGCAAAAATAAACCAAGCAAGTAAACATATCTCATTTCCCCTCTTAATTTATAAAACTTAGGTCTCAAATTATAAAAACTTAGGAGGGGCAGTTTAGATTTGATACAATATTGAGAATGTAATTTTTCAGGCTGAAATCTTGAAACATCACCAGAAATAAATGTGGCTATAATACTTGCAGGGACTTCTTACCACACTGCTCATAGAAGGGCAATGCAAATATTAACTAAAGGCTTAAACTAGGCTTCTGAGAAGTGTAAGCCACATTGACTATTACAATAACACTCTCTTGATTCTGTGCATTATATGTCATTCTTGCAGTCATTTAAACATGTGGCAATAATTGGATCTATTACTATCTGAAAAAACACAGAGTAAATTTTTTTAAATAATTATTTTTACTGAGTGAAGTTTGAGTATCTGTCTGAGTATACATAAAGTGAAGCCAAATTTCCTAATTCAAAAGGAAATTACGGTCAGATACCAATCCCAAGCATATAAACCCAGCCCAGGAAGCAACATCCCTTGTAAGAAGCTGAATTTATGGTAATCAAAATTATAAAATACTATAATGAAAAGTAAGTCATATCCACGGACTTTCTAGAACTTACTTTGAGAAAACTTAGAAATGGGCACATTTAAGGTTGTCAGGTTTTATCTTTTTTTAAAACAGACTTTTAAAACAAAAACTTTATTTTCTAAAAATGATGCAATTTTTTCTCCAGGCAGCTTGATTATCCTCTTAATTCCCACTTTAGAGGAAAAGTTTTCCACCCTGGGGCCTGGAAGGGAGCCTTTTACCATTTCAATGTCTGTGATATGTCTGCATTTTGAACGTATCTCAAATACTCCTCATGAAAACCCTAATGAAGTAGAGGTTTATTATTTCCAAGTCACATTTCTTCTTAGGCCTGTTTCCTTTTTGGAAAAATAAGAAAAGTGGACTAAGTGATCTCTAAATTTTCCTTCAGTTTTGATATTCTGTGACTTTATATAAAATTCTGGTGTTTATTCTTGAGAAGTTTACAGTTTGGTTAGGGAGTTAAAGTAATAATCTTAGGTATCAACAAAAAGTACAAATAACCTCAACCAAGCAAAAATTTCAATATGATTTGATGAACGGCTCTGAGAAATCAGGTTAAAACCCAGTCAGTCAGGATATAAGACACAGAATACACTGGAGGTTAAGCGAGAGAAAGAGAGAAGGGAAGAAGGAAAGGGAGGGGCAGGGAGAGGGTGGAAAGAAGGGAGGGAGAGAGAGGAAAGACAGAGATAAGCCAAGACTAAGCTGATAACTAATGCAAAAATGTAGCACAGTTCCATCTTTGGTCCCTGTAGGAAAACTGAACTATAAAGATATACACTTAGAATTATTGAACTAAATATCTTTTCCTTTCAGCAGAACATTTAAACAAGGCTCATTTAGCAGCTAAATTTAAAATTATTAATTAATGAATTATACATATTTTTAAATCAATTATTAAAAAAAAAAACTCCTATGTGACAGTTTCAAGACACCATCAGTATTGTCCCAGGTACGCCTAGGAAATTCAGGCTTGTCTCATCGAGCATGGGATGCCATTAAAAAGATAAAAAAACCAATCTCAACAACATACCTATTTGCAATGCACACACCTCACCTTATAGCTGTATTTTGAGAATAACTTAAAGGATTAGAGGAAGCTACATAAGGAAAATAAGAAAGAATAATTCTACTCTTCATTAAATTATGACTAATGTTCCACATTTGAACAGAACAAAAACTAGATGACATTTTTAAAAACTCCAACACCAAGCAGTAAGTCAGGAAAGGAATATAAATCGTCATATTACTACTGTGTCTTGTAAGTGACTACAAAGTAAAAAAGAAAATAGCTTACTTACCTCTATAGCGAAGATTCCTTTGTCACGCCCATATAATTTCATCTCTTCTGGAAATTGTTGAAAAGCATGTATGTAAGGAATATACTCCTCTTCAACAAATCTGTATTTTTGAAAAGAAAGTTTTTTCAGTAAGAGATACGTATTGATTTAGCAAAGTAGAAAAAAAGAGGTAAACATGTTGTACTTCAAAGATAAGGTAAGAATGAGTTGAGTACATTGTATAGCCTAAATATTTTTAAGGATAATTAACCTGAAAATATCAATAATTTCCCGCATCCATGTGTGAAGAAAACATTTGGTTGATTATCTAATGATCTCTTAAGTCTCTGCCTAGGTGAACTATTTCTAAAAGGTGTGTTTATCTTAGATTTGCCACCAGGCTCAAAGACGTGGTTCCTTCCTTCCATTCCAGTTCCCTCACGTGATTAGCTCCTACTCATCTTTTAAATCACTTCTTCAGGGAGACCTTCCTAGATCCCTGTCTTCCTTATTAGAGTATCTCCCTTGTCCATCATTCTGTCCCCAGTACCTACGACAACGCATGGCAGGTGCTTGTCACTGGAAGAACAATTAAGGAAAGGAACATCTGTTTACCACTCCATCTCAATGTCCAGTACACGGTAGCTGGTCAAATATTTTGAGTAAATTATTGAGTTTGAAGAAAATAACACATATATATAAATAACCACATATACACAGTTATTTAAAATTCATTCATTCATTCAACAGAAAGTTATTGAGTCCTATATACCCAGCGCTATTCTAGGCTGGAGGGTACAGCAGTGAACAAGACAGGAAAATATTCTTCTTCCCATGGAGGTAAGAGAAAGATTCCAAACAAAACAAGTGAAATCTACAGTAATGTTAGGTAAGAGAAAATGGTAAGGAAAAAAACAGAACAGAGAATGAGGAATGGGGGTATTGCAATCTGTGCTATATATATATATATTTGTGCTAATATATGTATATTAGATTTTTAAAACAAGAAAATTGTTAAGGAAAATAAGATAAAGATAGGAATAAGTACACAAAATATTTTGCCTTGAAATCTCTGCTGTTATGAGAGCTGGCCTGACATCTGGTTTTCAGTTTTCTAGCACTTAAAGAATAGTATTGATTCAATTCGATTTCAAATTATAAATGTGATTTTTTTTTTTACTTTTTAGTCTACTCAATGTTGAGAATTAAGGTAAATATTTTATGTAAAAATGGTGTTTTGTGAAGCTTGATAACACAGGGTTCTTTACAACAGCTCTAAGAGGAAAGCCTCCCCCAGCTAGGTTTTCATTATCTAAAAAAATTTCATATGAAAGTAATTGTACATAGTAATCAGTATTCCTATTATTTTGCAAGTACATTTTTGGTTTAATATTATTTGATATGCAGGATGTATTGCATGCTTATCATTTTTATAACTACCTAGCATTTCCACGTTTATGTATTAATAATTTAGTCATTACTCCCATGTGATGATTCAGCACTGGGAGGTGTTGGGAGTTTAGAGATGACTAAGAAAGGCTTGAAGAGTTCCCATCATGACCCTAGCAGGTCAAACAGCCATGGAAGCCTCAGCACCAGCAGTGCCACAGTGCCCCCATGGAGGGCTACACACAGGGCTGCAGGAGCGGAGGAAGGAACAAGAAACTTGCCCAGGGAAAACAGGATGTCTGCACAGAGCAGGTCTTGGGCATCTGGGGTTTTAACAATTTTCACTGTTTATACTTTCACCATTGCTTTTAATCTCTTCCCAAAGTATTTTTTTTTCTTTCTGAATTTGCATTTCCTTTTAGAAAAATACATACTTTCCCAAAAGATAGCCAATGAATGAAAATTCTAAACAATCTATTTTCCTGATGATCAGATGGGTCTCTGGATCAATCCATAAGTTGACAGAGGACTTGGGATAGACTAAAAGCATTCCACATGCCCCTCGTAACCAGCAGACCACTACTTCAGCTACATCCCCAGGAAACACTGTCTCTACTTATAATTTTATTGTATTTTTCAAAAGTTGCGATCTGTGACAGGCTGGAAAGTTAACAAATTGGTTCTTCATCACAGGTAACTTAAGAAGCACTCACTGCATTACAATTATGTCATGTCTACCTGCAAAACATATCCTGAGCCCCTTCACATCATTCCACTTCTGTCACCACCACCCTAATCCAAGCCACTATCTCTGGTCTTAAGTACAGGAGAGACCACCTGGCCCCCTGCTCCCACCCATGTCTGCCTAGAACCCACTGTCCTCACAGTCGCCTGAACGATCTTGAAAACATAAATCAGATCACGTCTCTCCTGCTAAAATCTTCCGGGCTTACTATCACTGACAGCCAAACTCCCTATAGGTATGGGGTTTTGTTTAGGCGTGATGAGTATGTCCTGGCAAGAGAGGTGATGGCTGTACAGTCTTGTGAATACACTGAAAAGCACTGAATCGCACAATTAAAAAGGGTGAATTGTGTATGAATTATACCTCAGTTTTCTAAAAAAAAATCCAAACTCCCCCTTGGCTATTTCTGGCTCTTCCTTATTATCTCCCTGCCCTCATCTTCTGACTTCTCCTTCAACTTACTCTCATCACAGTGGCCTCCTCTGCTCCTTGATCATACAGAGCTGGCTCTTGCTTCAGGGCCTGGCACCCCCTCTCCCTGGAATGCTAGTACTTCTGATATTCAACTGCTGGCTCTATTTTCATTCAAAGTGCAGCTTAAATTCCACCTTCTCAGTGAGGCCTTCCCTGATAACCAATCTAAAGTAGCCATCGAGTCATTCTCTATCACATCATCCTGTTCCAATCTTCTGAACAGCACTTCACTGTCTGATCATTTCTTACTTATTTATGTATTTGCTCATCTGTTTCCTCCTCTAGCCTTAAACTTCATGAGAGCAAGGACTTGATTTATATGATTCACAACTGTGTCTCACTGTGTTCTAGACTCCAGAACAATACCTAAACAGAGCAGATATTCAGTGAATATTTGTGGAATGAATACATGATGGCTATTTTTATCTATTATTGTTGTTATCGCAAGGTAGGCAAGGCACTTTAAAGGCTATTTTAAGGTTCAGGAATGTATCCTAAGGCCCACAGATGCTGCTAGAGGATTTAAACAGGGTAGTGACATGCGGGATCAGTAACCTTATGATTCAGGTTAGATGGGTCCAAGAATTTGCATTTCTAACAAATTCCCAAGTGATGCTGATACTACTGGTCAGGGGACCACGCTTTGAGAACCTATGACTCTTTTAGAGTGCTTTTCCAAGAAAAGCAGAGAAAGAGGATCAGTGGTGAAGTCTTCTCTCCTATTGCTCCAAGTCCCAAATTTGTCCCACAGAGCAAAATAAAAGCCCTCCAGCTAACTAGATCTAATCTCCTTGAGGGTACTTTAGAATTCCCCTTGGAGGGGGAAGGGAGGAAAGAGGGAGGAAAGGAAGAACAGAGACAGAGGGGCAGGAGAGAAGTAGAAAGAGTGGGGAGAGACAGAGAGACAGACAAATGTGTAGGATATTATCCCCATCCTTCCAACCAAAGACCATACTCTCCCTGAGAAGACTTTAGGGCAAATATTATTTTCTCCATCTTGTTAGATTTCTAGGAGAGTTTTATTACCCCCTCATTGATTGCCCTGGGTAGGACACCTAGCCCCTTTATCCAGCTCCAGTGACATGATTAGACTGCTATTTCTGCAAGATTATTTCCCTCTGGTTATCAGGAGGAAAATGGATAGGAGTGGCACAAGGCTCACTTGGGAGGTTGCTAAGTAATTCAGGTGAAGATAGAATCCAGGTGAAGATAGACACAGAAGGAATGGGGAAAAATGGTTTTGAGTTATTTTGGGAGGATAATTGAGAGGATATAATGACTAACTATACGTAGAGAGAGGAAGGAGGCAGGGGTGAGTCCTAGTACGGGATGCAACAGGGCACAGGGTATTTACAAAGAGAGGAAACATGGAGGAGGGGCTAGATGGCGGAGGTAGATGATGGAGTGGCAGTGTCCAGCAGGCAGCTGTGTATGTGAATACACAGGGCTGGCCCTCAGCAGACAAGTCTGGGCTAGAAATATAGATTCAGGAGTCACCATCATATAGGTGGTAATTAGAGCCTTGGGAGAGGATGACATCACCCAGGGAGGGCATCCAGAACAAGAGGAGGTTTTTAACTTAACAGTAAAATTTACTGAATCATGGACTATCTGCATGTAGAGTTAACCACATCTTGTTGTTCGGTTGATGTGGCCAAATTCGAAGGCACTATCCTCATTTACCGAGGTGTTTTATTCAATCAAGAGGCCTAGTGTCAATGATGATGAAGATGATGAAAAAGACAAAAACAATCATCACTAGCACTGAGTTCTTATTATGCATGTGCTTTCCGTGTAGTACTAATTATTGAAAGTAGTTTCAACCCTCTGAGGTAGATATTATCCTTAGCCTCATTTTACTAATGAGGAAACGGAGACAGAGAGGAATTAAATAACTTACACTAGAGGTCCTATAACACATAATGGCAGAGCCAGGATTGGAACCCAGGAGTCTGGTTCTAAATTTGTGCTCTTAAAAAATCACTTCACACAGTGATTAAACCCAAATGTTGCTATTTAGAACACATAGTATGACAAGGGAAAAATGAATACATTAATGACTTTGGCATATCTTCTATTTAATGAGAAATTCTTATATTCAACACCATAATTCATTCATTAACTATAAAACCCTGTAGATTATCTTGAAAACTGTAAAAGCTATCTACATAATAGGTTCTTCTAATAGTTTTGTTTTCAATTTTACCTTATAAACATACTCTATATTTTAGCTCTTTAACAACACCAATGCATGCTTGTGTGTAACTATTAATAACCATTTGCCAACATAAAGGTCATCTGTTCATCTTCTCGCTTAAAAATGAAAAATACTTCACACTACTCAGGTACTTAAATGTCACTTTTCATCTTCAAAGCATTTTGCTCACACTAGATAATTAATTTTATAAGACCCCATGTAAGATAAAGAGTATTATTTCCACTATGTAAATAAGGAGACCAAGGAGATGAATTATTAGACCAGGGAATATTAAATTTCAGAGTCAGAACTCAACCACCCAATCTTTCCCTTCCTTAATTTAAGGCTCCTTGTAAAATTCAAAATACCCAAAGGCTGTCCCCTAGTTCACACAGATAATCAGCAGAAGCATCATCATACAAGAGGCCCACTTACCTCAAAAGATCTGACAGAGTAACTGTCTCTCTCTGCCAAAGTAAGGACAGATAGCAGAAAGCAAGCGTCCTTGGCATAGACATCTTCACAATCCCTTTCTCCTTTCGTAGAGAATATTCAACTCCATCAAGAGATCCAGAACAGATAGATGCCATTTCTTAAGGGACAAATGGAGATTTTTTTTAAGTGCAAACAACTATTTTGGTTAATAAAAGAAAAAAAACAGCAAAATCCAAAGAGGTATTTTTAAATATCTTAAGTTACTGATATAATCTTTACAAAGAGCAATTTGGCAATAAAGAGCAATGATGATTTAGAAGAAAACTGGCCAAAAAGCTCACTGCTGGTTCTTTGTGGCAGTGGGATGAGCTGAGACTCCAAGGAGGGATTTGTTGTTTGAATTTTTCATAGTGAACACGAACAATTTTTGAAAGAAATAAAAGGATAAACGATTACAAAGCAAAGCAAAAATGTGTAATTCCTTTGAGTCACACCTCAACTCACACCTTCTCTGAGATGTTCTCCAAACTCTGGCTAAGGCGGCCTGTCCCACTCCCATCCTCTAGGCATCCTCCCCCGCCCCCCGGGCGTGATTTCATCCTCAACTCATTCATTCCACAAATACTTATCCATCTCATTCTTTGTGACACTCTTCTAGGTCTGGGGAAATGACAGTGTACAATATCTCATCTCTCTTAAAACTTGTGTACTAGTAATGGGAGACAGCCAGTAAATAAACCTATATACATACACATATATACAATTAACAGATATTTGTAAGTGCAACACAGAGAAACAGCAACACAGGGGCATACAAAATGATGGGACGGGAAGAGACGTGCTATTTAACATGGGTGGTCAGAGAAGCCTCTTTGGGAAGGTGACATCTGAGCAGAGACCTGAATGAATTCAAAGAGTAAGTCTCGAGGACCCGGGGAAGAACACCAAGTGCATCAGCAGAGTCAACCTGAAGGAACAGCAAGGAAGCCAGTGTGGCGAGAGCATCACAGATGGAGGGAAGGTGGTAGGAGACGACAGGTGAGAATAAGAAACCGTATTATTAAAGGGCTTTGTCGGTCATGGTTTGTACTTTGGATTTTATTCTAAGTATGATAAGAACAGCTGGAGAGTTTTGAACAGAGGAGCAATATGATCTCATTTATGTTTTTTAAAAGGCTACTCTGGCTGCAATGAAGAATGGAGTTCTGGGACGGCACACAGGAGACCACTATTCCACAATGAAGGGCACTTGTACTGGAGTGGCAGCACTGCAGATGGTGACAAGTGGCTGGATTCTGGACATATTTTGAAGGCAGAGTCAAAAGAATTTGCTGCTGGATTGGATGTGAAGTATGAGAAAAAGAAAAGAAAAGTAGGATTCTAAGGTTTTGGGCTTGAGCAACAAGGAGAATGGAGATGTCATTTCGTGAGACAAGGAAGATGGCGAAAGAGCAGGTTTGACAAGAGAAATCAAGATATCAGAGTTGCACATGTTAAATGTAAGATTTTATTAAACATACAAATGGAAATGTTGAGTAGGCAGCTGGATATAAAAATCCTATAGTTCAGAGGGGAGCTGGGCAAGAGAGAGGAGTTTTAGAGTCATCAGGATAGAGCTGGTGCTTAAAGCCAGGAGTGAGGGTAGACAGAAGAGCAGGACTAGGAATGGCCCTGAGACTGCAAGCTTTCTTGGGCAACAACTCTCCAAATTATCCCTCAAAATCCCCTTTCCAAACCCTGTAAATCCTTTCTAGCATTCATCGGTAACTGAACTTTTCTTTTTCAAGTGTGCATTTAATGTCCAGCTCCTCCTACTGCAATCTAAGCACCCTGAAGACAGAGTCTTGCTCACCACTGCGTCCCGGGTACTCAGAACAGCCTCCAGCACAGAGGAGGAGTCCAATAAATACTTGGTGACAAGTGGTCTAACTGTTCTACTTCTAAGATTTCATCCTGATGAAATGATTTTTAAAACATGCAAAGATTTAGGGTCAGGGTATGCTGTAGCAACACTGTGATATGAAAAAAGCTGAAAACAACCTAAGTGACTGAAATGGAAATTTAATTAAGTAACTCTGTGCAATGAAACAGTGTGTAACAATTTACACAATGAGATCAGTAGCTCTCAAATTACAGTCCCTGCACCAGGTGTATTAGCGTTGCCTAAGAACTTATCAGAAATGCAAACTCCTGCACCTAGCAGTCCGTGGTCTAACAAGCCCTCCAGGCGACTCTGATGGATGCTGAAGTCTGAAGACTGCTGTTTTAAAAGGCTATGCAAACCCACAGATTTCAATAAAATATTATTTTAAACATTCTATATGTATTATATAAATAACAAGACGTAGGGACTTGCAGTTAAGACGGCAGACTGAAAACATACATGAGCCTCTGTTCTGTCCCACTACAATCACAAAGAAATTTCTTAAAGATATAAATGCAAGAACAAACAATGTGGAAAAGGAGACACCCGCAATAAAATTCTAAAAGCTGGAAAGCAAATGGACAGGTGATTATTATTGTCTTAGCAGTTCTAAGAAAGCTGGGTTCAAAGCCAGCAACAGGGAAAGCCAGAAATCAACCTAACTCTCCCCCGGGGACCTCTAAGGAAGGCTCAGGAATTGGTTAAACCAGGTACCCCTGGAAATTGAGTGAAGGAGGACTAACACCAGGAGGACTGCTTGAAAGTCTGGTTAAGAAATTAGATGCCCAGACTCCTCCTCAAATTCCACGCAAAGACGGCTTCTCCCCAATCTTGGTACAAAATTGGAAATTTCTCCTCTAGAGATGGTAAAACAAAGGGTTCTCTGGAATAGGACATGTCAGTCACATACACAGTTGATGGTAGGGGCATTTTATTGAAAATAAGAGAATTAAGTTAAAGTTACATATTGAATATTGAGCCATTTCCCTACTCCCCTGCGGCCTTCTTCCCACCCAGGTCCCAGAACAGCCAGGATTATACTCTACTAATAAAAGACACAGAGATTTTTCTGGAAAATTTGATCAGCTCAGGGAGAAAAGATTTAAAGATGCTGGAGGTTCACTAAGAAAAACCAGCTAGATCACCCTCTAGTAGAGCAGAGCTGAGAAGATTCACCATGGGTACAAAGCTTTCAATCAAGCTTTTCAATCTCCATTCTTAAACAGGACTAGCCTTCTTAGGCTCATTAAACACCTGAAGAAATCTGTAATATAAAAAGCAGAGGCTAAAACAAATTTTCAAATCAGCAGGGAAGAACATTAATATCCTCAGCGAAATAAAGATGCTCCAGCACAATGAAGGAGTAAACCAAGAAAGAAGATGAAGTGAGATCAAGGACGTAAGAAATCTAACAAAAGAGAGGTGACAGACTCCTCAGGATGGTGGTAAAGAGATCCCCAAAACAGCTGGGACACAGGGATAGAGATACACCACTCTACACCAGAGCAGGTCAGAAGCTCCAGAAAGTCTCTTTCAGAAGATGAAACTGACAGAATATCTACGGAATTGGGAGACTTTTAGAACTGAGAGGCAGTGTGGAGATACATTAGTAATAAATCATAGATTAATAATAAATAGAAAACCAAACAAATAACAAGACAACTCTCTGTGTCACTGTGCAGTCCAACAAGAAGTGCGAATATGCTCATAAAACGAATTTTTAATCTTTGGAGGGCAAGGCGCTTGCAAAGAAGCAGTCCATACAAGAAATGTTTTGTTGAAAATTTCATATAACCAGACTTGACACAGATTTCAACAATCCCAAACACCAGAGGGTTTGGAAGCTATCTCCCAAAGAACTCTAACAGCACACATCAGATTCTAGCAATCTATAATAAAAGTTTGGTCTGCTCTTTGAGCTCTGTTTACCACCATGTTTTGTTTTTTTAAAGGAGTATGGAAACAACTAAAATCATGAATAAATGCTTTGAGGAGAAGGTCTATACCTGTAACCTTTCAACTATTCCTTATCTATTTTAAATTATGGAATTAAATCGGAAAGTAAGACACACATACATACATACACACATAATAAGGTAAGCTTTTATCAGCTTGCATTAGTTTATGCTGAGAAACTGGGCGTATTATCTTTGACTCTTGCCTGTCTTACCACAGGGCTAAGTTCTATCATTTCTCAGCTGCAGCTTTTCTCTGAAAACTCTGAGCGTATTACACCTGCCCTTACTGAGCTAGCCTCCTTCTCTCTGAATCTCCTTACTGTACATCTCCCTTGAAAAACCACACCCAAAAAGTCATATGGAGACAATGTACCTTTTAAAAAACTGCACTAGGATTTCATTTAGTTTACCTTTCTCCTTGCCATATGATTCAACAAGTCGTTCTTCCTTGCTAGGCCAAGTTCCCTTTCTTGGAATATGAAAAGAGTGGACTACATTATTTGTAAGAGGCATTGCCAGCCTTAAAATTCTAGGTAGTCTGATTCTCATTTTTACCTGATTGTGGTGCTTTGACGATGGAGAAAGGCTTTCGAGCATGGCCATCAGGCTGAGACTCTGCTCCACTTTCAACAAAAGAAGGACAGCTGAAGTCACTCAGCAGCTCAGGGGCGCTATCGCAGTCCGAATGACTTGGATTATCTTCTAATACCTAATTTGTAAAATAATATAAATTATTATTGCATGGGAAACGACAACACAATTAATTTCCACAAACTTGAACAACTCCTGAGCATCACAAACACCAGGAAAGAAATCACTCTAGACACCTGTGTCTGCCCCGTCCCTGAGACCAAAAGACCTTGACTTCTGCCAGGGCTCCCCAGCAGCTCCCGGCAATGCTCCTCGGAGAGGGGTTCCACGCAAGTGGGAGCGAGGAGGCAGCAGCCATACCAGGCCTCCTTCTCCCTGTAACTAACAGCGCTCTTGCATCTACACTAATCTACACTAACAAAAACATCAAGTGTCAATAATGACCCCAGGCACACTGAGGCTGGACAGGGACTATCTCTCACCATTGTTTAATTTTTCACACACATGTGGCTGAAATGGTGGTCAGAGCGGCCCTAAGGAAGGTCAGCTGGCTGGCCACCTAAAGGCCTCATTAACTGACCACATTACCACCTTGGGGAACTACCACAATCAAAAAACCACGCTCTCAGCCATGCAGGCCAAGAAACTTGATCTTATTATGAGGACATAAAGCTCGTAATAAAGAAACTCAGAGAATGAAGCAAAAAAATCAGGGACAGGATAATGCTTGTGTCTTCTGTCAAGCACTTCCCCTCCCGACAGGCAAGCCCACGAGAGACTAGGCAACGATAAAGCTGGCTGATAAGCAGAGACTCATTGAGAAAACTGAAGCAATCCTAAGAAACTTCCACAGGCCCCTGCAGGCAACCATCCATCAGCAACTCTGCCTCACGCTCTGCCCTCGGTCGGATTCTTCCAGTGCACTAGCCAAGCTCCCGTCTAAAGCCAGTTCCTCCCTTGGTGCACTCAATCCCACCCCTCTCCACTCAAAGATCATCACTCACTTCTACTTCTCCGTCAAGAATGTCTCTCCTGTATCACTCCTAGCAGTACACCATCATGAATTCCACTTAAAAAAAAAAAAACTCTCCTCGACTCCAGCTACAATGCAATTTCTTTGTACTTCTTTTCAGCAAAAGTGTTGAGAGACTTGTCCAGACTTGCTCCCCACTGCTCCACTGGTCACTTTTTGGCTCTTCCTTCCTGACCCAGAGGCAGCATTTCTCACAGATGATCACTGCCCTCTTCTTAAGACACTTTGTTCCTTAGTTTCCATAATGCCCCCCTCACTCTCTTGGCTTTCCTCCTACCTCATCAGCTGTTCCTCAGACTTCTCAGCTGGTTCCTCTTTTATCCCAGACAATTCAACCCTAGAGTGGCCCCAAGCTCAATTCTCAGTCCTCTTCTCTGGCTTCACTCCTCAGGTATGCCATCTGGTCTTGTGGTTTAAATACCATCTACTACTTTACTGTTTTCACCTCCACAATGCACACCCCCGTCTCCATATTTTGACGTCCTTGAAATCAGGATGTATCTCACAATCAATGGCACATCACAATCTAATTTGCAACATGATTTTCTTTCTTTCTTGAGGGTACCTAACGGTGCATCGCACAAACAATGGCATTTTAGATTTGATGATTATACTGTAAGCTGACAGCTGCCACATTTATATCTCCAGCCCAGACTTCTCTCAACTGAAGACTTGTATACCTAAGCACTTGACAGTTGTTCTTGGATGTCCAGCAGCTGCCTCAAACTTACATCCAAAATTGAACTATTAATAGTCCTGCTCTACCTGTTATTTCTAGCCTTTTTCTTCTTAGGACCTATCCTTTCACTGCTGGGTCACTAAACTCTGCACGTGGAACCTATGAGACTCCCACCAAACAAGGAAACACTGAGCCCAGTTTCCAAGCTCTTAACAAACATGTGTCAAATAGATTCAGAATCTCTTCTCAGGCCTGGAGAGTAAGTATCACACATCAAACACATCAAACACACTTATCAAGCCTGCACTTCTCAGCAGTAGAATCCTCCTCTACCCCAAATAAATTGACCCGTGGCATATTTATAAAGCAGTTAGAAGCAAACTGATGGTTGGGGTGCGGCGATGAAGCACCTAGATTTAGCTTTCTTCACCTAATGGCTTCTGAGAAGAGTTGGTAGCTGAGCTGAATCTTGAAGTGCCAGGTAAAGCAACAGGTGTTCCAAGCGAAAAGAATAACATGCAAAAAAGCTTCTAACAGCACCGTGACAGAAATCCCTCAAGCTCCTATTTGGAAACTTAACCACACATTTCTCTATGTTTCAACTGGTCAAATAAGAAGTCAAAATTAATTTCAGCATCTAGGTCAGTGACCCCATCCTTCTGGAGTATAAAGGAAACTTCTTCACTGAAAATCCTCTGATAAGCACCATAAACCCAGGAAAGGTTCAACCTCATCTTAATCTCTACCTCTTCCTAGAAATGTCTTCTGGTTCCACTTCCCAGACTTACCGCAGTTTTCCTTCCAGTGGTATAAACTGGGTTTTTACAATATGCTTGCTTGCTCTTCTGAAGGTAGCGCTTCCAAAAATTATGCAAAACTTCATTCTAAGGTGGAAGGGAAATGAGTGGTGATTCAGGTTATGATGACAAATACACTGGCACATCTATACTACGGAAGCTCTAATCTCTCATACTTCACATATTGCCTTCCATCTAAATGTGTTCCTACCTTTCTTATTTAATTGTCCTTAAAAAGGGTTGTCATTTCAATAGCAGGTATATGGAAAACACTGAATAAATTCTTTGAATCTTACATTTTAGGGAAGGAAGGACTAGTTGCTTAAAGTCACCTAGTAGAATACCTTCCTTTACAAGTTAAGTAGATTAAGATTCAGAGAAAGCAAGCAACTTATATGTGACTACAGAGCTACCACTGGGTCTGGTGACCTACTGACCCTCCCACCCCAACCCAAGTGAAAGTAAAACAAAACAAACGAAACAACTTGTGCATTTGCTCATCACCCACTAGGGACAAGATATCCATGAGCTTTAACACAGCACTGCAGGATAGCTATTAACCCTCCTCTTACCACTGAAGATACTGAGTAACTCTGCCACAGTGACCCAGCCAATAAGCAGAAAAGCCATGGACAGGATTTGGAGTCAGTTCTGATTCTGGAGCCCGTGTTCTAATCCTAATGTCATTCCTGTGCCATGAGACTGGTCAGGTCTAAATGGTTATGCTCATTGGCTGATTTCAGAGAAACTGTCTTCAGGATTAACCCAGATGAAGCAGGTAGAAAGCTATACAGGAGTAATCCCCACTGAAGCTGTTCGGTGTAACTACCTGAAGCTATTAAAGCACCTATACGCAGGGTGACTACGCAGGAGATACCACATTCACAAGTCCCCAGCCTGCCAGGAACCTGCTCTAATGCAGTAACCACCGTGGGTGAGGCTCAGAGTCCGCTTAGGCCATACACTGGTCTAGGAGCCACTGCTCTGACCTGCTGCAGACACTGGTCTGAACAGCAGAGGCTCCTGTACGAATCTTTTCTTCGTGACCTCAGTACACATTGACCTTCCTCCCTCCTGTTTGCCCTTGTTGTTATTTATGCACCTATTTTTATAAAACTTCATGTTTACTCATTCCATATATGCATAAAATCCTCTCTCCAGCTAAGCTGAATTGCTAAGCACTTTGTTTCCAATGATGGGCATAAAGCAACTGTATAATAACTACTTGTCTGATAACCAATTTTTTAAAGAATTCCAGAAATGGCTTCAACTAGCTGAGGGAATATGAAATCCAAATAACAGGCAGGATCCCATGGTCACCTGAGAGACGGCCAAGTCAGTGTGGCTCCTGGGCCAGGAGCATCAGGACCCCTGGGAACCTGCTAGAGATGCAGATGCTTAGGCCCTATTCCAGACCCACTTCGTCAGAAACGGGGGTGCGGTCGAGCAAGCTGTGGTTTTAACAAGCCCTCCCCGTGATTCTTACACACATTCAAGTTTAAAAACCACTGGTTTAATGTCTCACTCCCCGAAGTGCATTCTCTAGAACTCAGGTCCTCATGGATGCTACACACACATACACACACAAAGGGTGTTCTTCTCCAACATTGTATACCACGTCCCCTTAAAAGTTAAAGAACATTAACCCATAAAAGGCACCAAGGAGTGGGCAAAGTTATTTGTTTTATTTTAACCCAATGTTTCCTAAGTATCTGAAGACCAAAACCTTTCTTATCTATCTTTTGGATGTATTGCTTATTTACATCCTGTAGAACACACTTCGGGAATTGCTGGCCTAGTAAAAGGATTAAAGCAAAGTCATTTGGAAAATGATTCTTCCAGTAGGTCTTGTTATTACTGACAGCCCTACTATTCTCCTCAGTCTTACTCTAAACCTACTGTTCTTCAAACAACAAAATGTGAAGCTGACACCCAGGTACAAATGGACTTACCTTTAACTCTGGGCCTACTCCAAGGGTCTGTAAGGCGTCTGCTTGTTGACAAAGTATGTGCTGGAAACCTTCACACACATACCAATCCCAGCCTTTCTCTAAGTGACAAATGACATGTTTCAGATGTTAGCATTCCTAACTTACTAACTATAAGGCTGCTACATGGTTACAATTGTGTTTTCCACACTACAACTGAAATTTTTTCCTACCCGAGTAGGGTTTCCATTCTTACATTCTCTTGCTTCCAGTCTGGGGAATCTATACCCAAATGCTAAAGCTAAACATGACTTTAATAACTGATCAGATTTTAAATAGCATAAATAACCTGTAATTTTTCTGAAATATTAATGTGTGAGGCAGAAAAATGAATAATCATCATGTTAAAAAAATGAACTAAGTTTTATGAATGTATACTGAACTGAACAAAGCCCAGCAGAACCCTAAATGAAAGGCTACTCAACACACAGCCACTGGGTCCACCGCTCCTCTGTTCCAAATCACAAGACAGGGAACAACGAGTATGTGGAGAATGAATGAACACAAGCCAAGATGGGAAGCTCCAGGACTGCAGGAAAGGGCAGTAAGAAAAGAAAGAGAGAAAGAGAGAAAGGAAGGGAGGAAGGGAGGGAAGGAGGGAGGAAGGAAGGAAGGAAGGAAGAAAAGAAAGGAAGGAAGAAAGGAAGAAAGAAAGAAGGAAAGAAAGAAAGGAAGAAAGAAGGAAAGAAGGAAAGAAAGAAAAAAAGAGAGGGAGAGAGGGAGAGAGGGAGGGAGGGAAGAAGGAAGGAAGGAAGGAAGAAAGAAAACTGTACAGCAGCATTCTCCTTTTCTCAAGATGGTTCCAGGCTACAAGGTGAAGCTGAAAGCTGGAAAACTAAGATTCACTGAGCTTTGCCTGGTTACTAGGTGTCTGCTGGGTATTTTTAGTAGGTTATTTTCTTCAATCCTCAGAACAACCCTAAGAGATTGGGAAGAGATCTGCCACTATAAAAGATAGAACTACATGATTAAATAAAACTAGCAGTTAAAGAAAATGTTAAAATCTGTTAAGACCCTTATGTTTTACTTCTCCCTGATGGACAAATACTGTCACTCTTTGAAAAGTATGTTATCAGCACTTTTTGCACACAGCTTCTGAAGTCTGTTACTATGACTCCAAGATGCCCTCTCCCCAGCAGAAGGTCTCAGGGACTCCTGTTCCCCTCCCTCACCTCAGTGTCACAAGGTCTCCCCACCCTGATGACTAACTCCGTTTCTGTAAAGGGTCTCAGGTTGTATATGAGTAAAACAGAAAGCCTGTAATTCTGATGCATTCCAAAGGTGAGGGGGTTTAAACTCTTCAAGCTGTATCCGTGTCTGCTCGCTTCTTCCCACACACTATTCTGACAAACTGATAAAGTCATATTTTAAATTCTGAGTTTGGGTTCCGACTCTATATAACAAACAGTATTACACTCTCACTTTATAGATGAAGACACTAAGGGCAAAGAGGTTGAATATAAGACCTGACATCTAATTTGAAGGACCTACAGTTCCTTCGGCAATTCAAGTTTAAATGATACACATTAATTACTTAGATAGGTCAAGTCCAAATTAATCAGGTCTTACGCTAACAAAATGTAATTAATCAGGTTTTAGCCCAATAAAAACAGTCATTACTAAAGGTTAAACAGAAACACGAGCTAGCCTTTAAGCATTTTCTCTGTTATTCTAAGAATGCCAATGTACTTCATATAGAAATTTCATCAACATTTCATACACAGTTCCTGTGGGTATCCTTAAAGTTACCTCATGTAGAAGAGTCCACATTATCATTAGCCTGGTTTCAAGCTTGGGAATCTGGCCCTAGGCAACCAGTCACAGAAATAAAAGCACCAGCTAAACTTTACCTCAGATTCTTCTCAATAATGGTTAATTATATGTACTCATTGGATTAATGAAATAGATTACCTTTCAAAGCACACCCATGCTGAGGTTACTTTAAAGGAAAACAATTTCCCCTATTTTAAAAGGGTGTGTTCAGAATTCACTGTGAGAAATGGATTTCTGAAAGTTGAATATCATGTTTAACTCACCTCGCCTGACAGCTCCATAGTTGAATCATTTCAGAAAATAAGCATTTTTTTAAAAGCACAGAAAATCATATAATGACAGATACAGAACAGAAAAACATATGCCAACAGATAAAAAGGAAATATGCTCCCTTTGCTATTGCCTTTTGCATAATAGTTGCTCCACTGGAAAATCAAGTCATTAACAACAAGCAGAATAAAAAATGGACATGCTTTAAGACATCTGCTTCCAATTTTACCATCAATAACTACCCACTTTAATTCTACTTTGGATTACCTGCTTGAAATTCTGATAACTTCTCTAGAATCTATTTAAAATTCTATTGCACATCCCCAAATCAGGAAAGTGAAAATATAACTGAAAAATGCTAAGTACATATGAAGAAAGTGCTTACCAAGTTTTTGTTTTCTTTTAAGCCCCCGGTTGATGGCTTGTATTTTAGTATTAGGAATAGCCTCAGTGTTTACAACTTCCTTAGATCTCTGAAGGAAACAGAAACAGACCATTGAAAGATAGTTTTACATCTCCCTAAATACATTTCCAAGCATGCTCTGGGAATTATAATGGTCTAAATTGTGAATAGCAGGACCAATAATGGTAATGTTTGGGGAAAATTATATCAACTGTAACATTCTGGTTAACCTTTATGTTGCTTTCTGAGTTAAGGCTTCTCAGTACCTAACCTGTGTCTGTATCATAGTAAGCACTAAATAAATGTTTGTCAAATGAATAAACTGTTACTTTAAATTAATTTTTAATTGTTTCAAACCACAAACCTAAAGTCAAATTTATTCAATTTTTTTCTCCATCCAAAACATACTTTGAAATTAATATAATTTCCATACTTACTGTAGTCAGTAATGCCTAAGCTACACACACATCAGTTTCATCCTACTTTTCTATGTGTTTGAATAATACTCTAAAATAGCTTCATTTATGAAATTATAAAAGTACGACTTTTTATTCTTAGTCAAACCTATAGGATTTGAGATTGATTAAACGGTGAGTACAATTCATCCCAAAGTCTTCAATTCTAAGCGCTCTCAAAGGCTGGTACCAAAGATTCTAGTTCTCTCACAAGCAAAATATAAAAGCATTAAATGATGGAGAAAAGATGAAGATTTTTAACCAACAAGGAACATTTATATGTTAGTCTAAATTTAGAGATTTGGAATGAAATTTATCTTCAACTTTCATTAAGAATAAAAGAAATGTCTCTAACAACAGGATTTTTGGAATGTATTCACTCTAGTCTCTGAAACCACATTCAAAGCAGTTCTGGTGGACTGGCTTGGCCATACTGAGAACATAAGACATGCCAGAATACACACAAAAGCAGTTACCCCACAAAGACAGGTAAAACCTATAAAGAATAGGCAGGAAAAGAAAGGCTTAAAATCTGGATTAGATAAAATGTGAAACAACTAAAAGCTAGAGAAAGCTAAATATCCAAACTGGAGCTATAATTCATTAAATTACTGAATGGTTACATCGTGGAATATTTATACAGTCAATTAACAGGTCCACAAATGTTTAGAATAACACAGGGAAATTATTTATTAAGACAGAAGATTCAGCAGTACTCACTCACATCCCCTTGACCTTCTCATACACAGAAAAAAAGGAAAAAAAAGGATTAAATGGAAGCTATTGAGATGTGTATTGAGATCACCGGTGATTCTAGCTTTCATCTTCATAATTTCCTAATTTTCTAGATAAATTTGCTCTTACGATTATAAAAATCTATTAAACTCATATAATTCTGGCCTACTCCTTTATTAAATACCCATGGAATGCTTGCAAGAATGTCTATAATATAAATTGGCCAGATTTAAGACCTGAAAAACTTTTTTCCTGTATAAAATCTACCAAGATAACATCCTAATTCCTTTATCAGTTCAGGAGGTCTTTTCCAGACTGTGGAGAGGATCTAGAACATGAGAATTATATACAGAGTAAGTGCAAGGGCAGTGAAAGGAGCAGAAAATTAGGGAAAGTTGTATCATGACTTCTACTCTTTGAAGGTGTAACTGCCCCCCGCCGGCTGGACTTCAGCACCGCCACATCTAGCTGCCACACCAGGCCACCACATGCCAGGCAGCACCAATCATGCCGTATTCTCTATGAAGAAATGCCTGCCTGCCACAGAGCCAGGAGAACCACTGAGGTTGTGCAACACACAGCTTTGCCTATCACGGGGGAGGCACTGGGATAGCTTCTTGGCCTAAATAAAGATGTTGCCCACCCTCAAGAATGCTACATTTTTTTTTTAATTGAAGTGCAGTCAGTTATAATGTGTCAGTCTCTGGTGTACTGCACAATGTCCCAGTCCTGCATATACGTACATATATTCGTTTCACAAGGAATGCTACATTCTCGACAAATTATCCCATGTGGGCTGATATCTTTCAAATGTGGAAATAGTTGTATTAGGATCTTTCAGGTTAAAAAATGACTGCAGCAGATTCTATCTGACAGAAACGAACAGAAACACTACCAAAGACAGAAAGAAAAGAAGTGATTAGTTTCTAAGTGAAGTTAGAAGTTAATGTAGTTTAATTTCTACAGAAATAGTGTGCTGACTTCATCTGATAATGGTGAAGAGTCCATTTAGACACACTCTTCCTTCACTGTGTTTAAACTGCACTGCTGGTACAAAAGCAAAAACTGCTGATGTCTCAACATGCATCAAAGCAGAAAGGATCAAAGTGCACATATTTAAAGTGTACAATGTGATGTGTGTGTATGTGTATATGTGTATCCACAAAACCATCAGCACAGTCAAGGTAATGAACATATCCACTAACCCAACAATTTCATCGAGTGAGTACGTATTAGTATTCTGTGAGACTGAATGGGAAGTAGACATAAGAACTTCCACTGCAGACTGAAGAACAATGAAAAGCTCTTGTGTGATCGAGTTGCAATCTAAATTAACTACTTTTCTTAAGAAAAAAAAAATTTCTTTTTATTTTTTCGTATATTTTCTCCAGGTTTTTAGTTCTCTATGGTAGATTCCTGTTACTCCATCCTGACCAGAAGTTCACAAAGTTACTTTTATTTGTTCCAAATTCACCTGTCTTAGGTCTTTATGGCAAAGGTAATACAGTTGTTCCTTCCTGGCTCTGTAGACTTTGAGCAAACGCTTTTCTAGAGAGAAGAGTCCTGGCATGTTAGGCTTGTCCAGTAGCAGGTTGTCCACACCCTTGCTTATTTTGGTGATACTGCCCTGAAGGTGTGGTAACCAGAACAGGACCGAGCACTCCCAGTGTGACGGCAGTCTCATTTACCAAGGATCCACAGGACAGTATGCCAATCTCTATCCTAAGAGGCAGGTGTGGTGGAGGAAGATGAACACAAGTCAGAAGACTGAGGTTCACGTCCTGGCTCAATACTTTCTATGTGTGTGACTTTGGCAAACTCACTCAACTGACCAGCCCTAGCTGCCCCCTCTAACAGACAGGCTTAATAGCAGAGTTCACAGGTTGTTATAAGTAGGAAATAAATTAATGGATAAGAAAACACTGTAATGTACAAAGACATAATGATAAGGAAGCATATTTCGAATACTCTCAATAGTCCTCAATCATTGTAACATTCCATCCTCCAAACCTCTAAACTACCTACCACAACACATTAAAAACTCTCAACTAAGTACTAATAAAAAGAAATCTACCATCTTCTAAGGGCAATTTCGATTATTTCCCCTTAGACTATACTGTCTGAATCAGGAAAACATTTTTATACATGGCCCAACATAACTTCAAAAGTTTTTCCTAAATCTAGTTTACAAATTTCCTTAACCCTTGTGTAAGCACTTGAGGACCGTTTACATTCTTGGAATTTGCGCACTGCCTGAGTGTTAAGAATGGATCAATTTTTTTGAGAACTGTGTCACATATTGGGCTGAAACTGCAATTTTTAAAACACTAGCAAATTCACAGATGAGATCTGTTACTTACTTCTGTAACATTGTGGCAAGAAGTGCAATAATATTTGCCTTCATCAGTAAGACCCCAAGAGACAGCAGCACACTGAGTACAACGTTCTTTGAACTCTTTCTGTAAGAGAAGAGGAAAACCATATTTAATACATTGTACCGAAATAAACCCTGAAATTCTATTTAGAGGGTTCCCTGCAATTTTACCCTACAATAAAGAATCATCGGAAACAGAAAATACATCAGAGAAATTATCTGTAAACAAGGGGAACAGCAGTTCGGTCTGAGCAGCTTGAAACTGAATTAAACTAATACATGTTTCTAAAATATATGGTGTGTGAGGGGAAAAAAAGAAGAAAAGGTGGTAAGGATAAAACGGGGGGAAAAAAAGATAAGTAAATAAAACTTGGAAATGCTGTAAGGAAAAATGGTGACAAGATGTCACTACAGAGAAGACTTAAAACACAGAAATAGTACCATTTGGAACTTTCACCAGTACACTAAAAACACATACTTACCATAAAGGAACTAGAGTTTTATTAGGGTTATTTCAAGTTTTGAGTTGTTCATTCAGCAATATAAGGAGAACCAACCATATGTGAACTAAGCACTTATCTAGCTGCTGGGGATTCAGGAGTGAACAAAACAGACATGATCCCTACTCGTTGCTATACAGGCTAACGGTGCGTTCTAATTGTTCATTTCATTAATGTAGCATTTATAGACGTTAACCATTCATCATTCAATAAACAATTATTGAGCATCTACAGTGCGTAAGGCTTTCTATCACCATAATGCTTCTGTACATACATAGACTGGCATAAATTACCGATTCCCAACTCTTTGGTGTTTGAAATCTTATTATTGTTGATCTAATTACCAAATATTCCTTTAATACCATCAAAGACTGGCATTTTATGCAGTGTGTCAAATTGCAAGCCAAATTTATTTCCACAAGCTGGTCATTTATTTCCACAAGCTGGTGAAGTTTTCATGACCCTATATTGATAACTATCATAACCCTGGAGTATCATAATCCGAATCTGGAATCCCTGCACAAGGCCGTGGCGTGGATTCCCAGAGAGATCCGGGGGTGACTACCGGGCATTCTGGTTCCAAACCCGGTCTCCCTCGCCCAGCCTCCAGCATCAAAGGGAACCTGTGGGTGGTCCCGTCGAGAGAGGATGAGCCATATGGGTGGCTACCCCACAAAACCCACAGCTTCATCCTCCTCCTGAAACACACGAACTCCCCACCCTCCCTTCACCCACAACCTCACCTAGCCAGACACTCCAACCTCTTTCCCCAAAACGCGCGCACCCGGGACCCGCCAGCCCCATCCCCTTCCCCACGGCCAGCCTTCCGCCCCCCCCCCCCAGCCAGTGGCCGCCCCCACGGCCAGCCGGCGTCCTCCGGCCCCTTCTCCTCAGCCTCACCGCCCTCCCGCCCCGCCACCCGGCCGCGCGGCCCTCTCACCGCCTCCTCCAGGTCCATAACGGCGCCTCTGCCGCCGCCGCCGCGGCCCGTTACCCGGGCAGCGAGCGCAGCTTCCGGGAGCGGCGGGAAGGGCCCTCCGGACGGAAACCAAACCCTGACTTTGGATTTCCGGCTCCTGCGGCCGCGGGAAGCTTCCGCTCGCTCCGGGATGAAGCTCCGCTAATCCTACATCCCCCTCCCGGACAGCATCCCTTTCCTAGTGCTGGTAACTAAAGCGCGGCAGTGGGAAAGTGGGCGGGGCCTCCTGCTGAGCGGATTCGGTCTTTCTGAGCGGTTCTGACAGCCATTCTTGCCCGGCAGGTCTCACTCTCTCAGGCTGCGGGGGCGGCGGCGGAGGCCGCCCCAGACTCTCCCCTCCGGCTCCTTTCTGGCCTTGGGGAGCAGCGGAGAGGCGCCGGGCTTTGGAGGAAAGAACCGTTGTTGAGTTAGACCTGGCTGCCTAATCACGCCTTTTCTGCTTCTTTGTGCCTCCGTTTCCTCCTCTGTGAAAATTGGCTATTACCTGTGAGTCCCTTCTAACTGAGCCTCGAAGAGTGAATGCTCACTAAATTTAGCTTTGTTGTTGTCCCTTCATTGGGCACGTTCGTTTCTTGATTTATTCATTAAACAGGCGCTGTTTTAGATCCTGGCGATTCAGCAGTGAGCAAAACAAACACAAGTTTTTGCTTTCATGGAGATTATATTTTGGTGGAGAGAGATTTTAAAAATAAGTAAAATGTGTGAAATGTTAAAGGGGCGTGAGTGCCAAGGAGAAGAATAAAGCACGAAAGGAGAATGAAAGCTATAAGGTGGTTTCAGTTTTAAATGGCGTGGTCAAAATGGTCTCACTGAGGTGAGCTTCGAAGCAAGGGAGCAAGAGCCGTGTTGGGAACATCATTCCAGGCAGAGGGAACAGTAAGTACCAAGGCCCTCGTCCTGAGCCTCATGCCTTATCATATCTCAGAAAGAGAAAAATGCAGATGCAGAAAAGAGAGGGACCATTTCAGGGGGCTCTCCCTGAGCAGGGGAGAGGGGACGGGACCTGCAGCCCAAGCCGAGGGGTTGGCCTCGCGTAGACTACACATCTGTGACTTGAGAACGTGTGAGCAGACTCAGGCACTGGTGGGAATGCGGTGGAAAGGCTTTTCAGGTTGTTCTGGTGAGATGGGAAGGAAGTCATCAGCGGAACGTGGGAGTTGGGAGGGTTGGGCGGGGTCTGAGGAGGGATCAGAGGTGTAATATCTCTTGGAAACGGGGGAATTAAACCAGAAATGTAATAAATTGCCAGGCATCATCTGGGGCCCCCTGGACATCTGTGACCATAAATATAAAGATAAGGCCACTCAACCCACTGACTCATACAACCACTGACTTGGTTAAAACATCCCGTTTACCCCGAAGGAACAAATTAAGTGCATTCACAATTTCAAAAATATTTGCCAGGCAATATACTACCGACAGCCACTGGTCATCACGTGTCCAAATCTGGTATTTGCCTTTTTGTGTAAAAAGAGAAAAAGATAACTCATCTGTACCTCTGACAGTCCTTCTGAGCATTTTGCCGTGAGACATGCAACAAACTTCAACGTAGAACAAAGGACTTTGATGAATATTCAGCCCGTTACAGGTTATGGCAACATTCCTGGGACATCTGAAAGGTCTTGTGTTTATAGAAGTAACTACACCTGTGGCATCCTGAGCATGTGCTCGCTTCCGCCTTCTACCTTTGCAGCCACTTGCTGCTGGTGAATGAGGCCTTGGATGGATTCTACCCATGCCACTGGAGGCAACCTTATTTCCGAGTTCTTTTGTTTTTCTAGTCAAAGCAGCCACTCCTTCAACGATTATGTGGATACAATTTTACCAAAACTATTGCTTTTATAAAAGAAATTATTTGCTGTTGAGAATATATGTTCCCCTGTATATATGCATCTTCCTACCAGCAACTCCTCAAAAGTAATTCTTTCCTCATTTCATTTCTGAAACAACCTACTGACTACCATGAACAGGGACTCATTAGAAGCATCTGTATTTTATCCAGCTGTATAGCAAACCTTCAAATTGAAAACCTGTGTGGTTTATTTTAATACTTGTTTCTTCTAAATTTTTAGCATTTTCCATATCTTCCAACAGTATTCGTTATCTGTAATTTCAGCCATATTTATCATGGCAGAATAATAGAAAACTAGTAAGTATAACTTTAGGGAGCAGATAGATGCTTAAAAAATATATACAGCTGCATTGGTATATACCATGACTGGGGTAGGGGTGAGTGGGCAGAATTTTTATAGGGTCATCAGGGAGACCGCTCTGAAGAAGGGCCAGGCCAGCCAAGATGGCAATGCAATGAGAACCATGCAGGAATCTGGGGGACTGTATCCCAGGGAGAGCGACAAGGCCCTGAGGCAGAACCGGGCTTGGTGTGTTTGAGGAACAAAAGGAAGCCTGTGTGGCCAGAGGGTAATAGGTGAGAGGTAGAGTCGTTGGCCTCGGGGTCAGATGCTGGGCAAGGCCTGACTGCTGATTGCTCTAGGTCTCCTGGACCTACAGGGCCAGTAGTGGACCAGAACACCCATTCAGCCCACTCCACACATTACACCAGGTGCCCTTTGGGTCCCACCTCCTGGCCACCGTGATTGGCTCCTACCAGGGAAGGGGGAGGGGACTCTGGATGGACCAACTGGAGACCATCCAGCCAGTGATGGCTGCTTTGCACTGCCCACTTACCCCGGGCCTGTGTTCAGGAATAACAGCCTTCATGGGATTTTGGCTCAGAGAGAGCTGGGGAGAGCCTGGGGGAGCGGAAAAATGAGGGCCGCACACAGGCTAGTCAGGCACTTGGAGCTCCGCTGAAATAGCAGGTACTCCCACAACACGAGGAAGGCTGTGGAGGAAGGAAGGGCCCCAGGACTCCAGGGTGCAGCTTCGCCTTCTCACTGTTCTTACTGAATTTCATTTCCATCTAAGGGCATATGTTACAAACCCATCACAAGCCTTCCAGTCAAGGGCATCAGCAGTGTTGGTCGTCTTAGTGAGTGAGAGCCCGTGAATGCATGGCCAGCCTTTTGTGAGCCAGGCACCAATCTAGGCCTGTTAACTCGTTTGAATATTGTCACCATCATCAGCCCCATTTTACAGACAAGAAAACTGAAACAAAGATTTTAAATTTCTGTAAGCGACTGAGCCAGGAGTCAAAACGGAGTAGCCTGGTGGAGAACAGTTTTGGCCGCCAGGCCATGCCCGTTTCTGGAAGAATTGGGCTCAGCCTCATTAAATGTGGCACCCAAGACAGACCTCTGTGGCTCCTCCAGTAATAAAATGTTAACTATTAAGAACCTCAGATGTTTTGTAAGGGTCAGAAAATATAATTGTTTAAATATAATTGCTCTTAGTTCAACAGAAGCTGAGGGAAAAAATACCACAAACAATATTGTTTTGGGTTTTTTAATTTGGGATCTTTTTTTTTTTTGGTAGGGGGAGAGGCAATTAGATTTTTTTTTTTAATTGGCGGTGCTGGAGATTGAACCCAGGATCTCCTGCATGCTAGGCATGTGCTCTACCTCTGAGCTCTACCCTCCCCCCAACAATATTGTTTTATTAAGAGAAATTCTCTATTTTGTGACCACAGGTTACCTAGTGGCTACTGGTTTAATGGGGAAGTTATTGGAAGAGTTTGATGCATTTCACTGGCAAATCATAGCTCCAATGGGGGCATTATTTAATTATTGAGAACGTATCCAACAAAAGGTCACACGAAACCCACAAAAGACTTAGAAATTATTAGACTGATTTGATGAATGCTCTGTGTTACAACTTACATCATCTGTATGCAGTTTTATTATAAAGATAAACAGATTTATTTAGAACATAGAAGGGGATATATTTTTAAATTTTGATTTACATAAAAACTTACACGTAAATATATATTCCCCTACCAGTTGTTCAATATGGGTATTTTGAATATTCCTTCGATGACACAGTTACACATTTCAATTTAATTCTAAATGTGTTGAGAAGTCATTGAAGGATTTTGAACAGAGGAGTAACGTGGTCTAATTTACTCTTTAAACTGTCATTGAGGCTGGTGTATGGGGAACAGACCACAGAGCATATGGGTGAAATGAAGGTGGCTAATTGGAAGTGTCAACTGAAAAAAAAAAGCACAACCTAAAGTTAGAATTATGATTTATTCAGTGGATATGCTGGGGACTTAAGCCCAGGAGACCCAGCTCAGATAACTCTGAGGGACTGTTCCAAAGAGGTAAAAGGGGAGACAGGATATATAGAAGATTTTGCAAACAAACAAACAACAACCGAAAAAAAAAAACAGTAGTCAGAACATCAAAAGATTACTGTTAATTAAAGAAAAACCAGAATCTCAAGTTAAAGAATTTAGCACCTTCCTATATATGGGAAGGGTCAAGAGTCTGGGCTCATTGAGATCACTCCTTTGCTACATACCTTGACTACGTAGAGCCAGTATCCTGTTTTCTCCATCCTGAATCCCCTCAGGGTGCACCGTCGGGGAGTGGGTGGCTGTGGTGGCTGATGGCTTGATGGCCACAGCATCTTTTGGTTACTGATATGGCAGGAGGCATTCTTTGTCCACAGGAGGCTGTTATAGGAATCACCCTCGAAGATGGCAGTACTTGGACTAGACCACACAAGTGGGCAACAGGAAATAGATATACTTCACTGAAGGTGGAGCCAACAGTGGATTGGGTGTAATTGTGAGAAACAGAGTTCGAGGATGACATAGTGTGGCAAGTGGTGGAGCCGAGATGGTTATGAGCAGATTTGGAGTGAAAAAAATCAAGATTTGGGACATGTTAAGTTTGATATGTCTATTAGAAATACAAGGGGAGATATTCAACAGGAAGATGGATAAGTGAATTTGGAATTCAGAGATGTTCTTCTTGGAGATGTGGACTTGGGAGTCATAGTGTAAAAATGAGGTTTAAAGCCCTGGGACTAAATGCAAACACCTGGGAGAGTAGTCAGTAAACGGGAGGAAACAGCCCAAGGCTGAGCTGCGGGCACTGTGACATTTTGAAGTCAGGAAGAGCAGGACAGTCTAGTGAAGGTGGCAGAGAAGGAGCAGCTAATGTGGCCGGAGGAGGCTGGCAGAGTGTGGTGACCAGAGCCACGTGAAGAAAGGTTCAAGAAGGGAGAAACGTTCAATGACAGTTGAGTGAGCTTAGCATAGGGTTTAGCAAGATACACGGCATTGACAAGACGATTTCAGTAACGTGTTAGGAATGACAGCTCAATTGGAGTGGGTTCGAGGCAGAGCTGGAGGGAAAGGGCAGACTGTCAGTAGAGACGAGGCCTGTGAGAAAGAGCAGGAGGGTCTGGAGCGGGTAAAATTGCCAATTACTGCAGCATGTTTGTATGCTGTTGGAAATGAAATACTGAGGGGGGAGGGGAGTTACAGGAGTGAAGTCCCTGAGTGTGTGACAGGGACAGATCTTGCCCCTGATGAGGCTGCCCTGAGGGGATGCATAATTCTCACCTGACCAGGCCATAAAAATTCCAGGAATGTGGCCCCCACTCAGCCAGGCCAAGGCACTGGTCCGCAGGGTGTGGTCACGTGGGAGCTAGTTCCACTGCCTCCTCCCGACCCCCTGGTGCTGCCAGCATCCCAGGGCTTGGAACCCAGGACAACTCAGCTAACCTTTAGTTAAGAGGTTCTGCTGAGTGTGGAAATAGCCAAATACTATTTCAGGGAGGCAACAGAGCAAAGACTCTGCAATCAGGAGAGTAAATTTGAATCCTGGCCCTGAAACTTATCTGCTAGCTGTGTAATCAGGACAAATCACTTCTCTGAGTCCTGTTTTCTCACCTGCGGTTTGGACATGGTAACTTTACCGAGACACCTGAGAAGGTGAGGCACAAACGAGATAATGGATCCCGTGCAAAGGCTTTGTCAAAACTTTGTAAACTGGAACGTGAGACAAAAGTGCCATAAATCATCAAATTGTCATGAGGCTGAAGTTACTATATCACCCCCCTACCCATCCATTCATCTCACAAAACAGGCATGGCTTGTAGAGGAAGCATTTCTAAGGACACATTCCTGTGCCACGCCTCCCTGTGGGTTTAATTTTCATAGATAGATTTTTTTTCTTAAGATAAGAACAAGTCTTGGCTCCTTGTGAGAGCCTCCAGATTGCATTACAGACACAAATACATCACATCAAGATCATCAGTTGAAAGGGAGCGGAGACGTATTATTATCTTCAGAGCTTCCTGGGAACCTATTAAAGGTTAATGACAAAGCACAGGGGTAGTCCAGGGACCAAACACCATCCTTGACACCTATCATATGCACGAGCCTCCTTTCTCCCTGGGATCCCATCAACATTTCTGCTGGAGGGAGAGAGAGTCAAGTGTATCCCCGATGAATAGAGCTTCTGAGTGCTCCGAGCCTGATCTTTCCTCAGCTGAGGCTGAGACTCCCTGTGGTTTGCGCAGTGCTGGGGAGAAGAGTAAAGGAATGGATGCTCGCTGGGCACAGAGCATGTGGGGCGCTGTACCAGGCCACCAGTCATCAGTGAGCTGGGAGGTGATCACTCTCTTCTCATCAAATGGGAATGGATATTGAGGCCCCAGAGGTCAAATCAGGTCCCGTGGCCAACAAGAGCCAGAGGGGGACATCTTAACTCATTTCTTTGTGCTTCAAAGAGCCCACTCTTCCTGCTAACAGAGTAGGTGCTTCATAAAGGTTTTCTTAGTGATTGAGTGAGTGGATGAATGAATGAAGTCCTCTGGATGCAAAGTTGCCTTGTCAAAGGACATCAACAGCCAGAAGGCACAGCCCCAATTTAACAGAAGCAAAACAACCTTCTAAGATGCATGTGAGGTACTCAGAGTGTGGCTTAAATAACTCAGGAGTTTCCCAAACTCGAGTGATAAGATCTCAGGCAAGTTGCAGAACCTGTTGGGGGCTGGTTTCTTCATTTCTAATCTTGGGGCAAATATGTCTTGCTCCTCCCTCCCTTCCAGAAGCAGAGTTTACAGAGCGCAAGAGTTGTAGCTCTGGCTATGGGCCTTAAAGTACTTGAAAGTTGAGTCCTGGCTTGTTACCATCCCATGGCCAGTAGTGGTGATATAATTGGTGGGACCCAGCACAAAATGGAAATGTGGTGCCTGTGGATCAAAAATTACAGGGAACTATATTTAATATCTTGCAGTAACCTATAATGAAAAAGAATATGAAAAGAAATATATGTATGTATGTATATGACTGAAACATTATTCTGTACACCAGAAATTGATACATTATAAACTGACTATACTTGAATAAAAAAATAAGTTCAAAAAATTAATAAGAATTTCAAGACAGTGATATCAGAGCATTAAACCGAGCCCAGGCCCTTCTAAGTACAGGGTCCCATATGGCCGGCTGTGCGCCCACGAAGACAGACCTGCCTGTGGCCGTTGACTCAGAAGAAGGGAAGAAAAGATCTTAAAAGGAGATTGGTGGGACATCTTAGGAGCACCAAAAATAGGACGAATAAATAAAATAGCATGGAGATCAGGTTCTGGTTTCTTGAAACACACAATTTCAGAATAGGAAGCATTTAAAAATGTCATCCAGTACTAGTCTCCCATTTTATAGATAAGGAAATTGAGACCCCAGACAGAAGCAATGACTCGGGGAGTCTTTGGGTACTGCAGAGAAAGCAAACCTTCTCTGAAGCTCATGTCTCCTTATCACTGACAGCACAGGTCAGATTGAATAATGCATTATTTCTTTTTTTCCATCCCCAACCCCCACTAAAATAACAATAAAAGGGTTAAGTCCACGAGGACCATGGAAAAGGGAGAAGAGGCAACGGTAATCGAAGAGGATTTGAGAGTGGGCAGGTGGGATAGGAGGAAGCACAGACTAGAAACAGGGAAATTAAGTGAAAATCTGAATACTGCCCCTCCCCCTTTCCAGAATGCCAGTAGCAAGTTTTACATCTCCCCAGGCAGGAGATAACAGTCTTCTCGGAGTAAAACCCAGAGACCATTTGGGATTCTTTACAATGAGCTAGTTGGAAGTTTTGTCCCAGTAGACTGAAGCCCTAGGACCAAAGTCTGATTTCTGTGCAAAGAGCTTTCTAGGTTTCTAGTGAGAGCCGACGGCTAAGCGCCTGCAGAGAGGAACAAAGATTCTACCTTTCATTGCAGAAAACCAAACAAACAAACGGAAAAGAGAATTGGCAGAAATTAAAGACAACTTCAAGCTGCCAAATCTCCCGAAAAAGAGGATGGACAATATTGTATCTGCGAAAGAAGAACCAGAAGCCTTAAAAAAAAAATCCCCCAAACAAAAAAACCTCTGGGAAAGTTACACACATGAGTCAAAATAAAAATTTATTGTAAAAGATAAATTCAGAGATATTTCCAGAAGATAGAACAAAAAGACAAAACGATGGGAACTCGCAGAGAAAAGATAAAGCAAGGGGATAAATCTCAGAGATTGAAAGTCAATTACTAGAAATGCCAGAAAGAGAGCCAAGGGGACAGAATTGTCAAGGAAATAACACAAAGACATTTCTCAGAACTAAAGCACGACTTTCCAACTCAAAAGAGCTAGTTCAAGGGATGTGAAAAAGACCCAGGGTCAGGTACACCACTGTGAACTTTTTCAGTATCAGGGATACAGAGAAGATACTATAAACTTTTAGAGAGAATCAGAAGCAATGGACCTCTCTACAACGCTTTGGAATCTAGTGGACAATGGACCAATGCCTTCAACATTCTAATGTGCACCCTGTGCTTCTATATTCAGCCAAACTGTTCACCAGATGAGGGTAGAATAAGATATTTTCAGACATGCAAGAATGAAAATCGTTTACTTCCCTTGTGCCTTCAGTGAACGGGTGGTGGTGATCCAATAGAACAAGGGTGTAAACCAAGAAAGGAACACACGAAATCTAGGAAACAAGGGACCCAAAGCACAAGAAGCAACATGAATCCCCACAGTGATGATGCATAGAAATTTCCTGGTGATGTCTGTTCAGTATCCAGTTTAAACTGGAGAGCATGGAAGGAAGGCTCTGAGAAGAGGATCTCTAGGAATAAGATGGAGATGACATATTTGAGACTATGGAAAACATTATTAATAGAATTGAAGCAGGCTTTATTGAGAGTTAGGAAATTAACGGTATATATGCAGAAAATCGGGCACATGGGAAAATGAGTAACTCCAGTAAAAGTGAAGGACTGAATAAGTAAGATGGATGGTGTGGACTAAGTGTTCGAGTGGGTTCTCTAGTGAATGGCATTTGCACAGTCTTAATAAAGTATGTCCCGACTATAACTATGTGGGGGTTGGAGGGGCAGTGAGGGAGATCTGAGTTCTTACTTATCATCGTGGGGACTCAGTAGTCAGGTCTCAAAACGTAAGTTAATACATTAAGAAATGGGGATGGCTCCAGTCCATGGCTTTTAATATCGTCTATAAGACTTCTAAGCTTAAGATGGTGAATGAAAGATGTTCCCACTTCTTTTTTTCTCTCAAAAAAAAAAAAACAAGCAAAATAACAAACAGGAACACAGACTCTATTCTTGACTCTAGCAGACATTGCAAATCTGAACCATTAAATATGGACCATTAAGTGGCTAGAAGAATGACAAAAAAAAGTAATCAAAGATGAATCCAAATGCCAGTAGAGGTATAACTTATTTGCTATGAAATTCACCAATTTTAAGTGCACGTGATGAATTTTGACATGTGTATTTAATAGTGCAACCACTACCAAAAATATGATTTAGAACATTGTAGTCAATCCCCATCCTGATCCCCGAACCCCTGGCAACGGGTGATCGGCTATGATCATTTTAGATGTGCCTTTCCTAGAACTTTTCTAGAACTTCATATAAAGGTATACAGTATGTAGTCTTTTGTATCTGACTTTGATTTATCATATTGTTGCATATACAAATAGTTTATACCTACTAACTGCTGAGTAGTATTCCATTTACTATAGATTTTTTCTTCACCCATTTAATAATCAATGGACTTCTGGATTGTTTCCAGTTTTTGGCTACTCTGAACAAAGCTGCTGTAAATATTCATGTACGGATCTTGATGTAGACGTGTATTTTCACTTCACTTGAAAAATACCCAAGAGTGGAATTTCCGAATCATGTGGTAAGTGAACATTTAACTTTGTAAATAAACGCTGAACCGTTGTTCCACATTCTAGCCAACATATGGCATGGTATTGTCAGTCTTTTAAATTCTATCCACTACAGTGGATATGTAGTGGTATCTACATTTGGTTTAAATTTGCATTTCCTTAATGGCTAATGATGTTGAACATTTTTTCATGTTCTTATTTGGCATCTGTTTTTTTTAATAACATGTCTGTTCAAATTTTTTGCCCAGTTTTAATTGTCTTGTATCATTGTTGAGAATTCTTTCTATATTGTGGACACAAGTCCTTTACTTAATGTATGTTTTACAGACATAGTCTCTCAGTCTGTGCCTTGCCTTTTTCTCTTTTTCCTAATTGTGCTTTCAAGGAGCAGACATTTTTAATTTTGATGAAGTCCAAGTTATTGATTTTTAAATTTCGTGTGTCCTATTTTTAAAATCTTTGCCTAACCCAAGATCACTAAAATTTTTCTCCTATTTTTTTCAAAAGAAGGCTTATAGTTTTAGCTCATTTTCATACTGATAGCCAAGCAATTATTCCAGCACCTTCTGTGAATAGATTATCTTTCCCTCTATTTAATTGTCTTGGCACCTTTGCTAGAAAATCAATTGACCGTATGTATGTATGGATGTATTTCTGGACTTTCTCTTCTGTTCCAATGGTCTATATGTCAACCTTTGCTTGAATACCATTCTATCTTGATTAGTGTTAGCTTTATAATAGGTCTTGAAACTAGATTGGGTAAGGCCTCCAGCTTTGCTCTTTTTCCATGTTGTTTTGGCTATTCTATATGCTTTGCATTTCCACATAAATTTTAAAATTTGCTTACTAACTTTTTCAAAATAACCCTGCTAACATTTTGAATGTCATTGTGTTGAATCTACAGATTAATCTGGGGGAGGAATGGCATTCTAACAATACTGAATCTTCCAGTCCATAAGCATGGTATATCTCACCGTTTGAACTCATCTTTAACTTCTCTCAGTAATGTGTTGTCATTTTCAGAGTACAGTTATTGTAAATATTTGCTAAACGTACCCGTTTCATAATTCTGTGTGTGTGCATGTGTGCGTGTATGTGTTTTAGAGAGAGAGAAAAAAGAGGGAAGGAGGAAGAGAGTTTCCTTTATGTTCCCTAAAGTTGAGCCAAAGAAAATTGGTTAATCACAGGTTGTGGTTAGCTGAATTACAGTTAAGTAAAGTTTTACTGTATTTGGCATTCACACTAATAGCTCTGATTATGCCACACCCCATATTCAAAAACCTTCATTGGGAAATAATTATGGGATGTGCTCAAAGAATGAGGGATCAATTTACAAAGGGGAAATCTGGAAACAGCTGAGCAGGCTGATCAGCTCAATGATGCGATGCTCTTACCATAAAAATACAACTGCGGTTTTCAGAGTGGGGTCAGGGTGTCTTCCAGGGTCAGGCAGGCGTCAGGGCCCCCACTCATGTTCGGATCACAGTAGCTCTATCTCTATCCCTTTTGGCTTTTGAGGTTCCTGATAGGATTTTGTTTAAAGACAGAGTTCTGGTGCATAAAATGTTTAAAAACCATTATTGCAAAAGAATTCTTAATGACCAAGAAAGACCACATTTAATGGAATTATAATCAGATTAGAAAAGAATCTGTGTTTTATGTCCCTGTTAGGGGAAAAAAAGAAGAAATATGTGTACAGAAAAAAAATTGGAAGATTATATATGTGTCAAAATAGCAATTATCCCTGTGCACTTTGATTGTGAATTATTTCTGAATGTTCTCATTTGTATTTTTCTAAATCTGTAGAGTGTAAAAGTGTATTGTTCTTTAATGAGAATAGAATAAACTACGAATTCCTTAGCATCCTTTGAAGCTCTCTACCATCTGACATTAAAGGTCTTTCTAGACTTCTTGCTAAACCTCAGCTCATCATAGAGTTACAAGTTTAGCCTCAAAGAATTACTCACCGTTTCCTGATCTCACGCCCTTCAATTCCCTGTCCCCATAGCTTTTCTCCAGCTCTGTTCTTCGTTCAGAATTTCCTAATCACACACCATCACTTCCTACTGGAGTTCAACCCATTCAAAATGAATGTGAGAAAATGTAAATTAAAGGAAAAAAATTCAAAACTATGTAAAGAGTATGATTTCAACTAGTTTAAAAAATGTGAAGGAAAAACTGAAAGAAACCACGCAAATAATTTACAGAGGCAACATCTCTGTATTAGGATTATAAATCTTTTGTTTGTTGCATTTTATTATACTTTCCAGATCGTCTATAGTGATCTATAAAGATAGTAAAAAAGGAAAAAAATTCACACCATTTTAAGACCTATATCAAATGCTAACATCTCCAGGAGTCTTTCACAAGATATAATAATAATACTTTTTAAACTCTCCAGCCTGTGTCTCTTAACAATTTAACTATATCTCTGTGTCACATAGTATAGTAGGAAGAACCCTGAATCTGTAGACAGAAGATCTGGGGTTAATCCTGGCCTCTCCTCTCGCTGGCCTATGTTTGGCAAATGGCCTCCCCTCTCTGAGGGTCTGATTCCTCCCAGGGCTGTAGTAAGGGTTAACTGGGACCACATGACTATGCTCTGTAAACTGTAAAGTGCTGTTGAGACATATGCTGTGTCTGATTCTCCTGCGAAACTGAAGGTCAGTCACCCGAACCATCTGCTGCAGGTGACACTCAAAAAATGGCTGTTGATTTAAATCTTCCAGCAGTTCCAAAACAGAGCAAAAATCCCTTTTGTTTCCAGAAATGTTACCAGTAGATTGGGGTTTAGTAAAGACCTGTGCTCCAGAGAGCCTATGATTTTCATCGTTTTGATTTTCCTTTGCTGTTCCCAGGACTTGTGGCCTGAATAAGCCATCCAGCAATCAGTGGGCCCAAGGGTGCTCTTTAGTGTTATTAAAAATAAGAAATTATAGGCCAGAGCAACACGTACCCTGAAGATGGCTCTGGAGCCCTGGGCAGAGTTCATTCATTGTCCACCTCTTCAGACGAGATGACCCAGAACAGAGCCAGCCTGTGTGTTGGCCCAGCCACGGCCTTTGTCAACTGGATGGACCTCAGGAGAAACAAAGGGGCAGCCCCCGAGCTGTCCGGTCAAGCCCCTGGTTGCTCAGAGTGGGTACTGAAGCCCCAAGAGGGGAGACATCCTGCCAAGGGCCCGTGTAGTCAGTGACAACTCGTTAGCGCTGGAACTAGAGCATCGTGGCCGTTATTTGGTTTGGCTAAGATTGCTCGAAGGCAGCAGGAGTTCTCACTCAGCTCCACACCTCTCAGCACAAACAGAGCCTGGCCACAGCTGGTCCTGTGTCAGTGTCTGCGAACGCAACTGTGCACGAATCAGCACGGCTCTTTCCTTGAGACCCAACTAGTGCCTCCAGAAGGGGTTCTTTCCAGACTGAGAAAGACCCAACCACCTGTCTGGATCAGGGGCTCTGTCAGCTCTGAAGTGCTTTACAAACATTGGCTCATCTCGGTTCTACGTAGACGCAGCATCACGATGACCAGCACCAGGCCAAGCAGACGGACCAGAGAAAGCAGCTCTGATAAAAAGAAGGACGGAAGCCTGTGGGGACCCAGTGTTGCCAGAGCTTCCAGGTTTGTTTTTTTTTTTTTAAAGACAGAAATTCTCACTTTTAAAATAGTTGCTAGATTCTAAAATGCTGACTCAAGATATTTCAAAACAGTTTGAGGACAAACGAAACACATCTTTGTAGTCAGTGTGTCTGCTCCTCCAGGATGCACATCCATCTGGCTGACGGCAAATGAGCCTGGGCTCTCGAGGCCTCGCTGGTGTGGGAGAGAGGCCCCTGGGTGTCGATCACTACTGGCTAGGAGTGATTAACTTCCTCTAAGCCATTGGGTCCCCAAGATGGAAACCATAATACCTACCTCGTGGGGTTGTTGAGAGAGTTGTAAGATCATGTAGAGAAACAGTACTTTGTAAACAGTAAAGCAATGTACCAAGAGTTAATACACAAATAATAGAAATGTGTAATATAATCTCTTTAAACCACCAAAGTTAGGAGGTTCTGGGGTTAAGATACATAACCCCAGGAATTAACTCCCTGAACCGCATTCAAGACCCCACCCACGAATATTACAGAGGGGCAGGCATTTGTGAGCTCAGAATGAGCACGTCCAGATCGAACTCTGTACTTACTAGAATTTGCATTCCGAGGGCAAGATGTGAGAGAAAGAGTGCAGGACTGCAAACCATGCTTCCAGTCCCAGCGTTGCCACCAGGGCCCTGTGTCCCTGGGGAAGTTCTTTCTTCGCTCTGGGCCTCAGTTTCCCCATCAACAACATGAGCACACTGGACCAGCCTGCTTCCAGCTCCGAAGTTCTCAGAGGTTAGCACCCCCGCCAGCTTAGCCTCCCAGTGCTCCAGCTCGCGCCCGGCCGTGGGGACCCCGCCGTGTGACCTGAGCTATCACATCCTAGCCAGGGCTTCTGCCTTGTCCCCAAGCCCAGGTGACCCAGGTGTGCTGAAGCTCTGATGGGACCTCAGTGGGTGGGGCTTCATATGGAAGGATGGGTTGACGTAGGGCTTGAACTGACTTAGACTGAATTCAGAGACAGACGGGGAGGCAGGTCAACACCAGTCAGAGGGAGGCTTCGTGGAACGTAGACCCAGGACCTTCTGAGGCTCTGCTTTTGTGCGGGAGGCAAGATTTCCCTCACCCTCTTTGGGTGTTTCACCTGGACCTGAGAATTAAATTGACATAAGACAGATCAACAGGAGAAAAGCATACAGATTTTTCCAACAGAAGTTTTATGTGACACGGGAGCCCTCAAAAGGAAATAAAGACCCAGAGAAGCGGCAAAGCCTTTGTGCTTTTATACCAGGTAAAGCAGAGAGGCAATTGTGGAAAAAGAGCTAAACTACATAGGGACGTTAAAGGAAGACAAGAGTTATTTTCAGGTACAGAATTCTCTAGTCTCAGCTTCCATCCTTGCTGATAAGCATGTGACTTTCTTTCCGGTGTAGGGAAGGCATCTTTCACATGGAAATTTCATTATTTTTAAGAAAAAGAAAGAAAGTCAGGTGTTCTTGCACCTGCTGTTTTTCAAGTACCTTTAACTCAGAATAGTCAATGTGCCAGAGTCGCATATTTTGGGGTGGCGCGTGGGGGCCTCCTCCTTGACTTGTTGGAGTTAGACCAGATCTTTCCTAATAATGACCATTGTATTGGGCCCTGGCCTGGGCTTAGCACCCCGCAAAGTGCTTCCACACCCATTGCCTTGTCCTGGAACAAGCATCCTTACCCTGAGGCTATAAAGGATGGGGTGGGGGTGGGGAGGGGGTCGGAGAGGCTATGAGATTTCCCCCAAGACAGGGTCACCCATAGGGAGACAGGGCCTGCACCCCAGCCTCTGCCCTCAGTGCCATGGGCCGCATTTACCATAGTTACCGTGCACTCACATTGCGCCTGCTGTTGGGCAGTCCCTTTTGGCTTGAGTCGTTCAGTCTTTACAACAACTCGACAGAGGGACAGGTTTCACTAAGGAGGAAACCAAAACAGGGAAGTGGAGTAACTTCCCTGCAGTCACACAGCGGGCAAGTACGTGTAGGGGCTGGAGCCTGGGGCCATCTAAGTGGAGTCTGAGCTCTTAACCCCCACCTCCCCCAGTGCCCACAGGAGCAGGCAGCTCTCTCCGGAAGCCAGCCTTCAGATTCTGTGACTTCATCTGTGATTTTAGCCTGGGTTCCAGAGGAGCCCGCTTAGGTTTGCTCTCATGATCTCACTTTTTCTCTCCTAACCCAAAGCCAGAACTACGTGGCATGAACTGACTGTCCTCTGCATGATCTCGGACAAGTCCCTTGACCCCTCCGGACTCGGCTTCCTGGTCTGTGAAGAGGAAGCGCCCTGGATACCTGCTGGGGGCCCCGCATGTTGAGACCTTGTGCTCCTTCTGTGCTGGTGTGTCCCCCTGAGACCAAAACCTATGTGAAAAACAAAACTGAAACTCCCTGCTCTGTTTCTGAAGTAGTACTGGAGGCCTGATGGTCAGGAAGAACAAGTGTCCAGAGTGACCAGGGGTCAAGCAGGCCCTTGAGACCCACGAAGCCGGCATTCTAGAAACTTCTAAAAGAGCCAGATTCACAAATGCCAGCAGGGCACATGATTTCTCCTAACAACAAATGCCAAACACGAGAACGGAAGGCGCTCCCAGGACACCTTGGCCCTGCTGCTCCGGAGTCACCTGGGAGACCCCCAGCCACCCGCTGGTGCTCCGGGAAAACAGCACATCCCCATGTGTGGTGGCTCCAAGGAGTTTCACGTGCACTGGACTCTGAAAGCAGGAAGCCTCCCTGCAGACTTTGGGCCCCCGAGAGTGAACATCCTGGTTGCTTGCAGCCAGGAAGCCTTTTCCAATATTTCTTGTAGTATTTCTGCATCTTTGAACTGTTTCCCCTAAAACACTGCAGATGATCAGAGTGTTTGGTGGGGTCTCTCACCATTGCCATGTGAACCGGGTGACCCCAGAGAGTGAGTTCCTTTTCCCTGCGGGGAAGATGGAAGGGAGATGCTTTGAGATGAAAAACCACACGTGCGCTCTGGCTCTCTCACAGTTTAATTCTGTTTAGTTTGAGGAATATTCATTGCTGCCTCTGCACTGCGCTGTGCAGAGTACCAGCGGGAACCACACCAGGGAACCTCAAAGTGGAGAGGCAGCTAGGACTGGCGTGTTAGATGCTTTTTCACGTTGATTGTTTCATTCCATCACCACACAACCTTCAGAGGCTGGTTGTGATCTTTTCAGAATGAGAAAACTAAAAGTCGGACAAGAGAAAACGACTTGCCCCAAATAATACCATTCATAAAATGCTTAATCCAGAATTTAAACCCATTTCTATGTGTCTCTGAAGCCTGAGAATGAGTGAAAAGGAGAGGATAATTTTCTATAGGTATAGGGAAAAAATACTTGAAGGAAACGCTGGGATGTTCGCGGTGCTTCTTCCTGGGCAGTGGAATCACAATAGTTTTTGTGTGTATCCTTGTGCTTCTCCATCTTCCAATTTTCCTCTTTCCTTGGACCTCAGATGCAGGGGACGGCACCAGATGTCCTCCGCAGCCCCTCTCTGGCTTTATTTAAATAACGAGTTAATTCCCTTTGTCCCCGTTCCCTACTCCCACTCCTCCCTCCCCTGCCGATGACGACTCCTCTAACATGTTAGGCGCGTATTGCTTTGTTTATACTCCTGTAAAAGATGTGGTTTTGTGTATGATGCATTTAATTCATCTAAGAGAAAAAAATCTTACTTTGTTTATCACTTTTAAAAGTACTCAGTACTAAAGAGAAAATTTTTATGATAAAAATGTTCATGCTTTTAAAAGTCGGCAGAATGATGTAGCAACTGATACATTCATCACCCAGCTGCAGTGGTGCCAGTTCGTGACCAGTCTTGTTTATCTGTACCTCCTCCCACTTCTTAACTCTCTGGATTATTTTGAACCAAGTCTCAGATGTATTATTTCATCTGCAAACATTTCAGTCTATATACTTAAAAGATAAAGGCTCTTTAGAAAAAACAAACCTAATGCTGCTATCACACATAAACAAACTTAAAAATAATCCCCTAACATTATTAAAAGAAACCTAGTCGGTGTTCATAGTTCTTTGATTGTCTTAAAATTTTTTTGGTTAAAATGTGTTTGTTTGAAATGAGATTCAAATGAGGGCCACACTCTAAGTGTTCACTGTGCTTCCTCAGCCTCTTCTAATCTGTCAGTGTCTCCTTGGTTTTAATTTCCTTGCAATTTTTTGTTGAAGAAACTCGATCTTGTCAAATCTCCCACTCTGGATTTTGCTGATTACACCCTTCTGGTGTTGGTTAACCTGTTCTTCTGTCCCTGGCATTTCCTGTAATTCACTAGTTAGATCTGACAGACTTGGATAGTTTTGCTGTGTTTTGTTGTTTGTTTTGGCAGGACAACTTTGGAGGTGGTGCCATCAGGAGGTGCATTGGTCTGGTCCTCTCTCTTTTGTGATGTCAGCCGTTGGTGATCATTGCCCAGATCTGTAATTCATGAAGGGTTGCAAAATGGTACTTGTATTAGTCTCCTGGGCTGCCATAAAAGATTGACACAGACTCGGGGCATTAAACAACAGAAATTTATTTTCTCACAGTTCTGGAGTCTGGAAGTCCAAGATCAGGGTGCCCGCAGGGTTGGTTCCTGGTGAAACCTCTCTCTGGTTCTCACCTGGCCACCTTCTTGCTGTGCCCTCATGTGGCCTTTCCTCTGTGAGCATGATGAGGAGAGATCCCTGGTGTCCCTTCCTCTTCTTATAAGGACGTCAGTCCATTGGATTAGGGCCCCACCCTTATGACTTCATTTAATCTTAATTACCTCCTTAAAGGCTGTCTCCAAATGCTGTCACGCTGGAAGTTAGGGCTTCAACATGTGAATTTCAGGAGGGCAAAATTCAGTCCATACTAGTGATATTTTAATTTTCATCATTCTTTCTTTGTGTATTAGTGTATTAGTTGGAATACACACACACACACACACACACACACACACACACACACTGTCCGTTCATCACCTGTTTGGTTTAACTCTGAGGTACAATTCATTTCAGAAAGGCATGATAATTACTTGATTCTTTCCCTGTATTTATCTGCTTTCAAAATAATGAAGCAGTTTCCTAGTATTCTCTCAAAGTAATCAATACTTGTTGTCTGTTTGCTTGTTTTTTGGCATCATTAGAAACTCTTGAATATAAAAAACATGGTCGATTGTCTTCATTTGTGGTTATCATGTCAGTGCGCCAAATGTCCCATCTTTGGCCGGTGGGATCATCTTCACGTTGGACGCTGAGTTCCTTTAACATGAATCTGGTGTCTTCGATTGGTTCCTTGAGAATCTGATCTGACCTAGTTAGACCTGGAATCAATCATGACGTTTCCAGGGGACTCTGTGATGAGCTAAGCCACAAAGAGCACCCCTGTGTGTGTCCAGGGTGGAATTACTGGGTCATGTAGGGGATTAACCTAATTTAAGAATCAGGTTAAGGTACCAGATTAAGAATTTCCCACTCAGTCCAGAGGATGGCTGCTCACACGCCCACTGCACACTTTGAGCCACCTCTGCTCACTTCCTGCCCCTCCCTGGCTCTGGGTTCATTTAGCCCTTTGCTGCGGGAAACCAACCTTCTGTTGTTCTGGTTTCCTGTTCTCTGATTACTGATAAGTTTAACCAAATATGTTTGCTTGCCTTTGGAATGTCTCTTTTGTAAAAATATCAGTGTATCTTTGAAATAGATTATGTGATATTACTTAAAGAACTGTTTTATTTTTTTCCTTACAGTGGGTCAAATTTCCCAATACTATTTACCTTAAAAAAAATCTATCTTTTCCCTACCGATTAGTGATGCCAAATTATCTAATATTAAGTTGCCAAATATACCAGGATCTGTCTGAGTGGTCTGTTATATTGTATTGGTCCACTGGTCAGTGTTAGGGTCATTTTTATTAAAATGGCTTTGTTGTAGTCTTACCTTCTGGTAGGGTAAATCCTCCCTCTTTGTTTTCCTTTTTTCAAAGTTGACTTACCTAGTCAAGGATCTTTTTTACTTCTTTGTAAATTTTAGGATACATTTATAAGCTCCTGTAAAAAAAAAAATCTCATCTTTTTAACCTGGAAAAATTTCTCAGCCTTTCTTTGTCTTTCACGGCACTGACATATTTTAAGAATACAAACCCATTGCTTTGAGACCATCCTTCAGTTTGCATCTGTTGGATTGTTTCCTCAAGATTTGATTTGGATGTTGCAGTTTTGGCAGGAACGGGGCAGGTGTTCTCAGCGCGTTACACCAGGAGGCACCTGATGTCAGTGTTCATCACTGTTGGTGTTTACCTTGATCGCTTGGTGAAGGCGGTGCCCTCCGGATTTCTCCACTGTACTTCTCCCCTGTCAAGAGATCTTTCTTTTCTCTTTTTACAAAGATTATTAAATTTACGAAAAGATTACTAAATAATCTCTGGGGAGGTATTTTGAGACTGTCAGTATCTGGTTGCCCAACAGTGTTTCACTCTGTGGTCTGAGCGTTCTTGTTTGAATCAGCTATTCAGTGATGGTTGCAAAAGGTTTGTTTTCTAACAAATGCTTGTTTTCTAAAGAAAAGCTTTTTCAATTAAAAAAGATTTTTAAAAAGAAGAGCTTTCCCATCTCCCTCAATTTATTTGTATATTTGTTTCATTTTTAGAATCAGTGTAAACTGCGTTCCTTCTGATTCAATATGTTATAATCCATTACCGTCATCATTTTTTTTGGTGCTCAAATTGTCCTAGATTTGGCCAGGGACACCCTCTTCCAGTGGACTTGCTCAACGTCCTTTTGCTATGTCCCCACCGTTCCTGTAGCATGTCCTTCCTTACTTCCAGCCATAGCAAAAAGATCCAGGCTCATCTTGTGCTTTTCCCGTCCCCACCCTAGAATCACCCATTTACCCAAGGAGTCCTGTCCCTTTTAGTGGAGAACAGCGTTTAGAAACCAAGACCTGGGCATTGATTGCTGCTGAGGTGACTTAGAGGCTGAGTTTGGAAATTGATTTTTTTAAAGCATGAGTTCATGCTGATACCCCTCATCCCAATTCAGCACTACAAGGGTTTTCATTCCTGTCATGGGTTGAACTGTGTGCCCCCCAAAGATGTGGAAGTCCTAACCCCTCAGTGCCTGTGAATGTGACATTATTTGGAAAGAGGGTCTTCGCAGATGATCAAATTATGAAGTCATTAAGGTGGGCGCTAATCCAGTATGGCTGGCACGCTTGTAAAACGGGGAAATTTAGACACAGGCACACACAGGGAGGATGTGAAGATGAAGACAGAAGTGAGGGTAATGCTTCTACAAGCCAGGAGATGCCAAAATTGCTAGCAAACCACCAGAAGCTAGGGGAGAAGCCGCCTCCCTCACAGCCTCAGAGGCCACCAACCCTGCCGACTCCTCGGTCTTGGAATCCCAGCCTCCACAACTGTGAGACAGTACGTTTCTGTTGTCCAAGTCACCGGCTTGTGGTGTTTTGTTACAGTAGCCTCGGGAAACAGACACACTCCCCTTTCTCCCTTCCTTATTTAGGTCTCCTTTCTCCCATGTGAAAACTCTGTCTCCTAATAATATCAGTGTATTTACTCATTTCTCAGTCTTATGATGCACAAAAATTGTTGCAGAATTGTTACATTCAGGGCGGGAGGGTGTAGCTCAAGTGGTAGAGCGCATGCTTAGCATGCACAAGGTCCTGGGTTCAAGCCCCAGTACCCTCTCTAAAAATAAAGAAATAAATAAATCTAATTACCTCCCCCCCCAAAACTAAACAGAATTGTTACATTCATATCTCTACCGACCACAAAATTATTAAGTAAGGTTAAGGATTTTTTGCAATTCTTTCTGTGTTTCTTTGAACAGTATAAAGTCAAAGAACTGCATTAAAAATTATCTTGATTATTCCCCCCCCTTTTTTTCTTGTGTGATTATGTTATCCATCTGATATATAGTTCAGTTCATTTGTTTTGGCTTTATTCAGTTTTAGGGGTGGTGACCTCCCCATTCATACTGATTGAATTTTATCTTCTGGATATGCAACACATTAACAAAGTTCCAACAGTTTGTCAAAACTGCAAAAAGGTATATTGAGAGAAATATCATTCTCTTTCCTTTCCCTTTCACTCCAGTCCTACCCACCCCTGTGGGTAATCAGTTTCGTTAGTTTCCAGTGTACCCTTCTTATGTATCTTTTTTTGTAGAAGTACACAGATTTGTGTGTATTTTCTTATTTCTCTTTTTACACAAAAGATAACATACCACGTATACAGCCTATTTTTTCCGGCTTAACAGTAGATTCTGGAGTTCATTCCATAACAACTTTTAGAGTTCTTTCTCATTCTTTTTTTTACAGCTGCCTAATACTCCATTTTGTGGATGTACATCATTTAATTCATGCAATCTCTGATTCTGGGCATTGAGGCAGTTTCTTCTATTTTGCTGTTACATAGAGTAACATGTAACATACTCTGTTACATAGAATAACATTGCAAACATCATTTGCAATGATTGGCCATGTGCATATGTATTTTCATAATGTTGCAACTATATTTCCAGGATAAATTCCCAGAAATGGGATTTCTGGGGCAAGGGTTAAATACATGCCTAGTTTTGTTCGGTATTGTCAAATCACCCCCATGGGACTTTACCATTCTGATTTCCACCAGCAGCATCTGAGAACACCAATTTCTCCACAGACTCTCCATATGGTGTGTTGTCAAGCTTTTGAATTTTTGCCAATCTGATGAATGAAAGCGGTATTTCAGTGTAGCTACAGTTAGTATTTTTCTTGTTATGAGTGAAGTTAAACATTTTTTCATATGTCTAAGGGCATCCTCAAAGCAGAGGGAGAACCTGGAGTTTTGAAAGTATGACTGAAGACAGTTCCCAGAATTCTCATATTTATTTCACTTTTTGTGTGAATTGTATATTCATGGTTTTTGCCCACTTTTCTATTGGAATTTTGGTCTTTTCCGCTCAAGTTTTAAAGAGGTCTTTAAATATTAATCCTATTAGTCTTTCATCTTTGATATATAAGTGACAAATACTTTCCTTCAGTATGTCATTTTGATTTTGCTTATACTATCATGTTTTTTTTGTCATGTAAACGTTTCTTCTCTTTTTTAAAAAAAAAGGTTTTATGTAGCTGAATTTATCCATTTTTGAAATGGCACCACGATTATATTTGAATTGTTAATGGCAAAGCATTAATAGCCTCCCTGTTAAATCCTTAACAATCAGGACACTTGTCTCACTAGATTCTGCCAAATGCCAGTCATCCTGGGCTGAGCTGATCTGCTCCTCTTTCTGAAACTATTATGCAAATAATTAACAATAAGAATTCCTCTCATAAAGGCAAAAATATATATACATATATATGATATATATATTTATCTCATCAGGCTTAGAGCTGGGCTGGCTCTGATGCAGACTTGTCAAGTGATTCCATCTTGCTGGGCCACGAATTGCCCCTTGCTGTGGGTTCAAACTGTAACCACCTTCCAGCTACAGGAAGGGGCTCAAGGCAGAGCTGGACACTAATGCTGGGCCATCTGGTCAATGTACTGTCACTGTGAATTAAGCAGGAGATGGTCTTGGGAACCAGAGAAGAGTCCTACGGTTAAAGGGAGCTGGTTTGACTGGTTATGCCAGGGGCCCCATTTCTCTGATATGATTTAGGGCACTTCAGAAGGTTTCTACCTTCCACACTTGGTCATCTCCAAATACAGGCCTGCTGTCTGCCTGGAACTTCACTCCTGGTCCCTGCTTTGGACTAAGACATTGAAACGGAAGGGTTGCGCACATACACACACCTACTAGTCCAGTGGCACAGGCTGGTCGTGAGCTCATCAGAGCTTGGAAAGCAGGGGGTGTAGGGAGGCCACGCTCTGATAGGAAGACAGAGTCTGGGACCACATGTGTTGGAAGGCGTTGATTTGGGAGGATGTGTCCTTGGGTGACCATCTAGAGAAGGATGTGGAGCCAGAGAGTGAAATCGTGGGGCAGAAGTGTCAGGGCAGCGGGCACTATCCCTGGGAACTGTCCCTCTCTGCCCTCTCTGCCCCACTTCCTGTCCCAGTGCCCTAGTTCAGGACATGAATTCTTCACTAGTCACCCCACCTCCTGCCTCCTCTGTCCTCCGCTCACGTGCAGCCAGTGATCTGGAGTCTTCTGAATCCTAAACCACTTACCCTGGTATTCAAGGCCCATTTCTCCAGGGTCCTGTCCCTCCAACTTTGCACACAGACCCTACAAATATTCTCTAAAAAAAATATTGGGATGTGCAAAGTGACAAGGACAGGGTATTCATGACAACTGGGGAACTGTGATATAAAACTAGAAATTTTCTCACCAATCTGGGTTCTGCTGCAGCCAAATTGGGAACTGTCTTCAAACACACTTTCAAACCTCTAGGTTCTCCCTCTGCTTTGAGGGCCTTCCCCCATCCCTGGACTCACTGAGCCCCTGCATTCTGAAAAGACCCCAGGATTCCCCTCTGGCAGAAGCCATCTGTGGTCCCCTGGCCCCAGCTGGTAGCAGGAGCCCCAGTTGCCTTGCTGAATTCAAGTGGTCTGAGCGCTTGGCCCCAAGGAAGGGGTATGGGCGCCACCTCGTGGCCCCATGCTTTTACTGCATCATATGCTGACCCTTGACATGCAAACCACTGCCCATCCCGAGCTTGAGGGCCCAGGACCTTGGATTGGGAAGACCCCACTCTCCTAGCCTACCTGTCCTGACACCCTGAGGGTCTGCGTGGGCTCTACAGGAGAGGAACCAGTGAGCTGGGATTGTTTCCTGAACTGTCCAGGAGGAAAATGGCTCCACTCCCTACTTCGTCTTTCTACAGAGAGCCTTCTAAGTCCATGGGGGGTTGGAGAGAGCACAGGGCAGAGGGGAGAACCTCAGCGGCTAGGAGACCTGCCCAGTCCACGTGCTGAGTGGGCTCAGTGTGTGTGTGTGTGTGCACTTGGGAGTGAGCCCCAGCACTGCCCAGTATCACCTGGCATCCGCGGCCCCACACTGCAATCCGCCCCCTTGCCTCTCGAGGTGGTGAAGCCAGGACGCCTGTTGCCAATGTGAGCACCTGCCTGGGGCCCCTCACCTACCCGAGCCAGCCCTGGGACCCCGTCGGGTGAGGGAGTACCGACTACTACTTCTGAGTATCTTAGTGCAAGACGCTCTTGAAATCCTCTCTACGGGATTGCCAGGCAGGAATCGCTTGTTTCATTCCCCAGAGAGGTTAAGTGACTTGCCCAATGTCTGCCAGCCAGGAGGTGGTGGAGCAGGATAGCCTGCTATACCCTGTGGCCTCTTGGCGATTTCGGCCCCTTGGTCCTGGCCTTGGGGAGGATCTTGGGATGCAGAGCAGAGGGTCCTTGTGGAACCAGTGCTGTGTGTCAGCAGAGAAACTGGAGGGGCTACAGTGCCCACAACGCCTCCCAGCCGCCTTGTCCGGGTGCTTGAAACCTCCCCAGTTGAGTGTCTTTCCTCTGTGTGGAGTTACCACGCCAGCATCCTTGGAGGGCCAGCCCACCACGCCGCCAGCACTGCTGCGGACAAAACCTGGCATAGATGTCAAGCTGGTCTGGTATGGAGACAGCATTCCTGGGCCAGGATCTCCCTTGAGTCTTCATCACTAGTGTGACTCCATTGTTCCTGGGGAGGAAACTGAGGCCCAGAGGGGCTCCTAGAGTTGCCTGAGGTCACCCCCCAACAAAGAGCTGACGTTTAACTCTTTAACGTGGGACAATGATAGGGACACTTGTGTCTGAAGTTGAGCTGCCCCTGGTGCACCAGCCCCGAGGCTGGTTTTTCTGGGGGCAAATTCTAGCAAGAGGCCAGCTCTAGGATGGTAGCCACTCTTTATGGCAAGAGAAATAGGACAGTAATAACAATCACTGCCACTTTCAGGGGCCCTCTCTGTGGTGACGACAAGCACTGAGCATATGTAAATTACCTTTGATCTTCAGAACAGCCCTGCAGGCAGGCATTCTCATTTCCCCGTTGAGGGTGTAATGGAGGCAGAGAAGTTATTGATCTGCCCGAGACCACCCAGCAGTGGGGAGGATCTGGTCCTGACTCCAAAGCTCTTCAGTTGCACCCACTGACTTTCTAGTAGTCAGACATGAGTAGAAGCGTTCTTTGAAAACCTGATTATTAGTGTGCCAGACGCTAGGCTGAGCCGAGGGAAGCGCTTTGGTCCACACCAGGTGAGCGTGCGGTGGTGCAGGGAGCAGCACGGAGGTGGGGCCTCCTGCCTCTTGACACGGTGCTCCTACCTCTTCCTCAGGCGTGCCACTCAGCAGGCCCGGCCTTACCCTGAAACACCAAAGGAGGCTGAGCCAGCCCTCGTGAATAAGACGGGGAGGAAGGAAGGGATTTTGGAGGAGGGAGAGGAACAGATGGAGTCTCGGGGGCAGAGGGACAAGGAGGGGGTGCGGGCAGTGGACTTCCAGGCTGGAGGCTGGGGGTGGGAGGCGTGCATCTGGGTACGGTGATGACTGTACATCCGGGACCCGGGCATCCAGCGGAGCAGGACAGTGTCCACTTCAGGGAGGGAAGTCGAGGGAGGGGCCCAGGGCCGCCCAGATGCTCTGTGGACGTTGACCTGCTTCCACTCTCCTTCATCCTCTTCCTCTCCCTGCCTGTCTCCAATCCTGGGCCTCTCAGGCTCAGTTTCTCCAGAGACTCAACCTGCGGCCCTCACCCTCGGGGGACAGGAGTGGGTGGAGGGGGGTACCCACCGGGGGTCCAGCTCTCTGAATAAAGACTTCCTATCGCTCCCGCCTTTTCAACTCCAGGCCCCCTGTGATTGCGTCGACTTTAAGTGCTTCAAGAGTCTGCAGTTCTGTGGGGCGAACTGGCCTCTTACCACTGCTGTCCTGCTCTGCAGACACTTAGGTGTCACTTCAGTGCTGCTAAATCGGTCACCTTGGCTCCATGTGCTTCCAGGTGGCCCACGAACTCTCACCGCTGTTGTGCCCTCTGTGTTTGAGCCCTGTCTTTCTACCGGGCCTGGGGAACCACAGGTGATAAACACACGGGCCAGCCTGCTGTGGCACTGGGAGCCAGGCTTTAACTGTTCACCCATCAGCACCCCTGGGACCAATGCCAGCCCCGGCCAGGGCAGAGGCAGGACTGGCGTGAGGGTTTGGAGCCAAGGTTCTGACTCAAGCAGAGACCGGGCTTGAGTAAGAAGTCAGGGTGGAGGGCGGAGGCTCCAGGTCACTGCCAGGCCCGCTGACAGGTGGTGCACAGGCCAGCCAGGGCAGAGCACACGGAAGCCGGGGCTTTGACAATGGCACGGTGATCGGGCAGGGCTGGCCTCAGAGGCAAGTCCTCAGGCCGCAGGGTCAGGGGTCATCCTAGGTGAGTGGGCCCTGAGGAAGCTGGAGGTAGAAGGTAAGCCACAGAGCTCCAAGCACCCTGGAGCTGAAGGCGGGGGGTCAGAGAAGACCAGAGAGAGGTGGAGGTGCGGGGGGCAGTGGGTGTGGCAGGCAGTGGCGTCTCCTGTGGTCCAGGCTGTGGGTGAGCCCTGCTTTGGAGCAGAAGCTGTTTGTCAACAACCCTCATGATGGTTCCTGGTTAAAGCAGACCAAAAGCACCAAGGCCTAAAGGGGAGGCCAGGCAAGGGCCCTCGGCTGGGGAAGAGAGGCCAGTAGTCCCAGAGTCACAGAACAGGAAGAAAACGAGACAGAGTCTCCACAGGCTGGAGAGAGCGCCATTCTGGGGGAAGCTGCCTGGTGGCAAGTGGGTAAAAGCATGACTGACGTGCCTGGGGGAGCCGAGACCAGGGGTTCTGCCCTCGAGGGAGCCTCTTGGAGGAGAGCGACGTATTCAGAGCGCTGTTCATCCCCACCCCTGAGTGCGCCCGGCAGTGAGAGGCAGCCGGTGCTGTGAAGGGGCGTTCGGCCAACGGCCAGCGCAGGCGGGGCAGGGAGGGACAGTGCCCAGCTGGGACCGGACAGGCACGCTCCCCTCCAGAAAGTCGCTGCAGGGCCCAGCCCTCTGAACCTTAAAGGGTTTACCTACCAGGGCTCTGGATGTCAGCCTTTCAAGCTCAGCACTGGCTTTATCAACACACCAAGTTGGATCCTTCTCTGGGGGAAGGGCTCACACGGACCAAGCCCACGTGACTGACGTGTAAAATGTCAATTTGTCGGTGTGTGTAATAAGAAATGAATGTCATACGGGCCAACTTTCTGCATAGGCATGGTTAGTGCAGTTTTCTTTCTAGAAGCAGAAGTTAGCTCGGTGAAAATGGAGTCGGGGGTGGGGGTATAGCTCAGTGGTAGAGCGTGTGCTTGGCTTGCATGAAGTCCCCAGTGCCTCTGTTAAGGGGAAAATGGAATCAGAATGTGGAAATCGGACGGCTCAGACATTTGGTGGCAGCAGACCGTTTAAGCTGACACAGTCATCTCTTTGATGGGCATGGCTTTGCCAACCAGACAGTCTTGAGTTTCCTTGGACTGTATTTGGAGGGATGTTGCCAGCTTTGGCCTGTGTTTCTCCTTTGGTTTCCATGCTTGAGTAAGTTCTTAGCCTTTCTGATGAGCACTTTATTAAGCTGCATTTTAAAATTCACCCAAAATGAAAGATTCTTTTATTCTGTCGTATCAGGGTTTTTTGATTGCAAGAAATGAAACTTAGGTTAACTTAAGCAAACGTTAATTTGTTAGAAGGATATGTGAGAGGCTGTGTTAGGGTTCTCCAGAGAAACAGAGACCCTGAGGCTCAGAGAGAGAAAGACTTATTTCAAGCAATTATCTTACATGATTGGGGGTTGGCAAGGCCCAAGTTTGTCAGGCAGGCTGGAAGACTGGAAACTCGGGCAGAATCTCTATGTTGAAGTCTTGAGGAGAATTCCTTCTTTGATATATCTCTTTCTTCTTGCATTTTAAGTTCTGGAGGCCAGAAGTCTGAGATCAAGGTGTTACGAGGTTGGTTCCTTCTCAGAGCTGTGAGGAAAGATCTGTTCCAGGCCTTTGTCCTCGGCTTGGAGCTGCCATCTTCATGCTGACACGGTGTTCTCACTGTATACACACCTGTCTCCAAGTTTCCCCTTTTCATAAGGACGCCCGCCATACGGGTTAGGACTAGGGTCTCACCCTACTCCAGTATGACCTCATCTGAACTAATTACACCTGCCACGACCCCACTTCCAAATGAGGTTCTATTCTGAGTTACTGAGGATGAGGACTTCCACACATGAATTTTGAGGGCACACAACTCAAACAGACTGAATTCAAAGGAGGGTGGAACACCAGGTCTGGGCACAGCCAACGGCCAAGGCAGTTCTAGGGGTTTTGGAGCAGGAGCTCTGCCTTGGAGCTCACGTAGCTGGGCCAAGCAGCTGCCTCAGCCTCTCGAGAGGACTGTCACCCCATGCCCAGTGGCTCTGCCTCTCTCTTCAGAATTCAAGTCTCAGCAGGGAGTAATTGGCTAGTCCAGTTGAACCATGAGCCTGTCCCTTAGCCTGCAGGAGGGCGACAGAAGACAGTGGGGAGGTAGGAGGGGGATCCTCAGCGACAGTCCCTCCAGACCATGTCCTGTGAGGAAGAGGTGACTCCAGCGTGCACAGTGGGGAGCTGTCAGGAAGAATTAGGCCATGAGATCCATGCATACAGATCACAGCCGAGGTGAGAACCACTGGAAAGAGGCAGGACTGAACAGATCTGCTCTCTGCCTCCCTCCCATCGTCCCGAGGTCTGGCCAGGAGCCTGGAAGCCCAGATGCCCTGGTGTCTGCCCAGCAGCCCTGAGCCTGGCCAGCCCTCTTTCATGTGGAGCACTGGGGCCAGGTGAGCTCTCACCTTCTGGCCCTCGTCATGTAGGGCTGTTTGAAGGACTGCAGGCTCATGAGAGGAGGACCGGGAGAAGCCGGGTGACGTCATGCCCCCCTGGGGCGGGGGGAGGCCAGGCCAGGGAGGGAAAAGGAGGGCGCAGCCCCGACAGAGGGGCGAGGGCTGCGGCTCTGCGGGCTCCCGACGGCCTCTGGCAGCTCCTCCGACACAGCCCTGTGACTCATGCTGCATCTCGGCCCAGCAACTGGAGCCCCAAGCCAGGGGCAGAATTTGCTAGGTTGTGTGGCAACAAGATGAGCCGTCCTGAGAACCGGGTGTGCTGGGGTTGGGGGCGGAGCTTGCAACAGAAGTGGGGCAGGGGCTCTGCGTCCGCCCTGGGCAGCAGGGACTGTGGACGAGTCACAAGGAAGAAACTGGCCCCAGACACACGCATAGCCCCCTCCTTCCAGGCACTTAAATTTCCTGCCTCTAAATGTCTCTGTTGTGTGCAGCCCAACCCCCCTCCACTGAGAGGCACCTGCCAGGGGTTCTTCATTCACTGCCCCGAGGACAGCATTGTGGGGAGGGCCCAAGTCGGGCAGCCCTCTGAGTCCCGTGTGCACAGATGGGTGTCCTCCCTCGGCTGGCTGAGTCTCTGATGTGGGTCATGGATTCTGTTTGGGCCTCTGAGAAGCCACGCTTTGCCCTGCCCCGAAGGTGTTGACAAAGTGGCCTGGAAATCTGGGTCAGCTATGGGCAAGTCCCTACAGGTGGGCCCCAGTGCCAGGCAAGACGGAAGAAAGCCGTGAGCTCAGCTGGGGACTGAGAACCCACTGTTACGACACGTCTCGTTTCCGGGCCCACCCAGAAACCCTTTCTCTGGAGGCAGCATGGCATAAGCGGAGGGCGGGAGCTTAGGAGCCACCCAGGTTCTGGACCCAGGTTGGGAGTCTGACTGTGGGTTATGACATAGCCCTCAGTTCCCTGAGGTTTGGACTGGAGCACCTCGGGGTCCCCTCTGGCTGACTTCCAGTGACTTCCTCTGAAGTGGACTGGCTGGTCCTGTAGCCAATCAGGGAAGAAAGCAAACCCACACAGTTAGTGGAATCCTGACGCCCCACCCCGTCCCCAGGGCAGCCTAGACCAGAGCCAAGGGTCCTCTAGGGCCACTACTAGTGGGAAGTCCCAAATGGACAAGGAGATTCAAAAGGGGGACAGGCCCTCAACTGACTCCATTCAAAGCTAAGCTCCAAGATGCTTAAGGAGGCTTTAGGCTCTGCTCGCGGTGGGCATGGAAACCCCTTGGCCTCAAATGTTCTGAAGCTAGTCGTGCATTTCTCTCATCCATCCTTCCATTCCTGACTGCTCTTCTGTTCGTGAAGGGAGCAGACGCAGCTGATGCCCCACAAGTATCTTAGCACAGGTGGCGGCAGCAGCCCCCAGAGTGCTCATCCCACTCCAGCCACTCCAGCGAGCCCCAGCAGCCCCGGCCCCTGAGCTATCACCCACCCAGGGATGGAGCAGGAGGCCTGATGGGGAGGCCGCTTACCACCAGGGGGCCATGATTTGGCCTCAACACAGCCTAGGCCTCCTCCCTGAGAGCAGGGAAGGGCTGGCGCTAAGGGAAGTGTAGCCCTACACCAACGGTCCCCAGTCCCCAGGTGGGGAAATGCACATAAAATGAGATGAGGAAACTAAGGCTTAGAGAGAAAGGGTGTCTGGCCCCAAGTCGCAGGGAGTCCAGATTGACCCAGGAACCTGGACGGGGAGAGAGGACGGGAGGGGGAAGGGGAGCTCTGGGGCTCAGGCTGCAATCAGCAGGGGAAGTGCAGAGATGCCTCTAAGCCCCAAGTTGGCTGCCTGGCCTTCTCCTGTCCCTCCTGTCCCTCCTGTCCTGAGGTCTGGACTCGGGCCCAGCCCCACCTTATCCTGGAGGCTGGGCCTGCACTCCCGCTGCTGTGCGTGCCTGCCATCTGGTGGCAAGACGTGGAAACGCATCACCGCTGCCCCCCCACCACCGCCCCCACCAAACCCCGCCCCAACAAGCCCTTCTACTGGATGCAAGTCAGTTCCACACCTACAGAGCACCAGGCTCTAAGCTGAGCTGGAAATCATTGAAATGGAAAATGGCCCTGGTTCAGAAGGTGCATGGTTTAGGCGGGAAGATAGGTGAAAACAGACCATGACAAAATCATGAGGAAGGGTCACACCAATCAGAATGGCCATCATTCAAAAGTCCACAAATGACAAATGCTGGGGAGGCTGCGGAGAAAAGGGAACCCTCCTACATTGCTGGTGGGAATGCAGTTTGGTACAGCCACTGTGGAAAACAGTATGGAGATTCCTCAAAAGACTAGGAATAGACTTACCATATGACCCAGGAATCCCACTCCTGGGCTTGTACCCAGAAGGAAATCTACTTCAGGACGACACCTGCACCCCAATGTTCATAGCAGCACTATTTACAATAGCCAAGACATGGAGACAGCCTAAGTGTCCATCAACAGGTGACTGGATAAAGAAGATATGGTATATTTATACAATGGAATACTACTCAGCCATAAAAACCAACAACATAACACCATTTGCAGCAACATGGATGCTCCTGGAGAATGTCATTCTAAGTGAAGTAAGCCAGAAAGAGAAAGAAAAATACCATACGAGATCACTCATATGTGGAATCTAAAAACAAAACAAAACAAAACAAACATAAATATAGAACAGAAATAGACTCATAGACATAGAATACGGACTTGTGGTTGCCAAGGGGGTTGGGGGTGGGAAGAGATAGACTGGGATTTCAAAATTGTAGAACAGATAAACAAGATTATACTGTATAGCACAGGGAAATATATACAAGATCTTATGGTAGCTCACAGAGAAAGGAATGTGACAATGAATATATATATGTTCATGTATAATTGAAAAATTGTGCTCTACACTGGAATTTGACACAACATTGTAAAATGATTATAAATCAATAAAAATGTTTAAAAAAATCCTGAGGAAGGGACTTAGGTTGGGGGAGCTTGGGGTGTCACAAAACAGGACAGCGCCAAATCTGGGAGTAGGAGCCTTTCCCAGCAGAAGGCACCACCAGGTCCAGGAAGATGTGGCCAGTCCCCCCTCTGGAGGCCCTAGGCTGCTCAGGGAAGGGGAGGATGCCCAGGTGTGCTCTTCAGTACCAGCCTGTCTGTGGTCAGAGCCCCAGAGCCAGAGGGGACACCTGGAAGAGGTTCATGGCTGTGTCTACACAGGGGCCTCGGGGCTGTGGGGTGGGGGATGGAGAGGATGCCAGTCCTTCTAACTGTCTGAACCCAGCCTCACACTAGAGAGACTGCAGAGCCAGTTGGTTACGTACTTGGGTTTGGGGGCCAGACTGTCTGGGGCCTTATGGCACCATGTGACCTTGGGCAATTCCTCTCTCAAGACTTCAGTTTCACCATCGGCAAGATGGTCATAAGAAGACAAACCTTCAAGGATTGCCATGAGAGTTAAAGACATTGGCACAGGAGAAGCACATGGGATGGTGTCTGGCATGTGGTGCTAAGTGCTGTTTACACAGGTCCTTCTTTCTTTTAAAAGTGTTCCCTCTCCCACTTTCGTGGAAGACAGTGACGACAGAGGCCCAGAGAGAGATGTCCCGCCGGAGGACACTGGGCGAGCCCTGGCTCCACTGAGCCTGGAGCCCAAGAGCCAGGTACAGGCCTGGGTGCTGCAGAGACACCGCTGCTGCCTGGATTCCAAGCCCCCTTTTGTGGTTTTTTTTGTTTTGTGGTTTCCTGAGGCCCGGAACTGCTCTCCTTCGTGAGGACTGTTCCAGATTCTCCCATGGGACCCGCGGGCAGCTGCAGTCTGGCTTCAGGGTTACATCATCCACAGTTTACATGAAAGCGTTGGCTGCAGGCAACACATCTATTAAACTTGTCTTTCTAGAAATGATGAGCACTCCAGCCTCACTGCTTAAAGTGTGGTTCTTGAACCAGCAGCATTGGCACCCCCTTGGAGCTGGTTGGAAGTGCAGACTCTCAGGCCCCTCCCCAGACCTACAGAATCAGAACCTGCACTTTAAAAAACGGCCAGGTGAGTCAAGTGCACATTAGTTTGAGGATCGAAGGTGTATTAAGCAACTGGACTAAGGGGGCAGATGGATTGCAGGGTGATGCACGTGCTACCCGCAGCACCCACAGTGGGTCTAGGAGTTCTGGGGGTGCTGGCCAAGGTCAGAGCCTCCTGGCTCCCGCTGTCAGCCAGGCCTCCACACAGCCCGGGTAGCGCTGACCAGCCAGTGCTGAGAGAAAGGGACAAAGGTGCCAAGGCCCCCGTGAGGCCAAGTCTGCCCCAAAGCAGTCAGGAATCTCAGCTAAGACTGGAGGGGAAGATTGGCGTTGGCCGTGAAGTCAAATGGGGGAGGGTGTTCCAGTGACAGGGACAGCCCCTACCAATCCCCGGGCTGGCATTTTCAGAGGAAAGGACTTGGCAGACCTCACCCTAACACTGTCAGGCTCCGGGGCAATCAGAGGCCCCCATATATGTCTAAATATTTTAAAATTATAAATTAGGCTCATAAACTATTAAATAAAATACGTTCCAACCTCTTACCTTGACAAATAGGCCTTCACAAGGGCCTCAAGTCCAGGTTCAAATTTAGAATTTTTGGCCCCCTTTAGTTATGCACCAAAACACGATGGTGTAGGGGAGCCAGCTCTGCCCACCCCCTTTGCTCCCACCCACACTGCAACCGCACCAGGACCACACACGTATGCAGGCACACACGTGGTCAGCCCAGCCTGCTGGTACCCGCACCCCTCCCCTGCAAACGGCTGCCCCTTGTGGGATGCAAACTGGCTGAGTCTCAGGAAGACAGACCCTGGGAGGAAGTCCATGGGGTTCCTGGAATTGGAGGCCGGGGTGGCTCTGGGAGGGCATCTCCCTGACCCCATTGGGAGGACCCCAGCTGGAGAGGCCCTATGACCATTAAACCACGACACACTCTCTAAGATACACTCTAATTTCAGGGTTGTTAAACTGTGAAAAAAATGTGCATCTTATGTTGGAATTCCAGCAGCCTTCTGATTCCCTGGCCAGGAGAATGTTTAAACCTGATAGTGCACTGAATCTGTTGGTCAATTTGCATAGTATTAACAATATTGACAATTTTAAATCTCAATGATGTTAAATCTTCTAATCCACAAACAAGGGATACCTTTTCATCTATTTAGGCCTTTAATTTCTTCAAATGGTGTTTTGTAGATTTCCGTTTAAAAGCCTTGCATTTCTTTACAAAGCCTTTTTATATTCATTCCGTCTTTGGTGAAGTAGGCATGACAGTCAAAATTCTTGGTGAAGTAGGCATGACAGTCACTATTAACACATCTTGTACATGAAAGATGCCTCAACTAGTAAGTGGCAGAGATGGGATTTGAACCCTTACCCCAGTCCCCCAGCAGAGCTGAGCCTGGACTTGCTCAGGTGGGGCCCCTTGTTCTCTCCCCTTCCTGCGCAGGGACCAAATGTCTTTTCTCTGTCTAACCGAGTGACAGTCCCTCCGACTTGGAGGGAGGGATGGGAACGGGGCTGGAGCGGGGCGCTCAGGGTCAGGGAAAGAAGGTCAACCGGAAGGTCCCACACACAGACTGCAGACATTTCATTGAAAGTGTCCCCAGCCCTTGGCTGCGATGAAAACCATCTGGGCGCTTTAAAAATTCCCAGTGCCCAGACTGTACCTCAGACCAATTACAGTCAAACCCTAGGAGCAGGGCCAGGGGACTGTGATTTCAAAGTTGCCCAGATAAGGCTGCAGCCTGAGCTGGGAACTGCAGGGTCAGATGGTGAAGTTGGCCATCAGTCCTGACCCAATGGCCCTGCCCCAGTGCACAGTGAGGCCAGCAGAAGATCCAGACTTTAGACCAGACAGCCCAGGCCATAGTCCAGGTGCGAATCTTGGTTCCGTGTCGCAAGTTCTGTGACCCTAGATGCTTGACCTCTCTGAGCCTCAATCTATTAATCTGTAAAATGGAGACAATTACACCTACCTTGAGAGATGGGGACTATTTCCCCTCACTTTGAGCCTGGACTGGCCGATAACTGCTCTGATTAGTAGGGTGCAGCAGAAGGGACATAGGGCCAGCTCAGGGTCTGGACTTCACAGGGATTGGCAGCTTCCACCTCCATCTCCTGATCCTCTTACCTGACTTTACAGGTGAGAAGAATGAGGCTGAGAGTGAGTTTGCCCAAGTATAAGGGGTTCAAGCCCTCACTGCTTTCCTGGCTTGGAAGGAGCAAAAGCCAACATCTGAGGCATCAGACTTGGCCAGACTTTTGGAGTTTGAGTCCTATCTCTGCCACTCCCCAGCTGTGCAATCTTGGGCTGATAGATCACTCTCTCTGTGCTTATGCCACCTCTTTCGTAAAACGAGGATAAAATGATTGCAGCTCAGGCCTGTTGCAGGGTTGAGCTTAGAGCACACCATCCTGGTGCAGCGGCTGCAGGTTATTTTTAACCAGGAGGCCCTGGCAACCCTTGCTGCGGGGTTCCTTGGGGCCTGGCCACAGCTGTGCTGGTTTGGTGGCTTGTTTTTGAGGAGGAAGCAGGACTCAGGACAGACGAGCCAGGGAAAATCCCGTATTTCCCACTGGTCTCCTCTCCTCCCCTCTGGCAACAACAGAGCCATCCAGGGGGTGTCAGGGTAGGGCCCCTTTTGGGGCAGATCTTCGCTTCCTGGGTTTGTGTGTCAGAGACCAGGTTAAAGTGTCCGGCAGGACCTGGTGTGGCAGTGTAAGTTCTGCTCTCCTTGTGAAGCCAAGGGCACATGACCCTACCCTTTTCTAGATGTGAGCCAGATGGCAGGTAGACCTGCTGGTCCCTGGATACACGAGTCACATCCTTTGGGCTGTCCCAGCTCCAAGGTTCATGGTCCTGCCCAAGTGTGCCCAGTTCCCAAGAGCCTCGAGGCTCCTGTTCCTCATACATAAATCTCAGACCTTCTGTCTTCTCTCTAGTGAGAAGGCTTCCCTGAGCAGCACAGCTTCTGGGTGAGGTCCTTCCTCTCACCACACAGCTCCCTCCACCTGTGTGGTTTCTGGGTCCCTTCCTTTCTCCTCACTGCCCACCTCCCCACCTCAGTGGGCTCCTCTCCCCCTCCCCCATCTCAGTGGGCTCCTCTGTTCTCTTTTTCAGAATTAAAATTGCAGGTGGCCCCCTTTGCCTTACGCAGAACAGCTGCCACCTCCCGGAACCCTTGGGGCCTAGACTGTCACCCACACTAGGGACCACTTGAGGTATTTTCTCTAACAAAGACAGTCTTCCCCACCACCGAGAGGCATTCTGATACCAGTTGTTAAAATGATTTTTAAAAAATCCTTTTCACATCATTCTATAAGTATCTGAATTTAACCTTTGTACCTATTTACTCCTTCGACTTCTCATCCTGTTTAGGAAACTGGGTTTGGAGACAATGGAAAATAGGATAAGGGCTGTTCTCCAGTTTTTAGCAGCTGATGCCAGAACACCCCCTTTCTCCCCACTTCCCGCTACTTTCTACACTGTGGTTTGGATGTCCTTACCAGGTGCCCGCGACTGTGGCAGGGTCCTCCTTCCTCAAGGCAAGGGAGGGAGGGTCCCTGTCTTCCCACAGAAGACCCCTCATTGCTCTAAAGTGCTAGGAGGAGACGGAACAGAGCCCACAGTGCAGGGGTCACCTCTCAGATGACAGGGTGCAGAATCTGGAGCCAAATAGGGCCTTAGAGATGACCTGATCCAGCAATTGTTCAGAAAATTATTTCTATTGTAGTAAAATATAAACAGGATTTGCCATTTTCACCATATTTGAGTGTACCATTCAGCGGTGATTCAATTTTATAGCTGAGGAAATATTCATTCAAGTGAAATTTTAAGCAGGAGTCCAATATAAAACCATCAGTGCACTGCGGCCCACGAAGGGCTGGGCAACCGGAGCCCCTCCAGGGGCAGGGAGGGAGAGAAGTGCCAGGAACGGCGGGCAGAGGTGGCCCGGGTTCTCCTTCCTGCCGCCGCCAGGCCTGGTCTGGCCTGTGGCCTGCTCCCCAGTGCCCACCGGGACCTCCCGCCAGAGGCAGAGGCACTGTGGGCAGCGGAGCAGGACAGAGTCAGGTGGTGGACAAGGCAGTGCTGGGCCCCAGCCTGCCAGGTAGGAACCTGGAGCAGGAGACGCCGTCAGAAGCACCAAGGGTGGCCTGTCCATGTCAGGATGGACCCATCGTCTGGCAGAGCCGCCCACAGAGACACAAGTCTCAGACAACTGGACAACTGTGGGGGACGGCGCCTGGCCACAGGTCACCCTCGAGGAGCCCTGTCTAGATATGCTCGGACTGAACAGGACAGGTGGGCTCCTCTGAACATCTGTAAGACATGGAGCTGGTGCCCATTTGGACGGACTTCTTCTGAGTGAAAGCAGGTCATAAGTGAATCGTTTGGGTGAGGCCCTTTGGTCCTCTGGCCCTGCCCTGCTGGTGGAGGAGCAGCGTGGATGCGGAGGGCCTTTCGAGGAGGGAGGGAGGCCCTGTGACCTTGGCAGGCAAGGGGCTTCCAGCTACAGAAGGAATCTTTGTCAGGAGGCAGGTCTCAGGTAGGGATGTGGTCCATTTGTCCTCTACGTAGCATGCCCACCTCGCTGCCCTCCTTCCAAAGCCTTGAAGGAAGAAAACAAGGAAAATAGGAGATGTTCCATGAAGAAAAGCAGATGAACAAAGCTCTGACAGTTCAGAGGAGAAGCTGCCAAGGTGAGGGAGCATGCCTGCCGTCTGAAATCCCACAGCTGGAAGGTGAGATGCAGGAGCTGCAGCTGAGACCTCAGGTCCTGCCCGGGCTCCACCAGGGGCACGTGATGGAACTTCGCAGGAAGGTCACAGCGGAGGAAATAGAGAAGAAACTCCCCAACGTGCATGGAAGCATCAGCCTCGCAATCATGAGCACAAATCCTGCAGGAGGTGGCGGAGACCCGGAGAGCGGGCTGGAAAGAACCACCTGCTTCCCTCCATCAAAACTGCTACGTGCAGAATAGATGCACAACCAGGTCCCACCGTAGAGCACAGGGGGCCGTATTCAATAGCTTGTAGTGACCTAGAGTAACAAAGACTATGAGAAAGAACGTATACATACGTGTAACTGACTCACTGTGCTGTACGCCAGAAACTAACACACTATAAATCAACTATGCTTCAATTAAAAAAAAAAGAACAAAAGTTGTCTCATCTCCTCTGAGAAGAAAGCTCAAGAAAGGCAGTCGCCAGGTTTTCCTACAAGTGAGAAATGGGTTGACCTAGACACAAGTCATAGAGCCCCCCTCGCCCTGCTCCCCACACACAGCCCCGGGCAGAGGCCAGGGCCCAGGGCCCGCAAGTCCGCAGGTCCCCAGCGGAGGAGGCCAGCTAGGCCGTGAGGGCTAAGGGACCCAGGTCACCTGCAGGGATGATTCCACGTTCCCAGCAGCCACCCCTCACGTCCAGAGACATTAGCCTAAAAGTAATTTTGATCAACAGTTCTTGGTTTAATTGCTGTTATTGAATTGATGCCACACCTATGCTTAGTGAAGTTCAATAAAATTGTACCTAAGTGTTCGTCAGAGACACATGATTTTAATATAATTACTATGAATACATTATTTCCACTTCATTGGACCTGCTAGAATTAGATGGGATAAGTACTGTACTTTTGATTGAAACAAAAGATTCACTATTACTTAACCTGTAATTGAACTTGGACATGCCCAGATGGGGACACGTGAAAAAACAAATCCATTTCTACATTCTGGGGGAAAAAAATAGATAAGCGTGGGCTTCATACCCACAGTGCCTCCTGAGGGGGCGCCCTGAAACCCGGGGACTCTACCACGGATCTAGGCTAACCCCTCACGCTGCAGGCAGGGAAACAGAGAGGAAGTGACTTCCCTGGGTCGCCCTGTGAAATGCGTGGCGGTGCAGAAACGAGAACCACATCCCTTGTTTCCAGTCCAGCTTTGAGCTGTGAGTTGCTTAAGGAGAAAAATAGGCTTCCCGGCCCCCACCTGTAATTCTAAGAAAATTTAATCAGCTTCCTGGTGATTTCCAAGGTGAGTAAGAGCCAGCTGTTTCTACCTGTTTGCAGCCTGGCAACAGCTGTCAACAAGAATATTGCCTCCTCCCCGGCCCATCACATCCTTTATGCCAGAAGCGTGTTTGCCCATGTGAAAGGCAAAGCCACTGGGCCTCGCAGACCCGGCATGCGGGGCTCTCTTCCACTAAGATCCACTTATTTATAACCCAAAGGAAATTTGCCCTAAAAACAGGATTTCCGTGCTCTCCTGGCTAATTTTCTTCTTATACTCTATAAGGAGTTAATGGGGACAACCTTGCCATTTGAAGAGTTTATTTTTAACAGCAATATTATTAGACTGAGATCCTAAAAATGGGATGTTACAGATCAGTAGGAAAACCCACTGCACCTCATTGTCCAGAGGAGGAAGTTGAAGCCTCAACAGGAGAGCTGATTGCCCAAAGTCCATGTGATTTATTGGCAACACAGGACTTGAACTTGGCTGGAGTCTTGGTTGCCTTTTAGGGAGGTGGCGTTCCTGCAGGCCTGACTTGCTGACAGCCACGCCACGTAGGAACCATCACCCCAGCGGATGGGCACTGGCTTGTTCATGGCCTTGATTAGTGATGGAGCTACATTCTGTGGCTGCCTGAGTCATCTTCGGGGAACCCCATTCTCCTGCACCCCACACTCCCTTCCCTTGTCTCCCAGTGGTCCACCAAGGGCTGGAAACCTGGAGTTTACAGGATTGTGGCAGGGGACTGACTGAGTGAGGTTGGCTGGGCAGAGCCGGTGAACTGGTTCATCTGTCTGCACTCGGCCTGCATGTCGTCTAGGACTAGAGGGTTTTTGTCTGTTCTTTGTCTGCTCAGGCAGAGTCCAAGGTTCATCCTACTCCCGAGACCCCGCCTGGACTCTCCCAGATGCCATGTGCACCCCCTGCTGTCTGGCTGTGCCCCGAAAGGGGTGGGCTAGACTTGACCTCTCCCCGCTTAGGTCTCCAGCTGGGCCTGAGGGTTAAATTGACCTAAGAGATTCGCAAGAGAAAAGCATGCAGGTTTTTACATGTACATGGTGGCCCCCACAGGAAAACAAAGACCCAAAGAAGTGGCAGAACCCAGGTTGAACAAAGAGAAGAAATTGTGGAAGGGGAACTAAAATACGGGGGGGAGACTACAGGGGGGACAGTTAACTTCACAAGGTCTGATTGTGCAGAATCCTCTCTGGCTTGACTCCCCGTCTTGGATGATATGAGTGTTTCTTCCTCCTGGAACAGGGAGGTGTGCTGGGACCCCCGCCAGCACCACCCCATTCTGATCTAGGCAGCAGGGATGGCTTCTAGGTTTGGGGGCCAGCGGCAACCCACAAAGATCCCTTCTGGGGAAACACATATTGAAATAGGCAGTAAGGCCGACTTCCCGACTGCCAAGCTGACATGTTCTGCACCCCAGAGGAGAGCTGTGGACCCCACTGTGGGCCAAGGATGGGCGCTTGCTCCTGGTCTCCCAGTCTACCATCTGGGCTCCGCATTTTACAAGAACACTCACCTGTTCACTGTGCTGTGACCTTGTTTTCTTGGTTGACTCCCCTCACTTTCAGAACACAGGTCAGGCAGCATCTTCCCTGTAGGCATCCTTGCTCCATGAGATTGAAGTAGGTACCAGCACTAGACAGATGTCCTATTTTGGTTTTCCGTTTTGAACTCACCTTTCCATCCAGGCTGGGTGGGCCCCAATGTCTGCTTGCTTCCCATTTTGGAAGCAGGAAGGCAGAAGCCCCCCTCTCCTACCCCTGGCTGCAGGACTAGGCCCTGACTCTGTCATTAGCGGTGGTGGAGGTGACCATGCTGGGGCCCAGAGCTGGAGCCTAGGATGTGTCAGCAGCCAAGTCTGGCAAGGTGGTTGCCACTGCCTCTGGCTGATCTCCCGGGGGCTCATTTGATTTCTGCCTCTGTCTTTCAGCTTCCTGTCTATTTTGTGAGCCTGCTACATCCTTTAAAAAAATAACAACACAAAAAGCAAAAGCAAAAACAAAACAAAATCCCTGGTTTGCTGAAGGTGACCAAAATTGGTTTCTGTTTTTGCAGCCAAGAGCCCTGATGGGTGGAGAACCCTGCCTGGACCTCTGGGGTCCTCTGTGCTTCCCTGGGCTGGTATACACACTGCAAGGCTTTGAGGACAATAATGGCTGATTGGGAACTGGAAACTGTTCTCACACCCATCCTCAGGGGCCTAGGAGCCAGACGGACGTCCATGTGCCCTGACAGAGCAAGCAGAAACGGACTAGAATTACTGGAGGACGTTCCAGCACAACAGCATGTCGTGAAGTGCTCCTGGATGCCTAGATCCTCCTGCCTGCCTCCCAGGGCAGCAGTGCTCAGTCCCCAGTGGCCAGGAGGTCAGGTCCCGTCCCCAGGGCAGCTTGCATCTGTGATTCCCCAGCCATGGCCATGAGCACTTTGACATTCCTCTCATTGAGGTCTGTGTCCCCTTCCCTTGAATCCTGGTGCACTGGGACTGCTTGGCCAATGGAACGCCACAGGAGGGAAGCTGGTCGACACCAGCAGCTTCCGTGTCCCCCTCCTGGGACCCTCTCTAGGAGCCCTGACTACCCCCATGAGAATGCCAACCATCTTGGGACTGCCATAGATGGAGTCTACAACAAATAATAGATACAGATCAGGACTACGTGCCCCATTTTTGTTTATGATGCACTAAGCATGTCGGCCCCTCTGGAGGACCACAGGGAGACAGGAAAGGATGTGTCAGCTGTCATAAGGGGCCTCGGCAGCCAGGCTCAGGCTTGGGGATTCATCCTCTCGACAAGAATGAACTTATCAAGTTTTCTTAGCAGGAGGGGGTGGTCCCTGTGGCTACGAGTGGGCAGGTCACCAGGAAGGTAGGCAGCAGGGGCCGAAAGGCAGGTGAGGCTAACGGCCGGGAAGCCAGATGGGGCTATTAGAGGTTTGGAGACACCTCTGGGGAGGAGACAGGGACAGAGACAACTCTTTCCCGAGTGGTGACATGCTCAGCCATTCTCTTATCCTGAAATCCTTTGTCCAAATGATTCCTGAAGTCTCTGATTCAGTGATTCCAAGAATTCAGTAATTCTGAGAATTCATGTTTCCTTGATCCCATGACATGAAATGCCCTTGTTTCTACAGTTCTGTGATCTGGTGATTCACAGAATCTCTCACACAGCAAACTCTAAAATTCTCTGATTCATGTTGTGCTGAATCAGCCCCTTGGGTTCCTGCCCACCCCTGGCCCATGGCTTCTCCTGGGAGTTGAGGGAAGGCTGTGTTTCTGTCTTTTCTATTCGGTCAGACAGGTGTCGGGGTTGGAGGGTGGTCTATCTTCCTCCGAGGTGGCTGAGATGGGGATCGTGCGGGGGGAAGATCTGGGAGTAGGCAGGTTGGAATAACGCGGAGTGTGTGAGCCCAGGTGCCCGCGTGCTGAGGCGGGAGTGGAGCCCCAGCTTCGGGGGGAGCAGAGACCTGCTGCCTGACCCGACGCACGCCACCCACTCTGCTCGTGCCCCCTGTCGGTGCAGCTCCCCCGGGACTGTGTTCTCCCCGGAGCAGCCCCCCAGAGACAAGCGCCGTGGTGGGTGGGTCTGCACCTTTCTTAAAACCACAAGCAGGAGTCACCCCCTTGGCATCAGTTATTACCAGAGTTGACAACAAGCCTGAGGCACATGGGACACCAGCAGGGTGGCCTGTGGATTTAGGTGACAGGGAACATGGGGGATGGCTGGGACCACGGGGGGGGGGCCACAGCTGAGAATCTCCTGCAGGTAAAATGGGCTGGACTAGTGGACCTGGCTTGACCCCGTTTCCATCCCTGACTCCTTACGTGATCTCTGGTCAGTCCTCACCCTTCCCTGGCGTCCATTTCTCCATCTAGAAATGAGAAGGCTGCATCAAGAAACTTGGAAAGGCCCCACTGGCTCTGAGGGCCCACCACCCCATGAGTGGTCCTTGCTCCTCTCCCCTCAGTCAGCCTCTCCGCGTCAGATCCTGGGGGTGAGGCTCCCGTGCCAGGTCGCTGTGAGGCCCTCTCTGGGGAGCAGAGAGAGCAGTTGGCACAGAACCTGGGACGCTAGCGGTCAGTTACCTGCTGTCAGCTACTACTGGCTCTTTTCAGGGCTGAGCGTGACCCTCTCTGCCTGGCATCCGTGTGCACAAGGATCTCCCTGCACATGGAGGCTGCTCTGAGATGGTAACAAGAGAAGGAGGCAGCGTGGGAGGGAAGCCAGGCCCACCTCTACTCCACATGGCCCTCCTTGGCCAGTCTTGGGGGCTTTGGGAGCTGCTCTGAGAAGAAGATGAAATGGGCCACAACCATGGTTGCTCTTAAGTATGAAAGGTGGGGGAGACATGATCCAGCATGCATGCATCCATCCATTCATCCATCTATCCATCCAGTCATACATTTATTCATTTATCCATCCATCCATACATCTATTCATGTATCCATCCATCCATCCATCCGTCCATTCATCTTTCTGTCCATCCATCTATCCATCTATCCATCCATCCATTCAGCCTTTATTAAGTACCTACCATGTTTAAAAGAGAGCACCCCACCCCCGTGGATGACCTTCTGTGCTCCCACCCTGCTCTGTTATTTATGCTTTCATTCGTCTGTTCCTTGTCTTTCTCCCCCACAAAAACGTTAATTCCGTGAAGACTTAACTGCTGTACCCCAAGCGTCTAAAATCAGGCCTGGTGCTTAATAGTGGGTGCTCGGTGTGGGGATGCCCTCAGATGGGGAAAGCTGCTTCTCGGGGCCAGGCTGACTGCCTGAGCGGCAGCTTCTTGGGCAGAGGCAGGAGGACCACAGCTTTGTCCCCGGCAGATGACCACCAAGCCCTCATGGAGGCCAACGCCTCTGTTCCAGAACCTTGGGCTCATTTCTTCACTTTGCTACCTAGAAAGTGGGCTCATAACCCCTCCCTGGGGCTGTCCAGGTCCCGCAGGAGAGAGGAGGCAGGGGGTGGGAAGGGTGTGGAGTTCCAGATGGGGATTGATTTCTGCCCTGGTTCTGCCAACTTACTAGCTCGGTGGTCTCATGCAAGCTACATAATGATAATTACTATTCACCTGCCAGGACTGCTTGGGATCAGGAGGGTTAATCTGATAGAAAGCACTTTGAAGACTGCCGAGCTCCCCAGAGGGTTGCTATGTTAAAGGTTATTGTAACAACAGACCCAAGCAGCCCCACAAGCAGGAGGAACTAAGGCTCTGAACAGCGTGATGGTTCCGGGCCGGGCCGGACAAAGCTAGGGGTGTGATGACCTTCGGAGATGCAGACGCTAATGGCAGGATCTGGGTGGAAGGGCGGGAGAGGAGCTGGGGCCGGACTGGGGTGCGTCCTGGTTTGGGAGGAGACCTTGAGTTGTGGGTACCCTTTTGGGGAAGCCCCAGGGAGGGAACCAGTCATGAACAGTCTCTGGGCAGACCGGGAAAACACACGGTGACGGCAGCTGACAGCCTCTTCAAGGCTGTCTGGGCTCGTGCCAAGGGCTGTGTTTTTGTTTTTATTGAAGTAGAGTTGATTTACAATGTTGTGTTAGTTTCTGGTGTAACAGCATAGTGATTCAGTTATACATAAATATATGTATATATTCTTTCCCATGTTCTTTTTTACTATAGGTTATTATAAGCTATTGAATACAGTTCCTTGTGTCTGCAGTAGGACCTTGTTGTTTATCTATTTAGTATATGGTAGTTTGTATCTGCTAATTCCAAACTTCCAAGGGCTGTGTTCTGGGACGTCTCCTTGGCTGGTCTCCCTGAAAGACGCTGGTCCTGGGCAAGCTGTGGCTTTGTAAGGTAATAACAAAGGGACAAGGTTGGGGCTGCTGTGGGCGGGGAAAGCCCTTGATTGCTTGAGTTTCCCGGGGTCAGTCCAGACTGGAAAAGCCACAAGATTCCCCCAGGAGGAGCGTAGGCCTGCTCTCACCCACTGTCCTCTCCCCCGGTGCTCCTCGGCCACCTGGTTCCCTGCCTTTTCTGTAAGGCCTGCCTCCAAGGGGCAAACATTTCTGTACACTGTGGGCCTGCGGTGTGTCATCTCCCAGAGGAGGAGTCATGATCCCCAGGTGCCCATGAAGAAGGGGAGCTGGTGGCTATGGTGAGGCGGGGTGCTGACCGTCACCAGCTCCCCACTGCACCCAGGACCCTGGCTTCTGGCCCAGCTCTCCTGGGCAGCTCCCGTCCCCTCATGCAGCAGATCCCAGGACAGGTGGGGACAGACCGAAGCAAAGGGAGGAGGAGGCTCAAGGTGAGGACAACTTGCCTCTTGTCCAGCAGACGCTCAGTGTTTGCAGCCTGTCCAGGCGGCCACAGCCACAAAACTCTTCAAAGGCCCTTGCTCCCGTGTGCTGCTTTAAAAAGAAATCTAGAATGAAAAAGTAGAGTTTCTATTTTTGATGAGACACCGATGAAATGAAGGCTTTTAAATTATTAAAATCCAGAAATAAATTATTTATTCAGGTCAGATACGTAACAGCCTTTCATTTCATGAACATTAACCCCACCAGCACCCTGTCACTAATTTGCTGTGTGGCCTGGCAAGTCGTTTACCCTCCCAGGACCTCAGTGTCCTCTTCTGTAAGATGGGCAGGCAGGGGCCAGGCCTGTCTGTTCTCTTTACCCCCTCTCTCTTCACCCCAGACCCTTGATCCTCAGGATCAGACCTTCCCTGAGCAGCTCAGGTGGGTGGGAAGAGGATGAGCTGTTATTAATAATAATATTACTACATGCCAGCCCTGCACAGTGGTTTACACATTCCAACTGATATATCCCACAACAACCCTCAGAGGTGATAACATTACGATCTCCATTTTACAGCTGAGGACATTGGACGTGGAGTATGGAAGTGCCTTGCTCAAGGTCACCCAGCTTGCAGCATGGCTGGAGTTCAAGGCCAGGCAGCCCAGTTCCCGAGCTGACCGCGGCAGCACATGGCCTTGCCTTGGGTATGAGTGAGGCCCTCAGTGAGACGATTCTTCTGGGAGGTGTCGTGCCTGTTCTCTCTGCCTTTGCACTTGCTCTTCCCTTTGCCTGGAGTGCCCTCCCTGCCCCAGGCCGACAAAAATGTCATCACCTCCTCCAGGAAGCCTTCCCATCCTCCCTCCGCACTTACACAGCATTCTCCCACTTCCCTGTGAAAACCCTTACCCTCTGAATCATCATCATTTACACACCTGTCTCCCCACCAGACTGTGTCCTCCTTGAGTTCAGGGACCATGTTAGTTGGATTTCCACGTCGCCAGGGCCCAGCTGAGTACCTGATGTAGACCAGGAGATGTTTGTTGAATGAATGAGTGACTGTTTGAACTGATGTGGCTCCCTCATACCGTGGCGGAGGGTTGTGGGTTGCCCCAGGGCCTGGCTCCGGGAAGACCCCTAAGTTTGCCATCCCTGAGATTGCTCTCCCACAAGGGACTCAGCTTGGCAGAGAAGATATTGGGTTTCCATGGCAGTGGATTTTTTTTCTGCCCGAGCAAACATTTCCACAGAAATCCCAATAGATGCCAGTTGGTGCAGTGGGCGGTGCCCCCTCCTCCTGCACCCCTCTGGCCTCCCCAGGCCTCTGAGCCCAGAGCCAGCCCTTCTCCCTCCGTGGGCTTCTGCTGGCTTTCTCACAACTGCCCTATTTAAAGCTGCTTCAAGCTGCTCCAACTTCGCCCCACACCATCCTGGGCAAGGAAGGGGTACCCCAGCCTCAGGCTGTCAACACTGGGGAGTCCAGCCTCACCATCCTCAGACAGCAAAGCTCAGCCCAGAGAGGGGAAATGGTAGGGCTCCCAACCCCTGCCCAGGCTGGCTTTGCGCTGCCATCTGCCAGCCCTATCTACCTGCAGACATGGGGAACCTCTTCCCTCCCCCTCCTCCACCCCCGGGGCCCAGGGGTCAGGGGGTCTCACAGGCCTTGGCAGAAGCTGGGGGACCTGAGAAGTACCAGGTATCAGGCCTCAGACCCGCTGCCCCAGGGTCCTGCCCGAGCCTCTGGGGGCAGCGAGGAACAGTGGGGACCAAGGACTTTGCTGGTAGAAGCTCAGAGGGCTCCAGGGGCTTTCCCAAGGACAGGTGGCTGAGTGGCGGAGGCAGGATCTGAGCCCTGGGTCTCTCTAGTGAGGAGGATAGCCTCCACCCACTATCGTGTCAGGCTGGACCTCACTTTCCCCCACATAGAAACAGAGGGTAGACGTCCCCTTCAGGAAGCAGGAACGAAGTGCCTGATTGTGCACGTGCGGCACCGGCGGGTTGGCTGAGGGTCCAGCACGTGGACTGAGAGCTCACTAGGCCCTTGCAACCACCAGACCATTAGAGAGGTCAAGTGACTTTGCCCAAGGTCACAAGTGGTGGCCCGGGAAATGGATATCAGACCTGTCAGACTCTGCCCACTTCTGCCTCGCTACATCCCTCACTGCATCGCTATTGTCTCAAAGCCAGTTGTTACCTTCCATGCTAAGTCCCTGCCCTGCCCTCCCGGTGGGCTTTGCCTCAGCTGTGGTCTTAGCACAATTGCTGGTGAGGGAAGAGGGCCAAGGGTGGGTGGCCCTGAGCAGGGGACAGAGGCCTCACAGTCCGGCTTTGTGCAGGCCTGCTAACAAGCTCATCACCTTGTGCCCCAGCTGGCGACACGTGCAGCTGGTCCTGCCATTCTGGATCACCTCAGCCCCCGACCTGACCCCTGGAGCCTGCCTCCCAGAGCCTCAGACTCCCACCCTCCCTCCCTGTAATCTGTGCATCTGTGGTTGGAGCTGTGGTGCTCTGCCGCCCACATGGAGCCTGCCTCCAGCTCTCATCTCCATGGCAACACTCACCACCTCCGCACAGGGCCACTGTGCTCAGCTAACCTGAGGCCTGTCCCCTGCAACTGGCCACCCATTTGGGTCAGGAGACACCCACACACCTGCTCAGGCCAAGACTCAGTGCTCACTCGTGTACCTGCCCCGCCCCCACAGGCCAGAGTGACAGTGTGCCTGGGTATGCACGTCCACCCGGGCAGGCGTGTGCACAGGGGTATGTGTGCACGCATACAGGCGCAGGTGTGAAAACATCAACAGCTCATCCAGCTCATCCAACTCCAGTCCTTGGGGCCTGGGGGCCACAACAGCCAAATTGTGTGTCGTGTGTCCTCTGTCTGTTTGTGTCTGGCAGAGTCCAGGGAGGGGAGGGTACATCCTTCTGTGAGGCAGAGATTCAGGACAATGGCCCCTTTCGCTGCATGTTGCATTTCTCCAACAGCAGGAGAAGGACCACTCTCCACCCCTTTTTCCCCGGACATTCAGGACCCAGCAGTGGCTGATGGGGCCACTCGTCATCTTTGCTGTGGTCTCCCCTGGGACCAACAGTTACACTGGACTTTGGTCCTTAGAATCCACATCATTTTCTCCTGAGACACCACCTGATTCCATTTTCCTGTGCAAAGAACAGAAGCTGTAGAAAGGGCCCTGGGCAGGAGATCAGAAGAAGCGACATGTAAACTTGGTTCTGTTAATAGCTGGCCGCGTGAACTTGCACAGGACACGGTGCTTCTGGGCCTCAGATCCCCTGTCTGTTAATGATTCCTCATGGACTCTGTATCCGGATCACCCAGAATTCCACCAAATGGCAGTGTTTCTCTCATCCTCATGATGGTGCTTTGGGTTGCATGTTATCATCCCTGGGTGATGAGGGGGAGACTGAGTCACAGAGGATGCCGTGGTGGGAGAGGTCAGCCCGACCGGAGCCTTTGCTCTTTCTGCCACTCGCTCCCCCTGTGTTCTGCCCAAAGCCTCCAGGGCCAGAATGGGCCCTCTGTGCTGCTCACCAGGGCCCGGCAAGCCCCTCACAGGAGCCAGGGCAGGGGGCGGACCAGTGACATAGGGCACCAGCAGCTCAAAGAGGGACATCAAAGAGGGACGGCAGATAAAAAACACAAAGCCCTTAGACTCCCCTGCGCTGGTGAGTAATAATGCATCAAGTTCGGAAGTCAAGGGCTTCACTGGGGACCGGCAGGGCTCCGACTCCAGGGCAGTGTGGTAATGAGCCTCAGTGCTGGAGCCGGGAGGAGGGCAGGGATGGGGGCTCCGGGGCTGACGGGTGCTGGGTGGTGGGCTCTGTGCAGGGCAGTAGAGCAATGCCCCCACTTCCCCACGCAGACTGGTCACCGGGCACTTGTTAACTGTGTATCCTGGTCCAGCGGGTCTGGGTGGGGCCAAGCCCCTGTGTTTCTAACTAGCTCCCGGGTAATGCAGCTGCCAGTGGCCTGGGCCCGCACTTTGAGTTTCAAGAGTATGGCTGAGATGTCAGACTGCCCGGGCGTGAACTTGGATCTGCCCCTAATTAGCTGTGCGAGTGGGCAAGGAGTTGCCAACTCACCATGCCTCAGTTTCCTCACCTATAAAATGGGGATAATTATAGTACCTACTTCAAGGAGGCGTCTGTGAAGGTTAAGAAGTTAATCTATGTTAATGTAGTTAAAAGCACTTAGATTGTGCTTGGTAAGTGTGTTATTATTCTAAAATGCTAGGCTGAAGAATGTGTGTTTTTTGCTGAGGAGAGTGGGTTGCTGTTGAGCTCTAAGTGGGGAGTGATGTGGCCAATGTCTCACTGGAAAGCCTTTCTCTGGGCGGTGTTGGCACGTGAGTGGGAGGTGGCAGGCAGGCCTGGGGGAGGAGCTGGGCTGAGGCCCGTTACAGGAGGGGTGGGGGTGAGAGAGGGAGCAGAGAGCCTGGAAATGGTGGCAGCGATGGGAGGAGAGAAGGGGCAGGAGGGACAGACATTTCTGAGGCAGATCTAACTTCAGGTGGCCTGGGAGGGCCTGGCATCCACCCTGGCATCCACCCGAGGCTGCCCCGCAGCTGTGCGCCACACGGGAAACCTTCTGGGTGGGCTGGGCTGGGGGCTCCCACCCTGCTGGGCTGTGGCTTTGCTGTCCTGACATCACCCACAAGTGAGTAAAGCACTGACCCTGCCCTCCCAGATCCTGCAGTGTGATCGGGAAGAGGCCACACACACACTGTCCGCTGTCCGACTACCTATGCAGGAAGCCCCCGTGCTCCGCCCTCACAGTGTGTGGCCGCCCAGCCTGTCAGGTGCTGTCTGCTTCCAGGAACCCTGGATCACCAGTGGATGGCTGTTGGAAATGGCTTGCCAAAATTTGCATCAATATACCTTCCACCTGTTAGTCTCAGCCCCGACCCTGGTTCCTTCACACTGTATGACAAATACCATATTCTGTCAAAATCTTCCCCACGTGGGCCACGATGTCGCCGACTCTTTCAGCCCTTGAGTGTGGAGTATGATTTCCAAGTCCTCCACTGCCCGGGGACATCCTCAGGCACCTGACCACTCATCAAAGTCACACAAGACCGACCGTGACACCCCCAATTCAGTCTTTCCTCTTTACTTTGGGCTTGATTCTTCTGCAGCCTGTTTGCCTTACTGAACGTCAGGTCAGCTGAAAACCAAGACTTCAGATTTGCTGCTGACTTCACGAGACTGTTTCAGCTGTAATCAGCACGGACGCCAGCTCACACACAGGGAAGAACTTTATTATCGCGGTACGTGATCTCGGAATTAGGGGCAGAGAGGCGACTGGGCTTCAGGAACAAATGAACCAGGATTCCAGTTGCCTCTCTTTCCGCCTGTTTCCCTATATACCTCCCTCCTCTCTCTCTCTCTCCAACCAGCTTCTACTTTCAGGTTCATAAAACCAAATGTGGCCACAGGACCTCCCAAGCTGATGTGATATACTGCAGCCACCCGGAGATCTTTGGAATCTCTAAGTCCCAATCCTAAAACCATCGAGAAGCCACTCTGGCCCAGCTCTGGTCTCCGGCCCATCTGGCCCCCATCAGCCACCAGGTGAAGGGTGACATGATCATGGTTGGTTGTGGCTGCAGAGTGAAGCCCTGTGGACCTGCAGAAGGGGTGGGGCCAGGAAGCCAGTCCTAGAAAGGGTTTGCCAGGAAAGCTCCTGGAATCGTGATTCCTTCTTCCAAACAACTCATCACCCTCTCCAGTTCTGTGTCTTTTGAAAATTTGATGAGCAGTCTGCATGCTACATCTTCATCTCGACTGTCAGCAAAAACGTTGAGCAGAACAGAGCTGAGATGAGAACCCTCTGCCCCCGGCTCATCGTTTCCCTCGTGGTTGGTGTTTCTCTGCCAAGCACACTATTTGATGGTTATTAATCAGACTACATGGCGCTGCTCAGTGGGCTGACACACAGCCGTGCTTGCAAATGACAGGGGTGGCTAACACGTGGCACTATGGAAAATGTTTAGCATATGTCAAGCAACAAAAGTGTCATACAAAACGAAATCATTGTATAAACGCGCACGTAGAGAAAAATGAAAGAAAAAGCACCGAGGGTGGTAGCATTGACTGTCTTTGGGAAACACAGCCCGCAGAATTCTGAGAGAAGCCTGCCTGTTGGTTTCAGCTAATCCAGACACCATAACAGTGACCCCAGCTGTCAGGAAGACCTGCTCCGTGCCGAGACCTGTCTGTAACAATACCTTCAGGGGATTCGCAGGGAATGACTGGACCAAACTCCAGAAGGAAACGTAGGTAGAATTTATGCACTTGGGTATGAACATATACAAACATCAAGAGTATAAGAGAGTGGGGTTTGTAATCAGTTCTTGCTTTCTCCCTTCAAAAGAAAGGAAGATGACTACAGCCAGGTATTTTCTGTTCTACACTCTGCTCTGCTCTGATGTCCCACATTTTGTTGGTCCTTTCCTGGGGGTGTTTCTTTCTAAGTCATGGGCCCCAGCTAGCCCATAGGGTCCTTTTGTGTGAACTAGGGAAGGATGCCTCTTCTGGACAGATGCAGCCTGACAGGCACATAGTGTGGTGAGTGAAAGGCAGACTGGATTCCAGTCCCCACTCGTCCCTCAGGTGGGCACCCTTGTGCAGTGGACAACCTGCACAACTGTACCTGCCTGTGTACCACACAAGCTGTTCAGAAATCAGACACTGTAGAAAATATTTTAACTGTAGAAACTGTCTTATCTGAACATAAAGTTCATCCTGTTAGTCCAGGTTCTTTCTCCAGGTGATTCTTTCTGAGCCTAGATCTCCCCTTAATATTGACTGCACCCTACATCTGCTGGCTTTAGACTTTAACTCAGGGAAAGGCTGCCTTTGATGCAAGCCTCTGGGCTGCTCTTTGGGGTGAGGGCCCAGTATCCACATTTGGGGGTGGGTAATTAGGTTTATTTATTTTAATAGAGGTACTGGGGATTGAACCCAGGACCTTGTGCATGCTAAGCATGCCCTCTACCACGGAGCTATACACCACCACCACCAACCCCGCTGCCAGTATCCACATTTTCTTTGTTGACTATATTATCTCCCCAAGGTGGGTATTTAACATCGCTTTGGGCTGGACTGATGATTCTCACTGGGGGCCTACCCTGAAATGGCATTATTCTGTGTGCAAGGTGGTGACTACCTATTGCAACGCCAGTAAACACCCGCATCATTCAGAAGGGTTACTCTGCAACCACCTCATCCCAGCATCATGCCAGCCATGATGGGGAGCTGGGACTGTGGGGAACCTTTTTTCTTTTCTCCAAACTTTCTATAATGCCATATTACGTTTACAGCATGAATTATTTTGATTAAACCGAACAAAACATAAAGAAACACTCTCTTGGGATAGAATTATTCAACCTGAAGAAATCTACCTGACTACAGGTATTGTCTAGAGCCAGACTGCCTGGAACCAAATCTTACTCTGCCACAAATTAGCTGTCATCTCGGGGAGCTCATTTAACCTCTTGGTGCCTCAGTTTCCTCATTCACAATGTGGGGATAATAATAGTATCTGCTTCAAAGGGTTGTTGTGAGAACTAGGTGAATTAATATATGTAAAGCTCTTGAAATGACTCAAGAAAGACAGTCAGTGCTATGGGCGTGTTTCTCTCCAAGAGGAGAAACTCAGTCAAATGCCTGTCGACATCCAGATTTCTCTCTCTCCAGTCTTCCCAGGTATCTGCCCTCAGAATCAATTCCAATGTCTTTGGGTTCATTTTACATCTTTTCTAGTGTCTTTATCAAAGCCCCTAGAACAGTGTCCCTCATTCTGGGCTCTGATGGTAGCCCGTGTCTACCTGCCCAAATAGGAGCGCTCCCAGTAGGCAGGGATCTCCTCCTTCATCTCTGCATCCCTCATGGCAGCATGAAACCTGGTACATAGCCAGTGCTCCATCAGGGACTGTCGGCGAGTCAGTGGCTGCATGACCAAGTGCATCCTTTCCCCGTCTTCACCCCCTACCTCCCTCCTGGCACCAGTAGGTCCTCACACTTTTGATTGAATTGAACTCAACTTATTCTGAAGTTTGAGACTAGACATTCTCACTGGGTGGGTGTCTTGGAGCCCCCTGAAGGCTACTGGATTTTTTCCCAACGTGTACAATAAAATCCTCAAGGTGGAGTGGTCCTTCCTGCCTTCCCAGATCGTCTGAATGCCTGGTAGAGATGTGTCCAGGAGTCTCCGACCCACCGCAAGTTGTTCCCAAGTAGTTGGCAGAGATGTTGCAGATTTAGATGATCCCGCCGAGATACCCACTGCCCACCTTTCTGGAAACATCTAGGGTTTCTCTCTGGTGCACTGTTCTCCTGAGTGATAATTCTAGAAACCCATTCTTTGTCTTTGGCAATAACAACCCAATTCCCAAGACTCCAAATGGAAAATAACAGCCTTAATTTCCAGACTCCTGGAGGGGAAAAAGCCAGACAGAACCCTCCCAGCTGTTGAGGTTCTGTCAGCACCAGGCCAAATGCATCGAGCCCAAATGACTACTTGAAGCATTATTAGAAATCAGGTTGCCCCATCATCACAATTCTCCCTGAGCTGAGAGGCTGGGAAAAAATAAGGCAGATTGTGTGCTGTGTGCAAAAGCTGGACCAGGGAGCCTCTGAGATTAATTACAGCCGGCGAGTCCAACGTCTGGGAGCCCCTGGGAAGCGCTATCTGGGGGAAGCATAAATCAGGCTCCCCTAAAGGAGCTGGAGATGCGCTCCATTCCACTGTGCAAACAAAATTAACGCTGCTTATCAAAGCCCTTCCTCATCAATATAAAGTTGGATTTCTATTAGTCACCAAGGGCCATTTTCCTAGATGCAAACGGACTTACTGAGCTGGATGATTTTTAGTGCAACATCTGATGGAGGTTCTGGGGAGCAGACAGCCCTTGCTGGTATATTTAACAAGCACTGGGGCTTTTTCCTTTGGCTCTGAGGCTAAGCTCATTATCCAAGGAACAAATGGAATATGAAGGCTGCCTCAGTGCTGCCAGAGACCATTAAAAAATTTGCTATGAAACAAAGTTGGTGCATCATTCAGCTGTGCAGAGGAGAAACTTGGAAGCAGAGGCGGTAGAGGGCTGGGTCTCCATCCCTGGCACCTGTTACTTGGTTCACTCTGTCATTTTCTGCAAACTCATGCTCCCATCTCTCACCTTTTCCACCACCTGATATTCAGCCTGAACTTGCAGACAGAGTTTCCGAGCCCTCTCTGACTCCCATCCCACAGAACCATTCTAACTCAGAAGCAACTCCTAACCAAAATGTCCAACTGCTTTTTTTCACCTTCACACTTTAAACAACATGACAAGAACCACCTGACATCTTTCTTTCTTAATTCATGTGCCTCAAACTCAGTCAACTTCGTACCTTGTGAACTTCTTAGCAACCCTGACTCTCCCAAACTTGCTCTCCCTCCTGGGTTGTCTCGCCCAAAGCCAGAACCCTTAGAGCCATTATAAGCTCCTCCCTCCACGTCAGGGCTTCTCCATCCCACTGGCACGTGAGGATCACCTGGGTCCTTTTGAGAATGACCTGTGTCGCCTGCACCACCCCAGACCAACTCAATGAGACTAAGAGCTGGGTCTGGGCATCAAAGCCTCTCCAGATGATTCTCTACTTCTCACTCACCCCTCTCCCCGACCCCTCCCCAGGCACCAGGCGATGTAGAGCTCACCTCCTGGCTTTCCTCCACTCTCTGTCCCCTCCCCCCACCTCTGCCATTCCTTCAGACAGTCTGCATTTCTCACCTGGATTATGACAAGAGCATTTCTAATTGGTCCCTCCCAACCCCGAGTCAGACCCTCTGCCATTTCGCCTCTGTTTGCTGCCAGAATGATTTTTCTCCAGTGCACAACAGATCTTGTCACTGCCTTTCTCTCCATCCCTCCCTTCCTCTCCCCAATTTTCTAAGCATCCATTATGACCAGACACTGTTTTAGGTCTGCAGAATTATAGGGTTGAACAAAAAGACATCTTAGTCTCTGCTCTCTTAGAGATTGTATTAATATTTGCTCAGAGGAAATGCTAAACTTCAAACTACATCAGGAATTGTTTAATGACAACTGTGGTTCAGGCCTGGAAGAAGTAAAAGGTAATATGAGAATGTTTTCCCTGCTGAAAATCTCCCAGCAGCTCACATACAAGACCCCTGGCTGAGGATTAAATTTCAGTTGTCCTCATTCTCACTATGCTCCTTAAAGGCCATCTCACCAAGTAATTCCTTCTCTGAATATACAATGCTCTCATGCATGAGCTCTCTGCTGCCTGGACTTCTTTCCTCTACTTCTCTCATCTAACTCAGATGTCACCTCCTCCAGGAAGCCTTCCCTGATATCCCCAGTGTGGATTAGTTGTCCTTCTGCTGTGCTCCCAGACCTCCTTCTGCCAGAAATTATCATGACACGTTCCCTATCCCATTGTGGGATGTCTGTTACATGTTATGCACCTGCCGTGGCCCCCGAACAACCGCAGGACTGGGAGTGCCCCAGAACAAGACAGTCTTTTCATCTGTGGTCCTAATTCAGATCTGAAACATACTCAGAAAATGAATGAATGTAAAGTAAGAAGCTAACAGTATCTGATTAGCAAGAACACTGAGAAAAGTCTAAGGAAAGGGAAAATTTTTATTTACTTATCTTTGAGATTTTACCAAAGTTCTAGAGATTGGGAGAGTGAGTCACTGGCCCCTCTGCCTCTCACAGGAATGCTATAGCTGAACCCTGTCAAGCATTTAACCAGGAGGTGGAGAAGTTAACACACAGAAGGGAGAATGAATAATCTAATAATATTTGTGTCTTGGATCTCATATTACTACAAGTTGTATTTATGATAAGTAAATTGAGTTATTAAAAATCAAATCTGATCTAAATAGTTTGGAAGACTTGCTCCCTGGTGTCAAAGCCTCACTGATGTAAAGAAACCCCTGGGACAGCGGCACAGTGCTGGTTCGTGGCACTGCGGGGCTGGAGCCAGAGAGTCGCAGCTCTGACAACAGATGCTAACTGGCTGACAGCAGAAGAGAGCAACCAAGTTGTACCTGACCTTAAAGCAGCAGGATGGTCTGAAGTAAGTGACAGAGATGCCACGTACAAAGAGTTGTCTTTCAAAAATGTTAATCAGGCATCTGGCTTTATGTCCCGAGTTGCCCTACAAGCAGAGAAGATGAATCATCACCCGGAGTGGTTCAATGTGTACAGCAAGGTCCAGATAACTCTCACATCACATGCCTGTGGCGGGCTGACCAAGAGAGACGTGCAACTGGCCAAGTTTATCGAAAAAGCAGCTGCTTCTGTGTGATCTCTTCCAAAATGCATGTAAAATCTTATGTACATCTTAGCTCCGATGTATTTTGAAGGCAATTTAAATGAAAAAACTAAGTTGTACATTTAGTTCACCTTTTGAAGCATCGCATTTTGTAAAATCAGTGCTTAAAAAATAAGATTGACAAACTTGAAAAGAAACAGAAACCCCTAGGATAGGAGTGGGACAGTCCCTTTAAAGCCACCATCCTTGACAACAGGTTACCATGTATATGAGAGCACTTTGTAAACTGTAGGTGCTAAACAAATGCAAAATGTCATTCATGAATTCACTCCTAAAGCAAATAAGTGAGCACACCTCTTATGTAATTACCCCTGTTTAACCACCGGAGTTGCTTAGGCCAGGACCAACTCTTGCCCTAATAGGCTGGCTGAAAAGTCACCCAACCTCTGGTTTTGCCACTTGCGGCAACACCTGAGATGCTGGGGGCAGAATTAACCTTTGTAAGGACAGCAGGATGGAGGTCTGTCCTGCAAGAGCTAAGGGCAGCAGGGGGCTCAGAACAGCAGACACGCCATCTCAGTGACCAGAGAGGATGAAGCAAGGGGACCTCCTTTCCCCTTTCCCGGAACCTACCCTGACCAGAGACTTAGCAGCCAGCTCACCCTCTGCTCCCCTCCCTGAATCCACCTGGAGCCTTCTCCATCAGGCAGTATGACCCAGGACTTGGTGAATAGTTTCTAAGCACAGTTTCTTGATGTTGATAAGACAACAGATAAAGTGCTGTATTTGAAACCTGGGTTGTTTTCGTGTTGCCTGTAGCGCTGAGTCTGCTTATGCCCTGCTTTACCCTGCCAGGGGCAGAGGCGAGAAGCCAGCCAGAGGGCTCGGGCCTGGGTTCCAGGGCTGCCCGCTCTGCACCACTGTGGCTCCTGTGCACACCGTGTCCTTCCCGAGCCCCTTTCTCTGCAGCCGGTGGGCCTGACATCAATCCCTGTCCTCAAAGAATTCTGAGCGAGTTGCAAAGACACAATGTCCATGGGAGTTAAATGGAGGATTCTTTAACCAAACTAGTATCTAGAGTTCAAAGGGGATATGAGCCAAGTGGCCCACGTGAGGTCACAGAGGGACACCGGGTGTCCAAGTAGGGCCACCAAGTGAAGGGCGTTAAGTCTCTGTTTGTGTCTGGCTGGAGAATGTCAAACGTGGTCACAATGGAAAAGACACAGTTGTGGGGATCAGGCCAGCGTGAGCATGAGCCGCCAGCTCCACCCCTCTGCCACCAACCAGCTCTGTGGCCATGCAAGCCACTGGGCCTCAGTTTCCTCACCTGTGATATGGACAGCGTCATAGCGCCTGCTGCCTGGGTCTACTTCGATATGAAATGGGAGAACGGGGGTGGAGTCTTGCCTCTGTGGGGTACCACGTAAAAGGATCAACCCCACCCCTGAGAAATGAGGGCAGGGGAAGGTGCTCAAAGTGCAGCCCACGGCTGAGGTGGGCAGTTTAACCACGGAAACAGAATCTATTGTTCTTGCCTTCTTAGAGATTTTAGCCGCCCTCCCAGGCAGATGCTCCAAATCTATTTCTCATCCGACTAGTTTAGGAAATGCTGAGAACTGGGCTATATGGTTTCTTTCTTTTCTCTTGACAGAGAACAAATTAACCCGGCTTAGGAATAGTTCCTCCAGTTACGTCCTGGGGGAGGAGGAGGAGGCGCCAAAGTTTGGAACTAGGAGGGGCTGGCCGACCTCAGATGCAGCCTGGCCTCTGCAGGAGGGCGGCTGGAAGAACTGCCCGAATCCACTGCCAAAGCCCGGGAGCCACCCCAGCCCTCCGGCCCGCCCGCTGCGGACCCACTTCAGGAGCACCCTCGGTAGTCCTCTCAGCCTCCCTTTTCACTCGGTTGTTCAGGACCAGATACTGACTTGATGCTGCTGTACCCAGCAAATAAACAGGGCGTGCCAGGCAGGAAATGCGGCGGGGTGGGGGAGCGGTGTAGAATTTTAAAGAGTCAAGAGAGGAGGCTGAGTTAGGAAGCAGCAGCTGAGTGAAGGCCTGTGGGGTTGGGGGAAGCCCAGAGATATTGCCCTGAGGAGGGCCAAGTCCCCAGGAATGGCTTTGTGGAAGGGCTGCCCATTCTCCTTGACTACAGAGGGCCAAACAGGTATAACCTCATGAGACCTGAGACCCTATTAAAACCTCCGTCTCACAGATGGGGGACTGAAGCCCAGACAGAGGAGGAACTTGCTCAAGGTCCCCTAACCATTAAGGAGCAGAGCTGGGATTCGTCCACCTGCACACTTAACACAACACTGCCCCGCCGCCCTCCCACCCCTACCCCCAGAGCCTGGGTTGAGACATGCCTCCTGACACCCCATGCGCAGATGCCACATGTGGCAAAGGCAGGAGTGAAAACCTCTTCTAGTTGAGGTTATCAAGGAAAGCTTCCTGGAGAAAGAGGCATGTGGGACAGGCCTTGA